>NC_059567.1:1034851-1382550 GCF_905220415.1 Colias croceus
GAATACCGTCAGGTCCTATCGAAGAGCGTAGTTTGAGCCTTTTCACTGCAGCATCTACATCCTTTTCGCAAAGATAATCAATGGTAATCCGCGTTGAGTCTGGTGAGTAAAAACTCGATGCTGCTTCAGGATCTAGCCGCGGAATACTAGGCTGGAAGACTGACTCAAAGTAACGAGCAAATGCAGCGGCGGCCTCTGCCCCTTCAACCTTTACATTATCACACATGAAAGATTCACACTTGCGTCTGCTTTTCCTCTTATCTTTTACGTATTCCCAGAACTTAGCAGGTTCGTCTTTAATACTATTCTGTGTTTTTTTAATGTGCAGTGAGTACGCATTGTCAATTAACATTTTAACATGCCCTCTATAATATTTAAACAGTTCCTTATTAAACATTTTACCCTTAGCCTTGTATTTTGTTAAATGAAAATATTTATGTTTGATATTTCGAATGATCTCTGGAGTAAACCACGATGGATACACGTATCGGTCACGTAAACGGGGCTGCTTTTTAAGAGGCACGTAAGTATTAATGCATTCATACAATACCTGATAGAATGTTTCAACAGCACAGTCAACATCTGTAGTACCCTTTAATTTCGACCAGTTTAATTGACATAAGGCTGAGTAGAGTGCACTAAGATCGGCTTTATGAAAGTTCCAGTTTGGTGGTGCATTAGGTCGAGATGTCGAAGGAGCTGACTGAACAGTTGGCAATTCACAACGCAAAAAAGATACTTTTACTAGTAACGGCGGATGATACGCGTCTGGTTGAACTAGAGGCTCAACATTTCCTGAAACCGAAATATTATTAGATCCAAGCCCACTCAGTACCAAATCCAATAATCCGTCATACTTATTACATACATTATTATATTGAGTCAGTTCACAAAAATCACAGAAGAAGTCAAAATTATTTTTTACATTTACACTACATGAGTTAAGATTAAAATCTCCAACTATTATTATTTCGAGGTCAGGATATTGGCATATAACATTTTCTATACAATTCAAAACACTTAGATATTGGTGATCATTATAGTTGGGTGGAAGATAAACAACACAGAACAAGAACTTTACATTTTTCCAACTAACAATAGCAAATATTATCTCCATGTCCGACGTAAGCCCATCAACATTTGTAAGTCTGTGCAACGCATAACAGTCACGTACGGCCAGTAACACACCACCCCAGCCTACGTCACCAGCACGGTCCGCGCGCAACACTTCGTATCCAGGGGGAAACAATTCACCGGAGAGTACTGAACTGGTTAGGAATGTTTCCGTGAGAGCTATTATATCAAAATCACTCATCAACATGTTTTTATTAAATATTGTCGTTTTTGACCGTAAACCACGCACATTTTGGTAAAAGACCTGAATAATTTTAGTTTGTTTCGGATTTTTGCTTGGCACGAAAGTTCTGCCTCCAAGGTTTTATACAAATGTCCTGTGCCCAATTTGATGGGGCCATTACAGACTCAGAAAGCTTGGACGGGACGTCTAGTTTAAACGACGCATAGTGGCCGCGAGCTTTAAGTGCCTCTACGGTACAAACATCTTCTCCACATATCTTCACGAGATGGGCACGCACCTGCTCCTCAGTGGTACCCTCACGTACATAAAACAAATGAAGGTACCTGCGACGCTCAGCAGCGTGCAACATTGTTGCACCAGGCGCTGCTGTACCTCGAAGCACGTCCCTGGATAGTCGGGTTGGACGTTGGTTATTTTTGTGACCAACTTTGACCCAATCGGTAGTTGCTTCCGGATCATCTACGGCAGCCGAGCGCTCCAAATTGACGACTGTGTCAGGAGATGAAACCGTTGGTTTAGACCGGGTAGGTAGCGTGCGTTTAGCGAAATCTTTATCCTGGCTAGGTTTGCCCTGCAGAGGTGTAGATGGTGACACCGGTGGTACTGCCTTCGATTTTTGTTTAGAGGCTGGTTTAAGATGTTCTTGCTCCGTTTGCGCCGCTTCAATGCTGCATTCTTTTTGTTTTGGTGACAAGTTGCAATTTGGTTTTTGAATTGTCAATTTTGAGACAATCAATTGCTGAACTATTTCATTGACAAATGTACTAACAAATGGACCACCAAAATAACTTTGCAGCTCCTCCCTTATAATATTTCTTATGTCATTTTGATCCATACATTTACATTTATTTGTCGTACTCGGCTCCTGTATTTTTGCTTTTGGTTGATGAATCTCTGATTCCGGATTATAGTTTTTACCAATTTCAGAATTTATTGAATTTATTTGGGCTCTGGCGCGGCTACCACGGGTCATATTTATAGTGTCCTTTGGTGTAAAAGTAGTATTAAACCCAGAACCACTAGTCGATCTAACCGGAGTGCCACTGTTGTCACCCTTAGGTAGAGGGCACAGTGGACACAACCATCGATCCTTAAAGTGGGTATCATAGCTACTGAAAGTGGAGTGCGTTATATTTAGACACGCCAGGTCATATAATTTCTTACATTTACAACATTCCATAAATTCAAGGGTAACAATTCGCTTACCGCATCCACTGCACGAAGCGGACGCCGACATCGTTGTATTAGGTATTTAAAATGTACGTTGCGGTTGAGTCGAGTCCAAAGTTCACCGCGCAAGCGATAGGCGCACGCGGGGTGGGACGCTCGGGCGGCGCGACTCAGCTTAGCGGAACGTTGTGCTAGCGATGAATCACCTCGGCCGCTTACCGCGTATTGCAGTGATGAATTGGCCGTTACGAGTTTTGAACGATTGTTTATTTTCTTTGTACTTTAAATATATCTTGACAATTATATAAAAAATTTGCACTGTTCATTAGCCAGAGAAGTTTACTTTATAATTATAGTAAATTTAAGGTAAGAAATTAGATTTACACACTTGAACTTGAATAAAAATCCGACAGTAAATTAGAAAGCGACTAATCTCCGTGACGGTTCACGGCCACTCATCAATGTGTAATAATGTTTGTAATGTTTATTTATAGACAAAGAATTGTGTTTTTTGGGTGCAACGCCTGATGGGTTAACTGGCGAGGATACTGTGGTTGAAGTAAAGTGTCCCTTGACAGCACACAAAATGGGCATAGCAGCAGCCATTGAAAAAAAAAAAAGTTAACTTCTGGCAAAAAAAAAAAACAGGAGAACTAGTCATCAATAAAAAACATGCTTGGTATTACCAAGTCCAAGGACAGCTGCACGTGACCTTAAAAAAATATTGCTTGTTTGCCGTTTGGGAGAATGAAAAAGAAAAGCTCAAAACAGAAATTATTGCACGAGATGACACTTTTTGGGAAAAAGAAATGAAAGACAAATTGAGTAAATTCTATTTTGACTGTATTTTACCTGAGATACTTGATCCCCGAATTTCAAGAAATATGAAAATTCGAGAACCATATATAAAGAAAAGTGATGAAAATACAGACAAACACAGAATTGAAAGCAAAGACAAAAGTAATAGCGAAAATGGAGATAAAGGTGAAAATAAAGAGGAAAACGAAACCAAAGATGATGATAACGACAAAGAAGTAGGTACAAATTTCCAGCAAACCGATTCACAGCATATGCCAACCTGTATACGTTACTTAGATTTTAGTAGCTTATAGTAACTTTAAAAAAATTAAATACGTATATTGATTTGGTGTAATATAAACTAAAAGAGTACTAAATGCGATATAATGTAACTGTCTGAAATAAGCTTTAAACTAAATATGGTAATGTACACCTGAAAAGAAACTTAAAACTAAATATTACGGTAATG
This sequence comes from Colias croceus, assembly GCF_905220415.1. NCBI lineage: Eukaryota > Metazoa > Arthropoda > Insecta > Lepidoptera > Pieridae > Colias > Colias croceus. The sequence goes on from NC_059567.1 coordinate 1,038,607, forward strand.
TTCATCTGAAACACAGCTTAAAACTAAATGTAAATAAATAAAAACACATTAAAGAATCTAAACTAAAAAAAAATGTGGCGTGTGCTAAAAGAAGTGAAACTTCTTTATGACCTTATTTTTCAAAAAAAAATTTACTGTATGCAACTTTACAGAAATACGTCAAATCACGCGTGGTAGGGATAAGAAAAAGATGGCGCGTAACGGAAAAATGTCACGCGTATAGAAAAAATGTTACGCTCAATTTTTTTCTAACCCCGATAAAGAAGTTTCACTTCAATAATTATATCCAATATGAATCCCGACTATGCTTAGACTTCTGGACTATGCTTGTTTTTTAAAGTGTCGCGTGACGCACGATCCGTACGATAATTATCGTACAAATACGATAATTTTTAGTTAAATGTCTATAGTGTGAAAAAAAGTTTCACTTTTACCGTGGTTTCATAAAACCACACAACATTTTTTTTTACTTTAGTTTTTGAAGTCGGTTTCAATTTTTAACCGACTTCAAAAAAACGAGGAGGTTATCAATTCGGCCGGTATATTTTTTTTTTTTTTTTTATGTATGTACACCGATTACTCCGAGGTTTCTGAACCGATTTACGTGATTCTTTTTTTGTTCGACGCAGGATGGTGTCGAATTGGTCCCATAAAAATTTTATTGGGATAGGCCCAGTAGTTTTTATTTTATGAGCATTTTTGTCTGTAGGTATTTGTAAATTTTGCAAGTGCAAGTTTGAAGTCGGTTGTTTTTAACGCAGTTATCACTTGTCCTTAGTACAATTTTACTTAAAGTATACTTATTTAAATAATTTTTATTTTACACTGTTACGATTAAAATATGTTTTTTTTTTTGTCGATCACATATTATTTCAAATAATAAAAAAAGTATAAGTATCATTGATTTAGTTTTACTTAATCACCCATATCCTTATTTTCCAATAATAATACAACAAACCAAAAATAAACAAATTGTCTCCTCTAGTTGTTTCTTAGATCTGTATTTGTTAAATAAATTTTTACGTGCTAAATCTGAAGTGGACCTATTTAATGTTAAATATTGTATCGTTTGTGTCTAATTGTACCTTATTTTTAAGTCAAGCTGTAATAATTGTTATCTTTGTGCGTTTTGGTATGTTTTGTTATAAATAGCTTATTTTCACGTCGCTGTGGCGCCATCTAGTACAATACTCCGGCGTGATCTCCATCAACCGTCGACGATTGTGTTAATGTGTGCGCGAGTTACTCAATTTCAGCTAGCTCTTGTAATCCTCTTAAGTAACGCATTTCTATATACAATGAATTTATAAACTAATTATCCTAGTGAAGCCGTTCTAATTTTTTTGTAGCTTTTTTATTTTTTGTTGTTTTTTTATGCTTTTTATTTTTTTTTCTATGTGCATATATTATAGCTAAAAAGAAACCGGTAAGCTATGATTGACAATTTTGCGAGCTGATTAAGCAGTACTAACTTAAAATGTGACTTTCAAGTATGAGATCCTGATAGAAATGTAATTGTCGACTTTTATCTGTTAACTGAGTATAGAGTTACTACACATTCTTTAAACGTCTAAATATTGGTAAAGTATTTAAATATGTGTTGCCGCCCGCGGCTTCGCTCTCATAAATTTCAGATAATTCAAAGTAAAGCTGCGTTTTACACATCGTTAAAATTCTTGTCTTTTAAATTGAGTCGATACATATCAAACTCCGGTAAGTCCATTCTAACAGAAATGTGGGAATCGAGGTATTTTTAATAACTTAAAAAAACAATATGTTTGGACCTTTATAATTTTTGACGGATATAATATAATACATTACAATTATTTTTACGAAGAAAAATAAATGTATTACTTGATGATTATACCACAAAATTAGATTTAAATCTGGACATACAGGCGTTTGATATGTACCAGCAAAACTTACCGGGTTTTGAAAAACATCGTCTTGGACTTACAGGAATTTGAAAAATCTCTAATGGACTTACAGGGATTTGATAGAACTCAGTTTTGGGACGTACTGAGGTGGTGGAAATGGGTAGATAGTTTGTCGCGTTGTAAGTATTGGACATTAAAATAAAATATGTAAATTAAAAGATACAAATTATTATTATTATTAACCTTTATCATCCCACTGCTGGGCAAAGAGAGGGGTCAATAAATCAAAACGGTTGAAAAAATCTCAGTTCGGCCCTGGGCTTCATGGCTGGGAATAACTACTGTGCGTGTGCTGTGCGTCTTACTTACTTACTATCTGGCGCAGTGACCCCAAAGTGGGTCTTGGCCTCCGACAACAAAAGACGCCACTTGTCCCGGCACAGTGCGATGTTTTGCCAGTCTCTTCTGCGCAGTGCCACGAGATCGTTATTCACTTGGTCCGCCCAGCGATACTTAGGACGGCCAACCGGCCGTCGGCCTGAGGGACGCCCCAAGTAAACCCGCTTAGCAGCCCGATCATCTCCCATCCGCAGAACGTGGCCCAACCATCGTAGCCTATGCGCTTTAATCTCGCCTAAGATGTTTGGTGCAGCAAAAAGTTCCTCCAGCTCCTTATTGGTTCTGATTCTCCAGCTACCGTCGTTTAAGGGTATCGGGCCCAATATTTTACGGAGTATTTTGCGTTCCGTTACGAGAAGCTTCTTTTCTTCTTTTTGGGTGAGCGTCCAGGTTTCACAGCCGTACATAAGAATCGGCCTTATCACGGTTTTATAGATTCGAAATTTTGTACGTCTGCTCAATAATTTGGACCCAAGTATCTTATGAAGGCCTGCGTTACACCGAAGAGTGTTTCGCGCTGGCCCTTACAGCGTATGGGGAGCGTCCCCCGGGTGGCGGATGGGGGAGCGGTCGGTAGTACAGCCTAGCTACGCTACTGGCTAAGGCCGATAGCCTCGCTGACCAAAGAAGGGTGTGGTCCTCCAGCATTTCGGGGGTTGTGCGAGGGGCTGACAACCCCTCCACATAAAAAATCTAATGTTACGAAACTGACAATAAATAAAAAGTGTGCTGTGCGTCTAGTTTCATTTATCTTTTAGCTGTTTTCTGAGCCTTGTCTGTTTTAGCTTTTGGTATTGTTTTTTTCTTTGCTTTGTCTAGAACCACCACCTCTATAGTAAAACTGTTTTCTTCGATCATTTATTAATTAAAACGATTTATAAGCATTGGTCACACGTGTTAGCTTCAACAAAATTGAGAGAAATGGCAGCCATTTTAGTGCCATACTGCGCTGTGATTGGTCGAAATGGACTTACCTGAGTTTGATAAACCACTGTCGACGGACATACCAGAGTTTGAAAAAAACATTTACTTTAAACCTTATTTTAATAGAGATACGATTGACTTACCTAACTTTGAAAAGTACAGACTGGTTTAGTTTTACAATTCAAAATTGGCGCCATTGTTATCTCAATTTTGGCGGGGAGTGGACTTACCGGAGTTTGATATGTATCGACTCAATTTCTTATCGCTTGAATTATATGCTGCATGGTTTTGTCTTTCTATACAAAACAAAATTATTAAAAATCTGTTCAGACACATGTTCAGAAGCTAGTATAAAATGTCAGAGACAGACTGTTGTTAACAGTTATAATATAAGCATGTAGTGGTGAAACATATTTAACATTTACGCGCGTAGATATATTTTTCAGTCAATTGCAGATAGTTTCAGATAGCCTACGCCAATGTGAAGATAGAATATTGTTCCTCATGATATATGATGCTACGCTAGGCTACTGGTAAACTTATATATCTATGAAAAATATTTGTTGTATGTTTTAATTTTATCTGTGCTACGTGTATGACTTGTAAGATTTGTTCTTTGAAAAATTGCGTAATTCGTCTTTGTCGTATGTCGTAGTAAACGTAGCGTTTGTCTACGCGTGTTTGCTACGCCAGCAGTAGACACGTACGTAGCGTACGTAGCTTAGCGTAGCGAACGTAGCAGTTGTAAAATAATCGAAGTAGAGTGATCTTACGACTAAACCGCATTACTCTGGAGTCTGGATTTTAAGCACTAGTGAAACCTTTTAAGTGCACGTTGAACATGATAATATTTATACTTTGTAAATTTCGTAGACAGCTTTATTACAATTACAATTATTATATAGCGTACATTATTGCAAATTCCCTGCCTTGAAGAGATACTAAATGCAAAACAGAGCAGTTTTGAAGACGCTAATACCCTTAGTGGTATAATTAAGAGGCAATCCTAAAACGCGCAAATGATTTCACGAGAATGCAGCGAAGCGTAAGCACCGTAGGATTGAGCATTCAATATTTACAAGTATTATAATACATTTCAAGTGATTTGTACAATACCAGATACCTCTTTATTATTGTGGTCTCAATTAGTACTATTTTTGTTTCTTTTATTTTAAGAGGATAATCCAAAGCCGTTAACGATTTAGATGTAGACGTGTATTGTAATATACATATTTATTAGATTCTTCTTTATAAGTGTTTAAACTTCAAACCAATCACGTATATTATAATATATAAAGCTACACTACCACTCACTGACTGACTGACATCGGGTTTCTCGGAAACTACGCGGAAAGTTGGGGGGATTTCGACGTGACCGTGTAGAGGTGCGCCGAGTGACCACCGGAAAAATATTGACATCTCCAACACCCTGGACAAGAGAGTGGACCCCTGGAGGTGCGCAGAAACGGTGGCACCTGGAGGGGGGGTGTCTGAACAAAAAATGCTCGGAACTGGTGGCGATTACCAGGGGAGGTGGAAAAATGGGGATTTTCGCGAAAACAAGATGGCCGCCGTACTTTGCCAAAATCGCCGTTTATGAATCCTTACGTCTCAAATTTGGCACACGTGCTCTGTTCGAGCCGGCGAATCGATCGGTGCCCCGTTCGAGTGGCTCCGGGCCCCAGTTTCCAACTTTCATACAACGCGAAATCCAACGGCCCGCGGAAACGGTCCGAGTTGGGTGGGGGGTCCCGGAACTAAAAATGATCACCACCCTGGGACGCTACCAGGGAGCTACAGTGGGACGCTCGATTTTGGAATTTTTCCATTTTTGGCGCAAACATAAAAACGTAAATTTAGACGAGGTGGTGCAATGGAGAAATACACCAATGATGCATTCGTACTCGCCCAGCTCCCAGGATATCCAGAAAAATCCGAAATCTTAAACTTTCCCTCATCTCTCGAAGACGGTCAACGGCCCGCGCAAACGGTAGCAGCTACATCTGGGGTGCTCAAACTAAACTTGTAGTAGACCTCGAGCAATTACCACAGAGTGTGAAAAAAATTCAAAATGGCGGAAAAAATGGCCGCCGCCATACAAATGCTAAAACGGCCATCGCTGGTCCGATCGCGCTGAAACTTGGCACAAGGGCTTTAATCAAGCCGCACATTAAGTTGGCATACTCATAATCGAGTTTCCATGGCTGGTTTCTGAGTTTCATACAACGCAAAATTCGACGGCTCTCCGAAACGGCGCCAGATAGCCGGGGGGTGTAGAACTAAAAAATGATCAGGAAGATGGGGTGCTCCCAGGGCAATCGAGAAATTTCAAATTGGACGCAATTTTTTTTTCAAAAATGGCCAATTTTTCAAAGCAAGATGGTGGCGCCGGTTACTTCACGATCGGTCTGAAAATTGACTTCTGTGCTCTAATCGGCTAGATTTACAAAACTGCATACTCAGAATATCTCTCCGACCCCCGGTTTCCATTTTCCATACATCACGAAATTCAACGGCTCTCTAAACTGGTGGCACTTAGGTCGGGGTTGCCGAAGTAAAAAATACTTCAAAACTTGGTCCGCTTCCAGGCATATAAATTTTTTTGTTGAAAAGCGAATTTTTTTTTTCGAAAATTTTGTATGGAAATTTCCATAGTAGGAAGGGTAATTGAATAGCATCGGCAAAAGACGGCACCGCGGGCTGCTTGCTGCCCGCGCACCGCGCAACTTCGAGGGTTGACAGCCTCCCGGAGTAGAAAATATTTATTAACTTTTGAACTACCTACCGCACGAGCCAAGCGAGCGAAGCGAGCGAGTCACGGCAGCGGCCAGCATAAATATTCAAATAGGTAGCGAGGAGCGAAGCGACGAGCGTGTTAGGTTAACTTTTGAACTACTTACCGCACGAGCCAAGCGAGCGAAGCGAGCGAGTCGCGTCAACGGCCGGCCTAAATATTCAAATAGGTAGCGAGGAGCGAAGCGACGAGCGTGTTAGGTTAACTTATGAACTACCTACCGCACGAGCCAAGCGAGCGAAGCGAGCGAGTTGCGGCAGCGGCCAGCCTAAATATTCATATAGGTAGCGAGGAGCGAAGCGACGAGCGTGTTAGGTTAACTCTTGAACAGTTTATTATGAAAAGTCACTGCCCGCTATCGATAAGACGTTTCAAAAATTTTACCAATATTTGAATAAGTAATTTATAAGCAGTTTAGGTAGCGAGGAGCGAAGCGACGAGCGTGAAAGGTTAACTTTTGAACTACCAAACGAGCCATGCAAGCGAAGCGAGCGAGTCACGACAGCGGCCGACCTAAATATTCAAATAGGTAGCGAGGAGCGAAGCGAAGAGCGTGTTAGGTTAACTTTTGAACTACCTTTCGCACGAGCCAAGCGAGCGAAGCGAGCGAGTCACGGCAGCGGCCGGCCTAAATATTCAAATAGGTAGCGAGGAGCGAAGCGACGAGCGTGTTAGGTTAACTCTTGAACAGTTTATTATGAAAAGTCACTGCCCGCTATCGATAAGACGTTTCAAAAATTTAACAATATTTGAAAAAGTAATTTATAAGCAGTTTCGACTGACTGTAGAATCGCTGTTAGCAGATGTAAGAAATGGACAGGAAATTCGAATGCATTTTCAAATGACTGAAGATTTCTGCCCTGGGATGAGCCGCGAGCTGCTTGCAGCTCGCGCACCACGCACCCTCGAAGGTGGACAGCCCCCCGGAATAGAAAATATTTGAATGGGGAATTTATAAGCATTACCGACTGACTGTAGAATCACTGTTAGGAGATGTAACAAATGGATAGGAAATTCGAATGCATTTTCAAATGACTGAAGATTTCTGCCCTGGGATGCTTCGCGGGCTGCTTGCAGCCCGCGCACTACGCTCCCTCGAAGGTGGACAGCCTCCCGGAGTGGAAAATACTTGAATGGGGAATTTATAAGCATTAACGACTTACTGTAGAATCGCTGTTAGCAGATGTAACAAATGGATAGGAAATTTGAATGCATTTTCAAATGACTGAAGATTTCTGCCCTGGGATGAGCCGCGAGCTGCTTGCAGCTCGCGCACCATGCACCCTCGAAGGTGAACCGCCCCCCGGAATAGAAAATATTTGAATTTGAAATTTATAAGCACTTCCGATTGACTGTGGAATCGCTGTTTGCAGTTAATAGCAAATTGACGGGGAATTTTAATGCATTTTCAAATGACTGAAGATTTCTGTCCTGGGATGCTTCGCGGGCTGCTTGCAGCCCGCGCACTACGCTCCCTCGAAGGTGGACAGCCTCCCGGAGTGGAAAATACTTGAATGGGGAATTTATAAGCATTACCGACTGACTGTGGAATCGCTGTTAGCAGAAAATTACAAATGGACTGGGAATTCTAACACATTTTCTAATGACTGCCCTATTGCTTCAACCCAGGGGCAAAAGGGGCTCGCGGGCTGCTTGCAGCCCGCGCACAACGCACCAGCTAGTCATATATATATAAAGCTACACTACCACTCACTCACTGACTGACTGACATCGGGTTTCTCGGAAACTACGGGGAAAGTTGGGGGGATTTTGACGTGATCGTGTAGAGGTGCTCCCAGTGACCACCGGAAAAATATTGACATCTCCAACACCCTGGACAAGAGAGTGGACCCCTGGAGGTGCGCAAAAACGGTGATACCTGGAGGGGGGGTGTCTGAACAAAAAATGCTCGGAACTGGTGGCGATTACCAGGGGTGGTGGAAAAATGGAGATTTTCGCGAAAACAAGATGGCCGCCGTACTTTGCCAAAATCGCCGTTTATGAATCCTTACGTCTCAAATTTGGCACACGTGCTCTGTTCGAGCCGGCGAATCGATCGGTGCCCCGTTCGAGTGGCTCCGGGCCCCCGTTTCCAACTTCCATACAACGTAAACTCCAACGGCCCGCGGAAACGGAGTGAGTTGGGTTGGGGGTCCCGGAACTAAAAATGATCACCACCCTGGGACGCTACCAGGGAGCTATAGTGGGATGCTCGATTTTGGAATTTTTCCATTTTTGGCGCAAACATAAAAACGTAAATTTAGACGAGGTGGTGCAATGGAGAAATACACCAATGATGCATTCGTACTCGCCCAGCTCGCAGGATATCCAGAAAAATCCGAAATCTTAAACTTTCCCTCATCTCTCGAAGACGGTCAACGGCCCGCGCAAACGGTAGCAGCTACATCTGGGGTGCTCGAACTAAACTTGTAGTAGACCTCGAGCAATTACCACAGAGTGCAAAAAAAATTCAAAATGGCGGAAAAAATGGCCGCCACCATACAAATTCTAAAACGGCCATCGCTGGTCCGATCGCGCTGAAACTTGTCACAGGGGCTTTAATTGAGTCGCATATTAAGTTGGAATACTCATAATCGAGTTTCCATCGCTGGTTTCCGAGTTTCATACAACGCAAAATTCGACGGCTCTCTGAAACGGCGCGAGATAGGTGGGGGGTGTAGAACTAAAAAATGATCAGGAAGATGGGGCGCTACCAGGGCAATCGAGAAATTTTAAATTGGACGCAATTTTTTTTTCAAAAATGGCCGATTTTTTGAGGCAAGATGGTGGCGCCGGTTACTTTACGATCGGTCTGAAAATTGACTTCTGTGCTTTAATCGGCCATATTTACAAAACTGCATACTCAGAATCTCTCTCCGACCCCTGGTTTCCATTTTCAATACATCACGAAATTCAACGGCTCTCTGAACCGGTGGCACTTAGGTCGGGGTCGCCGAAGTAAAAATGCTTCAAAACCTGGTCCGCTTCCAGTCATGTAAAAATTTTTGGTAAAAAGCGAAATTTTTTTTTTTCGAAAATTTTGTATGGAAATTTCCATAGTAGAAAGGGTAATAGGAATAGCAACGGCAAATACGGCGCCGCGGGCTGCTTGCTGCCCGCGCACCGCGCAACTTCGAGGGTTGACAGCCTCCCGGAGTAGAAAATATTTATTAACTTTTGAACTACCTCACGAGCCAAGCGAGCGAAGCGAGCGAGTCACGGCAGCGGCCAGCGTAAATATTCAAATAGGTAGCGAGGAGCGAAGCGACGAGCGTGTTAGGTTAACTTTTGAACTACTTACCGCACGAGCCAAGCGAGCGAAGAGAGCGAGTCGCGTCAACGGCCGGCCTAAATATTCAAATATGTAGCGAGGAGCGAAGCGACGAGCGTGTTAGGTTAACTCTTGAACAGTTTATTATGAAAAGTCACTGCCCGCTATCGATAAGACGTTTCAAAAATTTTACCAATATTTGAATAAGTAATTTATAAGCAGTTTAGGTAGCGAGGAGCGAAGCGACGAGCGTGTAAGGTTAACTTTTGAACTACCACACGAGCCATGCGAGCGAAGCGAGCGAGTCACGACAGCGGCCGGCCTAAATATTCAAATAGGTAGCGAGGAGCGAAGCGACGAGCGTGTTAGGTTAACTTTTGAACTACCTATCGCACGAGCCAAGCGAGCTAAGCGAGCGAGTCGCGGCAGCGGCCAGCGTAAATATTCAAATAGGTAGCGAGGAGCGAAGCGACGAGCGTGTTAGGTTAACTTTTGAACTACTTACCGCACGAGCCAAGCGAGCGAAGCGAGCGAGTCGCGTCAACGGCCGGCCTAAATATTCAAATATGTAGCGAGGAGCGAAGCGACGAGCGTGTTAGGTTAACTCTTGAACAGTTTATTATGAAAAGTCACTGCCCGCTATCGATAAGACGTTTCAAAAATTTTACCAATATTTGAATAAGTAATTTATAAGCAGTTTAGGTAGCGAGGAGCGAAGCGACGAGCGTGTAAGGTTAACTTTTGAACTACCACACGAGCCATGCGAGCGAAGCGAGCGAGTCACGACAGCGGCCGGCCTAAATATTCAAATAGGTAGCGAGGAGCGAAGCGACGAGCGTGTTAGGTTAACTTTTGAACTACCTATCGCACGAGCCAAGCGAGCTAAGCGAGCGAGTCGCGGCAGCGGCCGGCCTAAATATTCAAATAGGTAGCGAGGAGGGAAGCGACGAGCGTGTTAGGTTAACTCTTGAACAGTTTATTATGAAAAGTCACTGCCCGCTATCGATAAGACGTTTCAAAAATTTAACAATATTTGAATAAGTAATTTATAAGCAGTTTCGACTGACTGTAGAATCGCTGTTAGCAGATGTTACAAATGGAAAGGAAGACTTCTTCCCTGGGATGAGCCGCGAGCTGCTTGCAGCTCGCGCACCACGCACCCTCGAAGGTGAACCGCCTCCCAAAATAGAAAATATTTGAATTTGAAATTTATAAGCACTTCCGATTGACTGTGGAATCGCTGTTAGCAGATAAAAGCAAATTGACGGGGAATTTTAACGCATTTTCAAATGACTGAAGATTTTTGTCCCTGGAATGTGCCGCGAGCTGCTTGCAGCTCGCGCACCACGCATTCTCGAAGGTGAACCGCCCCCCGGAATAGAAAATATTTGAATGGGGAATTTATAAGCAGTTTCGACTGACTGTAGAATCGCTGTTAGCAGATGTTACAAATGGAAAGGAAACTCGAATGCATTTTCAAATGACTGAAGATTTCTGCCCTGGGATGAGCCGCGAGCTGCTTGCAGCTCGCGCACCACTCACCCTCGAAGGTGGACAGCCCCCCGGAATAGAAAATATTTGAATGGGGAATTTATAAGCATTACCGACTGACTGTAGAATCGCTGTTAGGAGATGTAACAAATGGATAGGAAATTCGAATGCATTTTCAAATGACGGAAGATTTCTGCCCTAGGATGCTTCGCTACGCTCCCTCGAAGGTGGACAACCTCCCGGAGTAAAAAATACTTGAATGGGGAATTTACAAGCATTACCGACTGACTGTAGAATCGCTGTTAGCAGATGTAACAAATGGACAGGAAATTCGAATGCATTTTCAAATGACTGCCTTATTGCTTCAACTCAGGGGCAAAAGGGGCTCGCGGGCTGCTTGCAGCCCGCGCACCACGCACCCTCGAAAGTCGACAGCATTCCAGAATAGAAAATATTTGAATTGGGAATTTATAAGCACTTCCGATTGACTGTGGAATCGCTGTTAGCAGGAAATTACAAATGGACTGGGAATTCCAACACATTTTCTAATGACTGCCCTATTGCTTCAACCCTGGGGCAAAAGGAGCTCGCGGGCTGCTTGCAGCCCGCGCACAACGCACCAGCTAGTTATAATATATAAAGCTACACTACCACTCACTCACTGACATCGGTTTTCTCGGAAACTACGTGGAAAGTGGGGGGGATTTCGATGTGATCGTGTAGAGGTGCGCCGAGTGACCAGAGGAAAAATATTGACAACTCCAACGACCTGGACAAGAGAGTGGACCCCTGGAGGTGCGCAAAAACGGTGATACCTGGAGGGGGGGTGTCTGAACAAAAAATGCTCAGAACTGGTGGCGATTACCAGGGGAGGTGGAAAAATGGGGATTTTCGCGAAAACAAGATGGCCGCCGTACTTTGCCAAAATCGCCGTTTATGAATCCTTACGTCTCAAATTTGGCACACGTGCTCTGTTCGAGCCGGCGAATCGATCGGTGCCCCGTTCGAGTGGCTCCGGGCCCCCGTTTCCAACTTCCATACAACATAAACTCCAACGGCCCGCGGAAACGGTGCGAGTTGGGTGGGGGGTCCCGGAACTAAAAATGATCAACACCCTGGGACGCTACCAGGGAGCCATAGTGGGACGCTCGATTTTGGAATTTTTCCATTTTTGGCGAAAACATAAAAAGGTCCATATAGCCGAGGTGGTGCAATGGAGAAATACACCAATGACGCATTCATACTCGCCCAGCTCCCAGGATATCCAGAAAAATATGAAACCCTGAACTTTCTCACAGCCCGCGAAGACGGTCAACGGCCCGCGCAAACGGTAGCAGCTACATCTGGGGTGCTCAAACTAAAGTTGGAGTAGACCTCGAGCAATTACCACAGATAGTGAAAAAAATTCAAAATGGCGGAAAAAATGGCCGCCGCCATACAAATTCTAAAACGGCCATCGCTGGTGTGATCGCGCTGAAACTTGGCACAGGGGCTTTAATCGAGCCGCACATTGAGGTGGCATACTCATAATCGAGTTTCCATCGCTGGTTTCCGAGTTTCATACAACGCGAAATTCGACGGCTCTCCGAAACGGCGCGAGATAGGTGGGGGGTGTAGAAATAAAAAATGATCAGGAAGATGGGACGCTACCAGGGCAATTGAGAAATTCCAAATTGGACGCAATTTTTTTTTTCAAAAATGGCCAATTTTTCAAAGCAAGATGGTGGCGACGGTTACTTTACGATCGGTCTGAAAATTGAGTTCTGTGCTCTAATCGGCCATATTTACAAAACTGCACACTCAGAATTTCTCTCCGACCCTCGGTTTCCATTTTCCATACATCACGAAATTCAACGGCTCTCTGAACCGGTGGCAGGTAGGGCGGGGTCGCCGAAGTAAAAAATGTTTCAAAACCTGGTCCGCTTCCAGGCATGTAAAAATATTTGGTAAAAAGCGAAATTTTTTTTTTCGAAAATATTGTATGGAAATTTCCATAGTAGGAAGGGTAATTGAATAGCAACGGCAAAAGACGGCGCCGCGGGCTGCTTGCTGCTCGCGCACCATGCAACCTCGAAGGTGGACTGCCTCTCAGAGTAGAAAATAATTGAATGGGTAATTTATAAACATTTCCGACTGACTGTTGAATCGCTGTTAGCAGATAAAAACAAATTGACAGAGAATTTTAATGCATTTTCAAATGACTGAAGATTTCTTCCCATCACAAAGGTGGACAGCCTCTCGGAGTAGAAAAAATATTAGAATAAGGAATTTATAGGCAGTTCAAACTGATTGTGGAATCTCTGTTGGCAGATCATAACAAATGGACAGGGAATTCTAATGACTGTAGATTTCTACCCTGGGATGGGCCGTGGGCTGCTTGCAGCTCGCGCACCACGCACCCTCGAACGTCGACCGTCTCACGGAGTAAAAAAACCAGCACGCTCACCAAGTGCCGGATTACCTCACGATCTTCTCTGGCTGAGAGGCTGAATAGTGTGCAGAAAAGATTGATTTTGTTGCATTGGTAGTTAGGCAGTTGCTATTCTATCTGAAATTTATCTTAAATTTGTTTAATGTATTCTCGTAGGGACCGTACTTCATAAGCTTTTAATATATGAATTTTAAAATAATATTGGAGAAAAAGACGCCAATAAGTAGAATGCTATTCAAATTCAATACGATACAGACACAATTCAAATTTTGAACCAATTCGACCTTGCGAAGTTATGTAAAGTATATACCTACCCTTAGATCATTAAGTTATGGATGGAGTACGCTGGCAAATGTTCTAACTAAACTTTCTGCTGATTTTGGTGCGGGGAGGGTAACTCACACTATTGAAACACAATCACACATTCACAAAAATAATTTGTTTCACGAAAGTCGTAAAAATTTACGACCTTTTAAGCGACGAGTTTTTAAATTCAACTCTATCCCTAAGTTCATAAAGATTAAATTTGTATTTTATTCCAAGTTGTCTCGTTCAATCGCGGTTCAATATCGCGTTCTAAATTCAACTTTAGAACTTAGATCATAAAGATTAAATTTGTATTTCTTTAAAAGATAGTCTCGTAAGGAATGCGGTTCATTATCGCGTTTTAAATTCAACTTTATCTCTTAGCTCATAAAGATTAAATTTGTATATTTTCTTTCCATGATAGTCTCGTGGGGCCGCATCAATGATCGAGTAAACATGACTCGATTATTTGTCTTGATCATATCGCTAAACGATACATCGACGATTATTAGAAATTGCATTTAATTAGAAATGTACGTTAAAAAAATAAAAAAATATACACAAATGAAAGGTTATTCCATCTTTTTTAATATTCGACATGTTTGAATTGCTTCTGCAAGACTTGACAGTGCAAAACGGCATTTTTAGCGGAGCACTCGCAGACGTCCTTTCGATGTTTTACGAATACGCAGAGTGTTTGTAATCGATTACGCAAGTAGTTTTTATGAAAGCACAAGATTTTTCGATTCGAATAATCTTATACCTCGGCAAAAGGGGAAACGCCTGCGAGTGTTATCCATTACTTAATGATCTAAGTACCTACCTAAACAGACTTCCTACAAAATTTTAGCCAATTAGGCAAATTATTAGTTAATTTTTAGGCGTTACGTTAACTACAAAATATTACATATTACATAATATATCAATATAGACCTGTCTACCTTAATTGTTACTTACATCAAAAGTTTACCTACATGAAACTTGAAAACACTTGAATGAGATTTGTAAATAGGTCATAGAGATAATATGTACTACGTACGTACGTAGTACATATTATCTCTATGGAATAGGTATATATTTTTTTACTAGCTTTCCGAGCGCCAACGGCTTCGCCAGCGTAGTTGAAGAACCCGCATAGTTGTGAATAATATAATATATATGTAATAAACCGAGAAGAGTAATTGCTATTAATGTTATTAAAACAAATAGTAAAACATCAAGGTAAAACAACCATATTTTTTATACAGATTTTCTACCGACGCATCTCAACTTGCAGTGTTGCAACCTTGCAGTGTTGAGATTTCTTCTCGACATAACGTAATTGACACAGTTAAACAGGACGAATAAATATATGTTACCTACCTACTGAGTTACTGACCATTGCTATGGGGTCTTTAAAACCGGCGTATATTTGCAAAACAATAATTGTTCTTTGTAATAAATATTTAATGTGTAGAAATGGACAGCTTATTTTTTATGCGTAGAAATGGACAGTTGATTTACTATGAAAGTTGGCATATAATGGTTTTTTATTTCATTAAACTTTCGCCATTGTTGTTATAAAAATTAAGTGTGAATAAAATGTAGGTACCTACCTACCCTCTTCAAATAAGTAGGTAACTATGATTTCAAATTAGAATAATCTATACATATAATAAAATCGTAGGAAAGTCAAAACTGTACATTGAATATTTTTTTAAAAGAATACATAATCCATGATCTATAATCGATATAGAAGCCAAAAACATAGTTTTTAGAATTTTTGTCTGTTTGTCTGTTTGTCGGTTTGTCTGTTTGTCTGTTTGTCTGTATGTTTGTCCGAGCTAATCTCGAAAAGTACCGCATAGATTGGCTTCAAATTTTGCATGAATATTACTAACAGGTCGGGTGAGGCTTTTATATACACATTATCATGCTATCACCTCCGGGGGAGGAGCTGTGAACCTTTATTTTTCTAACGTATTCCGTGTATTACACAGCGTACAATCTAAAGACTCATGTTTAAATGTTGTTTTTGGGTAAGCCACGCTATTATCTAGCTTTACACTATAAAAACTACGTCATTTACGTAATTTTGGCAGAGAAACAGTTTAATGAATCTTAGTAGTATAAAGACAAATTTGAAACAGCGCCATCTATGAGACTTCATTAAAATCAAATCAATTTACATATTTAACGCTTCTTGCAAATTTATAATTAAGAATTAAATAATATGATGTTGGTGGGGTTTTTAATTGTACTTATTTATTTAACTTTTTAACCCATGTCTTCCCAGAGTCCACTTCAGGTGCTTATATTTTATGTGAATATACTAAATAAAATTTTACAAGTGAGGGTAGATGTTTATTATTTGATGTCAAACAAGACACCATTAACAGATAATTGTGACATTTTAAAAAATCCTTCTTGCGTTCCCACAAAAGGCTTTGTGGGAAATGTGGCTTTTATATTTATTCTTTATACATAATTAATTATATAGTTAGACTCATGTTTTTAATTAGAATTGAAGTTACGACAAAATAAGAAAATGATGAAATTTTATTTTTATGTATAACTTTTACAAGACTATATTATACGCCCAAAGAAGGTCACTTAAGTTCTTGATAGAATTTTATTTGTTAGTAGCTTTTTAATAAAATAAGGTAAAGTAATCTTTTCATTTTTTTTTATTTACAGATTCAATGTTCATAAAAAATTAACGATTTGCGTGAGGATGTAGTAGAAATAAGTATCCTGGCGCGTGGTCAATTGTTGACTAAAGTCAATTTCCAACGTATGGTACAATCATTGGAAGAATCTTGGGTAATTTTAGAGGATATTTTTCGGGAATGAGAAAAGGGGCAGCCAACCACGTATCAGCGTGCGTACGTGAGAATCTACGTTTTAGTACCAAAAAAAATGTTATTTTGAAACGTAAATATTGCACTCACAACTACTGTACAAGTATGATTTTTATTCGTGCTTTACTGTTGTTTTATTATCGTTATGGCTTTCGCGGTACAGATAGTACTGGGATCAGAGTACATATTATTTATCAATTTAATATACGTACCACACCAAGTAAAATATTTACAATCATACCAAATGGATTAACACGGTATGTACATAAGGCGGTCTTATCGCTTACTAGCGATCTCTTCCAGACTGCCCAAGGTAAGAGATAAAGAATTATACTCATGATCCAGCAATTTTCAACCGAAAAAGAAGTTTTTCTGTAATTGGTAGTTGTTTCATTTATTTATTTTAAAAACCTAATTTTACTTTTACATTTGCCCATTTGCATTACATTCAGCTTCCATAAAACTTATAAAAATTTTATGTTTATTTCTGTCTAATATAACTACTCTTTTTTAGATAAATAAATAACAAAAACAACTTTTTTATTAAAATTTAGTACCTTGGGAAGATATTATCTATGTGTTAATAGAACAATACATAAAGGAAGTTATGTTACGATTTTATACAATGAAAATATGTAAAAAAATATTAGCAGGTGTAATTATTAAATTGATCCTGAACCCAAAACTGTAGTTAATTTTTTTGTCATTTAGTGTTTAATTCATGTCAATTGGTTCATTAATAAAAAAAATTATGATCATTTAAATAATCACGGCGAACATTTGCTAAGGCTATCTTAACCTAATAATGGCCGTAATCATTTTTTTTTAAATAAATCGAGAAATATCAGAAAAAATATCTTTAAACCCTTACATCTAATATATAAAAATCAATGCCACTTTTCGTTGTAATTCCATAACTCGAGAACGGCTGAACCGATTTCGATAATTCTTTTTTTATTATATTCCTTGAAGTACGAGGATGGTTCTTATGTAGAGAAAACGTTAATATGTACCACGGGCGAAGCCGGGGCGGACCGCTAGTAATAAAATAAACGTGAAATAATAATAATTATCAACAGGCATTCAATGAGAATTTAATAAATGAATACCTACTTACTTTAACATGTGCAATACTTATGCAAAGTTATCTAACATTAAAATATAATAAAAAAATTATAATATGAAAGAGATTTAAATTATTTGTATAGCAATATAAATCATTTGTTTCTACTTTATGAATATTATCACTAACAGACACTAGATAAGAAAATGAAACACATGAATAACTTTTTTCATTATACATATATTTATTTACACTGAAAACCTAATATTCAAACCATATTTATTTTATTTTATTATTGACATAACTTGGTGTAGGGATAGGTACCATGTTTAAATCAATATTTTAATGACAGTAACTTTTATTTCATATTTTTGTCAAGACTTCTGTAGGGATCCCGAGTAACTTTGTTCTTGAAAGATATTTTTTGGATAGATACATTTTTATGATGTTTGGTGAATTGAAATTGATAAAGAGTATGGCCACATTGCTAGACTCAGTTACTTTTTATATTGAAATGTATATAACTTTAAGATTGCGACTGAAGGACTTGTATCCATGGTTATGAATAAATTATTAAAAAAAAAAAAAAACAGTTACTTTTTCTTATAGCAAACAATGTTGTTTAAATTAATGTAAATGGCTTTTACTTATTAGGTATGTTTTCCTTTATATTAAGTATAGTAAGAACTAAGAAGTATAAAATGTACAATAACAATAGCCTTCAAGTTTTTAGAGATATCATGTTTATTCAAATTGAAATTTATACACTTTATTATTATTTTTTCATCTATAATAATGATCTACATAATACCATCAATGGGTCAATCAGTCTGTGTTATTCAATATTGATAATACAAATAAGTTTCTGGAATCTTCAATAAATGTACTTAAAATGTGAGCATCTGCAAATCATAAAACATTTCTTTTATGTTTGGTAAATTAAACTTATGTTTTTCTTCATTTTCATACTCTCTGATCTTATTAGATTTCACTTGTTTTACACTTGGCATTGTAATCTTCTTTCATCACAAAAATATACGTTTTAATTCATTGTTAATCGTTGTTTTATTTTTATTACTTATTGGAATCAAACGTTATAGTATCGACACGTCTTATTAGAATTAAATAATATAATGGTAAAACGAGTACATAGATCAATTACATGAAAACTTCTTATCCTCTTATCTTTTTACTTTTGGAGTGATAAATTTGCAAAACATATTTTTGATATGCATAAAAAAACACTTAATATTTTACATTCTATACAAGAAGCCTTTTTCTTATTTGTTTTCGGAAAGTTGTTTGTTGACATATCTATTAATTTGACAGTTGACACAATTAACATTTATACTTATTATTTTGACAAGTTTTAATATGAATAGGTAGGTATTAGAAAATTATATAATTGATGGGAAATAACAATTGAGAGACTTTAATTAATTAAACCTTTAAAAGAAATATAATGACATACAAAAAAAACAGATTTAATGAAATAAAAATTACGAGCATATATAACTTTTTTCCAAGTTCATTAAAATTAAAAACATTGCTATTATGACCAAAATATATATAATGTTGGCAGCATTGGATATGTTTTTTTAGATCAGAATAAACTTGAATAAAATTAATTATTAAGCAATTTAATCAAGACGTTACACTTTTTGTCTACTTTAGAATAATTTCATAAATATTATAGTATTATTTAATAATTATAAAAATATTGAATTCTTGATTATGTTTATAAAAAGCATTAATTGACTTCGATATTTATTTTAGGTATAGACTATAGACACAGTCTTCTTTATTATTAGAATAATAATTGTAATAATTTAACATTAGTAACTACCTATTTATTAAAAAAAAAAATATTATTAGGATTCATTTATTTTAATATAATATATTTTCGTAAAAAAACTTCTAAATATGAAAAAAATAAAATAGGTATGAATTATATTTAGGTATACAAAGATTAACTAACGGTTACATATTAATATTATACAGATGTTTTGAAATTATTTTTTCTTTGTATATATTAAACTTATGCGATATTCAAAATACCTACGTAATCACAAAATATTTATTAATATTGTATATTTTTAATTATGAAAAAATTACAAAACTGAGAAATTGTCTATTCCCACTTTTTCGTAATGTTTGCAACATGTCGCGACTGGATTTGTACTTCCGGTGGTTTTATTAGAAATTATGAATAAAACCGAAAAGCCCGCGCTTTCCCCTGAGTATATATTCTGTGCCCGCGCCATTCCTCTTTCATTACTAACTCGCCTGTTTGCAGGGTAAGTCGATTTACATATTATCATTAATAATTATTGCTCTCATATTGTACTTTGAGTGAATAATGATTTGAGTTTGTTTTCTTTATATATTTTACTAATACTAACTAACTAACGATTAAATATATTAATTAAGTTAGGTAATTTAGGTAATTATTACAAAAAGTCTTCATTCTTATTCATAACGATTTATTCTTTTGTTTTTTTTCAATGGTTTTAATGAATTGATGATTGATAATTTTAATGAAAACAAGTGACGTTTGTTTAATGCTTTGTTTTAAAATATTCATGTATCGTTTTCAGTAACTTTTCAATAACTTCGAGATTCTACGTGACCTCGTGCTCTCAACATGTTCCAAGCATCTTCTAGCAACAACGGCGGTAACGCAGCGGCAATGGCGTGTATCGCTACCGGTAAGCTTTATTCAATTTATTAGATCTAATAATTAACATACTTAGGTACATATTTTCATAGGGCTCTGTTAGGTAATCAATCAGGTTTACTTATATATTTTTTTTGTGCAAATTGAAATGTTCCAAATAAGTGTAAGTAGATATTTCTTATAATTATTCAAAGATTTTTTATGAAATTACCTAAATAATAATTAACTTACCTATCTAACGCTTATCATCCTAATACGTAATTGCCGTTGTCAAGTAGTATTAAACATTTTTCATTATTTAGTTGCGTATGTAGGTACCTAATCGATTACAGAATAAAGTAATTTTCTTTAACAAGACGTATAAATATAGTAGGTACCTACTAGGTAGGTAAGTCAGTACTATATTTTTTCCTATTTCGTTGTAAAAAAAATGCGCGGGAATCGTGGACCGGCAATGTCGCGTGATGAGCCGTGAGCCACCGTTGTCGGCGTCGATCGCCATTTTGTGTGAAGGGGTATATTAATTTTATTATGAAAATAAATTAAATATTAGGTAATTCCTTCAATATTATATTCAAAATTGTTAATATCCTTAAATAGTAAAAATAATGATTATTATAAATCATAATATTGTCTCTTGACATGTTATGTACTGTTTTGTATTAACTTACGTTATAGTGATACATACCTACCTACCTATTTTCTTTTTACAATTACTATTAATACAATTGAACGTATTATATTGATTTTGTAATGTAATGCTTATATGTATAAATAAACTAGCTTTCCGCCCGCGGCTTCGCCCGCGTTTTCAAAAGAAAAACCGGCATAGTTCCCGTTCCCGTGGGATTTCCGGGATAAACCTTATCCTTTGTGTTAACCCAAGTTACCCTCTGTGTGCTAAATTTAATTGTAATAGGTTCAGTAGTATTTGCGTAATTAGTAGGATTATTGAAATTTTCGGTTAAATTTCAATTGTTTTATAATAATTAAATATAATCAAATAATTTCAATTCATTATTCTCATAATCTCATTCTTCAAATTTTGTAGCGAAATTAATTTACACTTAGATTACCTAATAATTGGAGAGGCAAGATTTATATAAACAATGTTTTATCTAAAATAGTATTGGAGGCGGAAGAACGACTTTTAAGTTGTATCGTATAGTACCTATAACTAGGTACTATAATTATAATTGATAGGTAATAATTAAGAATTGATTTTGATTTCATACGGTTAATTATAGCTATATTATGACTTAATAAAAGAATAGGTATACCATATTGCGTAAGTACATAGTGTTAACATGTTAAATAATTCTAGATATGTTTGATTATACGAGTATAATAATATATCATAATTCATAGTACACTGCTGCGTCTCAGTATTGTTGCGAATATTTTTTTAAAAAAATAAGGGTAAGTTATTATCTACAATGACGCTATATTTTCTATTCGTATTTCGTAGCGAGTTACGTATATTTTTTAGAGAAGTTTCGATTCCTTAGACAATTTGGATCTCAACCGATATATAATCGAAATTTTTGTGTTAAGAAGTTTTAGAAAGGTAGGTAATGGTAATTTCACCACGGATACCTTCTTTAACATACCTATTTCATACTGATTTTTATTTTATAATCATACAATGCATTCTTTGTTTGGAACATTTCAGTTTGCTTAACATAATATAATATATGCCTAATATGTTTCTATATTCATCAAGTTGGATTGAACTGCACATGGTGTGCGAATTTTATTATAATCGGTTAAGTGGTTTAAGAGTCCATTGAGGACAAACATTGTGAAACGAGATTTATATATATTAAGAAGATAAATAGGTTTCTTCTGACCTGATAAAATGTCATTTTGTTTTTATTATTATTTTAATCGGTTAAATTATTATTAAAGGGTCAACGCATCAAGCCGATCCCCGGTTTAAGGGTAACAACGCACAATGTGTCGCGATGGCAACATGCGCGGCTGTATATTCTTCTATTCTAAATAGAGCCGTATTTTCTCGGGAAAATATAGACACTATTTTAGAATTTGGTGATATGTTATATATTCAAATAAGACCACTTGGGGTTGCGCACAATCATCCTCATTTATACCCTGAAGAATTGCCTTCTGATATACGTGTAGGGACCTATTTGGCTAAAATTAAACCGATGGCAGACAACGATAGTTGGATCGACAACGGGCTGTTTCCCACATGTGACGGCGACATAGCCACTTACACTTTACAATTAAAATTAATCCTAAAAAATAAAATATTTCACACTACACACAACGACTCCACACATAGCTACCTTTTCACCGGCGCTAATAATACGATATCTTTTTGGAGGTCAAATAATAAGTATTTTATTTTTAATAGCCATAACGTAGACGCGAATAATAAGTACGTACATAACCCACATTCGGTAGGAGCCGCACGTCTCTTTCAGTGCAACAATTTAGATACTCTTGCAAAATTTTTGTTTTGGAATCCGTCATTTGGTAGTCAATATCAAATTCATAAAATTATTTTAAATAATTTTCATAGTGTAAATATTATTAATGAATTAGTTAGCCCTAGATTACTACCCTTCGTCGATTCGACGACGCGTCACCAAAAAAATCGCTGTAACTTTTACGCGCGCGACCATATGATTTTCAGACTTCAGCTAATCTCAACCAACCCGTTGCGCTTGCGATGGACGGTAGTGCTTTGTGCGTGGAAGGTCCACACGCGCTGTTCCAGCAACCATGGCTCGTCACATCGACGAAGGTTAGTATTAACGTAACTTTTCGTACTATTTAGTTAAGTTATAATTACGTTATTTTATCTTTTATAATGGTGCCTATTATTTTATTTTTTAGATACGATTCATATGTTAGTTTTAGAAGTTGAAAGCGATAAGGAAGATTCATCTACGAGAGAGCCTGAAGACCACATTGAGGCTGAAGAAGCATGAAACGGAGGGTGATGATGAAGTTTCTACTGTAAATAAAGAGCAATTTCCAGATCAAAATTATGAGGCAAGTAGTAATACATCTCCCCACGTTCTATTGAAGACGAGACACCTATGAGAAATGAAGAAGAGCACTTCAGCTGACCCTAGCGATTACAAGACCATCGCGTACCATTCTTCTTGGGAGAGACAAACACATATTATGGTCATCACAACAGTCAAGGTCACAAAGCAGAAGACCTTCAAAGAACATAGATACATAGCACGTGGTCATGTACGCTTTTTTCAAGATATTTTAGATCCTCTTCAATGTTTTTCAGGTATAATTATTGGTGACATTACTGATACTCTGTGGGACTCAATTACATAAATTTTAAACATGCCAGGAAGAAATAATGTGAAAGTTATAAATGAGACTGAGCAAAGTAATGCTGCTGATGTGCCTCCATAGCAAACTAAAATAAACATATATGCTATATGTCCCTCCGTAAAGCAAAGGTAGACCTAAAAATAGGTGCACAAAGTGCATAAATCGTTGTGTGGGGAACACAAACTTGATGTGTGTCACAAATGTTTTAGATCCTAAGCTATTATCAAAATTATATTTTTAATTAATTTTCCAGATATTATTTTTGTAATTAATAGTTTATTTCGAGCAATTTAGAGGTATATATTATATGTACGGAATTTTTCAAAAAATTTAAGAATGTTCATAAATCGTGTAAACTGTGATCTCATTTTGATGACTGTTTGAATTAAAACTATGTTAAAATAAATATTTTAATATTTTTATATGTAGATTAATATCTTGTCCTTAAAATAAAAACATAACTACAAATATATTTTTTTAATTAAACCCCTAAATCCCCTCCAATAAACAGCGTAGACGAAACGACGAAGGTTAGTATTAAACGTCGAAAAATAAGGTTAGTGTTCTAGGGTTAGTGTAGATGACCAATTAGTTAGTGTAGACAACCGATTAGTTAGTGTAGACTGCCAATTAGTTAGTGTAGACGACGAATTAGTTAGTGTAGACGACGAATTAGTTAGTGTAGACGACCAATTAGTTAGTGTAGACGACCAATTAGTTAGTGTAGACGACCAATTAGTTAGTGTAGACGACCCTAAATTATCTATTTTAAAGCCAGTAGTTTTAGTTAATAAAAGTATACCCCCAAAATATGACCCTAAATTAAATTCCCTAAAACCAATAATTTTACTAAAAAATATTCGCGACCCTAAATTAACAACACTCGCACCCGTTGTCTGCATCAAAAAATTATCCGACGTTAGTAATGTAGGTAGGAAACGTGGTAGACCGGCTAAAAAAAATAATTCTAAAGCACACAAACAAAACAATATCAACTTAGATTCGGATGATAGTTCATCAATAAATTCAGTAGAGGTAGGACGTAAAAGGGGACGACCAGGTAGGCGATCGATAGACGCGGATGCTCATATAAAGGCGGTTACAAAATATAATAAAAAACATCCCGAGGTTAATAGGCAGGCAGTTAAAAAATATAATGAGAGTAATCCCGAGATCAATAAACGAGCAGTTGAAAGATATAGTAAGAATAATCCCGAGATTCATAGGCAGGCAGTTCAAAAATATAACGAGAGCAATCCAGAGGTTCATAGGCAGGCCAGTCAGAAGTTTAGTCAAAATAATCCAGAGGTTAATAGGCAAGCGGTAGATAAGTACAATAAAATCAATCGAAATCTAGACGTGGAATTACGGAATTCCAACAATTTAATAGGTACAAAGAGTGGCGACGGCTTAACTGTCGTCAAATTGTATAGTTTTAAAAACATTTCGTTATTAGATAGGGAAGCGTTTTTGTGTAGGCACTGTAATGCTAGATTGTTCTTTGAGGAAAAGAATCGTATCAAGTGGTGTTGTGGGGCTGGCGCTTATAACGTTCAAAATTTCCCGCCTTTAAATGAACCATTTTATAGCTTTCCTTCTTTTTTGAATAAACCTAGGGCTTATAATAATTTATTTGCTTTTAGTGCGTTAGGTGTTTCACACGGATTTCAACATCCAACAACGGGGGTATCATTTTTAAAAATTCAAGGGAGGGTTTATCACAGAGTTTTCGATCTTGCGTACTCAGAAACTACTAACCCGGCTGGACTTTATATTTATGATAACAGTGAGCGAGAGAGCCTCGCTTCAAGTTTAAATCTAGATTTAACAGTCATTCGGTCCATTACAAATTTCTTGCATAGTCATAACCCTTATATAGAGTGCTTCAAGCGGCTGAGCCAAGAACCATCCGACCACGCACACCTCATTTTTGAACACACCACACGACGCACACATGGCAACATTCTCGGTGATATGCCTCTGGGCAACGAGATTGCTGCCATTATAAGCAATGAGCAGGAGCGCTATATTCCGCGCGCCATTGCCATCTGGAAGATTGGCGACAAAAAGCCTCACACAGTAGATATAATGCACCCCTTATATGAAACTTTTCAATATCCATTATTGTATCCGCACGGTAACCCTGGATGGTTTCCTAACAAAACGGACAATAATGGAGCAAAACTAACCCAAAACAAATACGTTAGATGCCTCCTTCTGAGCGAACCCCGTTTCAACGATTTTAATCGTTTGTCCGAAGAGTGGTTAGTTGATATGCAATGTAGGATTTTAGAAGAAAGACTTCGTTACCTGTATAACATCCAAAAAGGTAACACGGATAATGCTCTCCGTTCCGCTCCATTAAGAGAAGTAGAGTCAGTTTTACAACAGATCAGTGTAGATGAGACTATTCGAGGAGAGGGTGGGGTTGTGCCTGGTAGAGTTTATTTGCCGAGTAGTTACACGGGGGGGCCTAGATATATGAAGCAAAAGTATATGGATGCTATGGCAGTAGTTAACAGATTAGGATTGCCATCTTTTCTTTTAACTTTAACTTGCAATCCCAAATGGCCTGAAATACAAAATTCAACAACAGGTCATCATAATACGCCTTCAATTTGTGCTAGAGTTTTTAACATTAAATTACAACAACTTTTGAGGGATCTTCGCACTGGGGTTTGGTTTGGTAAAATTGTTTATATTTTATATGTAATAGAGTTCCAAAAACGGGGATTACCACACGCTCATATCTGTTTTGCAGTCGAGGGTGGTGGCCCCGTTCACGGTACTGATGTTGATAAATTTATTAGAGCAGATATTCCTGACGCTTCAGAAGTTGATGGAAAATTGAGGAAAGCCGTTTTAGATTATATGGTTCATGGTCCATGCGGTCCACCGCATAGGACAGATTTAAAATGTTGGGATAGTGAAAAAAAAAAATGTACAAGCTATTTCCCAAAACCAGAGACAGAGGTCACGCATTGTAATGATAAAGGGTTTATAAATTTAAAGCGTAACAGTAAAAATATAGCCACCATTAAATACAGAGGGAGGGATGTAGAAATTAGTGATTTGTGGATAGTACCGTACAACGCTGCTCTTCTCCTTAGGTACGATTGTCATTTAAATTTAGAATCAGTGTCCACTCGAACTGTAATTAAATATCTTTTCAAATATATGACAAAAGGTCCAGACGAGGCTAGAGTCGCCATTGTTCCAGATGAACACAAAAATAACGAAATAGAACAGTACGTCACAAAACGATACATCGGTTCTGGTGAGGCTGCTTGGAGAGTTTTTGAGTTTGACGTCACGGGACGTGAGCCCACTGTTAAGATGTTAGATGTTCATTTAGAAAATCATCAGTCAATTTTTTTTAAGGCGGGAAATGAAGAACGTGCAGTTCAAAATTCAGATTCGGATCTCATCACGTATTTTAATCGTCCTCTCGGTGATGAATTTGATAGGTTAACATATTTAGATTTTTACGAGAGGTACATAGTTCACTCCAGCCGCCCCTCAACAAAAAATACAATCATTTACGAAATGAATAACGGAAAATTTTTGACAAAAAGACAGAGGGGAGAAATAGTGACGCGTTTATTTTGGGTCGCGCCCAACAGAGGTGAACAATTTTATTTAAGATTACTGTTAGCTTTACACCCCTGCCGTAGTTACAGGGATCTTTATAACTTGGGTGGTCCAAATTGTAGCACATTCCAGGAAGCCGCTAAAGCCGTTGGGATCGCCAACGATGAAGCCGAATACGAGATAGCTATGCAGGAAGCTTCATGTTTTTTGACCGGACCACGCCTCCGTAACTTTTTCGTATTATTGGCTGTTAACGGGGTAGCAGTAGCGACACTGTGGGAAAAATTTAAAAATGAACTAGCTGAAGACATCCTTAACCGCGTAGATAACGATCCGGATAGAGCGTACACCCAGGCCTTGGTTCAAATTGACCGTCTATTGCGTAAACATGGTACGTGTTGGTTAGAGCAAGGTTTGCCTGACGCGCACGATGACACTACCGAATTAGGCCGTGAGAAGGCTCTACACGATGCAGACGGGTTACGCGAATTTGTAGATATTTGGACACCCAAGCTGTCTCATGACCAGCTGCAAGTGTTCGAATATGTGCAAAATTTGCTCATTGATGATAGTTTTCGAAATAGTAACGAAAGTGCTATTTATATAGACGGTCCGGCAGGCACTGGTAAAACGTTGCTTTTAAATACGATAGCAGCGTACGTGAGGGGCGTACTCAACGGTGTAGTTTTGTGCACTGCGAGTTCAGGTATTGCCGCGCAGAACTATGACGGCGGTATGACTGCGCACAGTATGTTTCGGTATCCGTTGAGCGCTATTGACGATTTAGGGTATTGGTTTGTAACAAACGGAACCCAGAGAGCTGAACTAATACTACACTCCGATTTAATTATTTACGACGAAGCGCCGATGGTACACAAGTACCTCATCCATTTGTTAGATAGGTCTTTGCAAGACTTGACAAAGTCAAATAAAAGTTTCGGGGGAAAGGTTATCATCTTTGCCGGAGACTTTCGTCAGATTCCACCCGTAGTTACCAACGCCAAGTGTCATTCAGACATATTTAATGCCTCTGTAAAATCATCGCCCTTATGGCAGAGTTTAAAGACGTTTTCTCTAACTACACCTCAGAGGTGTAGTGAAGATAGTGTATTTTCCGATTTTTTGCTTCAAATAGGTTCTAACAATTTGCCTTTACATTCGGTAAAGGTCGGCAGATCTTGTCAAAATTTAATAGACCTTTCACTTTTATCATTTACTACTGATTTAGATGAGTTAATTAATTTTGTTTTTTCGGATTTCCTTTTAGAAAACGAGCCAGAAGTTTGTATAGGTAGGGCCATTCTTTCCACTCACAATTCAAATATTAGGGAAATAAATAGGACTGTATTAGATCGTTTGCCAGGCGACCTTTTACATTTCTATTCAGTAGATAAAACGGCTACGGATGACACTGACGAATTGTATTTAGGCGTGGACGTGTTGAATAGTATGCACCCTAAAGGTATACCAGAACACGATCTCACATTAAAAGTAGGATGCATTTGCATAATAATTCGTAACCTTAGTTTTTCTGATCATTTAGTTAACGGTACAAAAGTCATAATCGTCGCGGCTTCACCTCGATTGATAACAGTTCGCAAACCGGGAATAGCCGAAATGTTTTTTATACCGCGAATCATGTTTAAAGCCCCCATTGATCACAATAGTCCAATAGAAATGTGTCGATTGCAGTTTCCCCTTCAGGTGTGTTATGCAATGACCATTCACAAGAGTCAAGGCCAAACCATTAATAGGGTTGGCATTGATTTAAGATCGGATGTCTTCAGTCACGGCCAGTTGTACGTGGCATTAGGTCGCGTACGGGATAGGAACGATTTAATGCTTCTTGTACATAGGGAAAAATTAATAGACGGTAAACCTTTCGTGAATAACGTCGTCATTCCACAGTTACTTTAGGGATTTCCCACCACGCATTACACTATTCACTTTGCAATTAATTGGTAGATTGACGAGTTACACTTGCAAGCATTACACACTCGGCTTCCTGGAATGAAATTGTTCACCTCCGTTCTATATCAGAAAAATCAATTATTAAAATCAAATCATGTTGCCAACGTTTACATTGTGCATATTTTTTATGAACTCTTATCATCACGACACTTATATTAAAAAACGAATTGATTCTACGTTAAAGTTGAAACACTGTGAAACAAATTATTTGTATTAAAGTAAAATGCGAGAGCGAATGTGTAGGTTTGTTATTGGTTTAAAGGTTGTATGCGCATTGTCAAGTATTTATGTCGGTGGCGGTGACAGTAATTTATAAAATTGACTGAACTTTTCTTATATCTATTAATAATGTCATGGATATGTAAGTCATAGCAGCTGCTTGGTTCATAGGAATTTAATTGGATTTGAATGGACCTTATCGGCTCGGTGACAGGTGGAAATGCGTGTCCACCTCTGGGGGCGCTCGCGCGCATCTCCGCTCGACACCGACCCGGTACCGTCCGCGGATCTCATACCTTCCGTTGGACTAAGTTTCTGCTATTGTCTTTCATGATCCATCGTTATTCTAAATTCGTTAGGCTGTAATTTCATTTTTATGAATTGCATCACGTCCGACGTATATTTACAGTACAACGGGCTACATCATTACTTCTAATATCACACTTACATTCGCTGAGCGCATTTTACAGTAATATTTAAATATTGTCTAACTATGCTTCAATTTTCTATGTACATCAATCAATTTTGTTTTTTTTTTAACATAAACTTACATGCACAACACAAACTATATTTTTTGTACATAAAATCAATTAAATTTAGTTTTATATAGACTACTAGAGTAAACTAGAGTAAATTAATTTAGATCGTGTAAATTATTGATGTAGATATTTTATTCATACATTTTATTTACGTGTATACGTATGTATTTTTGATAGAATCATGGTTATATTTATTTAATTTTATTTTATTACACGCATAACGCATAACTTAAACACGTGTCATTCATAACACACCTTACAATTTTTTTTTTCTTTTATAGTTAAGTATAATAGTAGTAATTAGTGTATATTGAGTAGTTAGAAAGTAGTTAGGTAACTCCGCCTGTGTTTGAGGGTGAATAGAATAAATTTTATCAGATTATTTTATTCTACCTCATCGCAGCCAGTCCCAAGCCTGGATAAAGGAGGAGGTGGTAGTTTTGGATTAATACAGAAAGTTTCAGATCTCATTTGCTCAGCATGATGTGAAGCACCTCACTGCCAGTAAGAAAATTGAAAAGTGTTCCTTTTTACGGATATTTGTCATAGGTTTTTATATTATATCTTTTATAACCTTTTAATTAGCTTTCTAAAATTATGAAACAACTTGGTATATTATTTTATATTTTCCAGATTGCAGAGGACAACAATATGACGACATTCAATCACAAGTTAAGTATATTATGTGTATTTGTTGGCGTAATTCGTATTTGAGTAAAATGAAGAATTAAAAAAAACATCTTGAGTAAATTTGGACAAAACTATGGATGCAAAACTCTTAAAAAAAGTGTATAAGTAAAACGTTTTACGTTTAAATTGATTGCCAGTGATAAAAAATGAGAATAATCAAATATATTTTTGTTTTGTTTTCAGAAACGCCATTGATTACCAGGAGAAATAGGAAAATATAGAAGACCAGTTTCATCCATAGGAAGAAAGACGCTTATTTTACCAACTAGCTATCCGCCCGCGGCTTCGCCCGCGTTTTCAAAGAAAAACCCGCATAGTTCCCGTTCCCGTGGGATTTCAGGGATAAAACCTAGCCTATGTTACTCGTGGATAATGTAGCTTTCGAATGGTGAAAGAATTTTTCAAATCTGCCAAGTAGTTTCGGAGCCTATTCAATTCATACAAACAAACAAACAAAAAATCAAACCTTTCCTCTTTATAATATTTGTATAGATAAAAGGACTTGAGGGCAAAATATTTTTACATATTAGGTATAGAAAAAGTCTTTAATTTTGATGAGAAAAAATAACAATGTTGAATTATTTTGTAGTACATAATATATTTATTGGCCTAATTCCTGTTTGTGAAAAATTTAAATTGCATAAATATAATACATCATGATTAAATTTACATTTTAATCGATTTCGAAACAGGAGGTAGTTCTCAATTGGCTTTTCAGTGGGATAACTGATTTTCAGTTTCCTTTTTTATTTATTTGAAAGCTGCCTGCAATGTGGTCCCAATTATCAAATCTTAACGATTTAGTTTCAAATTGAAGGTTTTAATTAAATGTGTTTTTTTTTTTCAGAAATACTACAAATTGCTCGATAACATAAGGAAGTTTCATCAGGAGGAGGAAATGAATTCAATATATTTTCATATATAAAACAAGCTTTGATAGTATATATTCGTAAAAAATGGAATCACCAGTTAAGTATATTAATTATATTTTTGGCCCAATTTATGTGTATGAAACAATTAAACTACATAAAGTAAATAGTTTCTTCAATGTGACCTTATTTATTTCGCTTTGTTAAATTTGTATAATTAAATGTCTTGTATTTTGTCACAAATACAAATATATTATAAAACATACAAATATTTGTTACTATTAGAATCATAATTCTTTATTAATTAATTTATACATTTTATTTCTAACTATATTGGTCCTACATAAACAATGAGTTTTATAAACAAAAATATATAAATATTTTAAACAATTTCAGCCAGACGCGCAAGGCGGTCAAAGGTCAGCGTTACTAAGAAGAAACACGTGAAAGCACGAAACAGCAGACCACCAGCGTGCCCCGCAGCTACCCGCATTGCTACACTCCTATTGGTCTTAGAACGATGTTATAGCCTATATTATGTTGATCCGACCTGTTCATAATATTTATTCAAAATTTGGAAGTTAATCAATGCAGTACTATTTGCGTCTAGCTCGGGGTAGCATATTTTTTTTCGATTATTATTTTGTAGAAGACGCCTCAAGTGTTAAAAAAATGTTCAGTGTATATTCCTACGTTTTTTTATGTATAGATTTTATTTAAGTTGTATGTTATTCGTTTTTTGTTATTTTGATTTTGTATAAATTTATACCTATAGATTTTCTTTAAAAATGAAAAAATGTACCTATTACTTATGTACTGTTACCATTAGTTGAATAATATAGTCATGTTAATAAAATAATTTTAGTTTCAATTATTGTTGTTTTATTCGCAATTCAAAAATAATTATTTTAATACATATTGATTTTATGAAACTTTATTTTAATATAATTAATATATTTGATTAGATAAATTGCCTACCATCTACTACACAAGATAATGTTTAGTACTTACCTACTTAAAATTAGCTTTTTCTTACGCTATTAACTTAATGATCTAAGTACCTATGCCATAGAAATGAACCTACTAAAATCATTGTTCACATGTTCGATTCAATAAACAGCGTATGAAGAACTTAACAAATTACAAAATTCTACTATGTACATAAGAGTAGTTTTTGTTCACCCTATAGCTGAAATGATAGCGATGTAGCATTATATTATATTGTCGCTATCTACATTGTATCGACGTATGCAATGATATTTACATTGCAAACCGACAGATGGAACTGAAAATAAACTATTTTTTTATAATAAACGTAGGTATAACTTCCTAACACCTAATTTAGTAGGTAGGTACATAAATTAAAAAAGGCACTCATATAAAATTAAAAATATAGATATTATTTGAAAGAGAATTATAAAAAAAAAAACAGCACTGATGAATGAATAAATGAAAATTAAACTAAAGATTTTAACTACATACCTAGGTACATAATTAACAGGGGGACTTGTTTATAATTCAGTTTTTGTTAGTTTATAAACAAGACAAGAGGTAGGTACCTAAACATTATTCAAGTAGGTATATGAATATATTCAATGAAATTAAAACACATTATTTAGGTATCTTATTTTGTATTGTACCTTTAACAAATAGCTTTCGAGATCATTAATTCAATCTTCTATTTTCATTATTGCTTCTGTTAAAAAATCTCTTTCTATATCGAAGTCGTTCAAAACTGAAAGAGAAATTAGTATATTTAATTTTTGTATTACATATACTGTACCTATATTATATATTTTAAAGACAAGTAGGTAATTTAATTTATCGAAAACTAAGCATTGACTTCTTCATTTTTTCTTATATTTCGCTTTTTTATACTTTTAAATAAGAAAAATAGGTAGGTATAAAATGATTTATGAATATCGATCAAATTATGAAGTACCTAAGTACATGGTGTAAGATTTTCAAACATTATTTTTTCAATTATTTATTCTTCAATATAGATCTTAATAACAATATTATAGATTGATGTAACATAAATATACAGGTAATATAGGTAGGTATGTTTGTTAAAAAATGTGTCAGTTTGCTATTTTCGTTTTAGTTGGTACAACAAAAAAACACAAATTACATCGCCAATTACATTCTGTTGTTGAAACATGTGACATGGGTAATGATTATAATAGAAAAAACATACAATTTCGGTGTATTTTTTTTACATCAATGAATTTTTCTTAGAGTGTTTTGTCATATTATATATATTTTTTATGGAACGATTAATTGCGATTAAGTACTTGTTTGTTTAATTGAGTAAGTGTTGTCTTGGACTTTTTTTTCTGACAAAATAAAAATTAATGATTTATTAGAATTAGAAATTATATATTATATAGGTATATTGCTATAGTCCAAGAGCTGATGATAGCTAGAAAAATTATAAATAAAAAAAAACAATATCGTTTGTTAAAACTCTTAGAGCACACGGAAGCTCGCGGGCTGCTTGCAGCCCGCGCACAACGCACCAGCTAGTTATTATTATTATTATTATAATATATAAAGCTACACTACCACTCACTCACTGACATCGGTTTTCTCGGAAACTACGTGGAAAGTGGGGGGGATTTCGATGTGATCGTGTAGAGGTGCGCCGAGTGACCAGAGGAAAAATATAGCGATCTGGATCATCTTCGAATACCGAGTGGACCCCTGGAGGTGCGCAGAAACGGTGCCACTTGGAGGGGGGGTGTCTGAACAAAAAATGCTCGGAACTGGTGGCGATTACCAGGGGTGGTGGAAAAATGGGGATTTTCGCGAAAACAAGATGGCCGCCGTACTTTGCTAAAATCGCCGTTTATGAATCCTTACGTCTCAAATTTGGCACACGTGCTCTGTTCGAGCCGGCAAATCGATCGGTGCCCCGTTCGAGTGGCTCCGGGCCCTGGTTTCCGACTTTCATACATTGGAAAATCCAACGGCCCGCGGAAACGGTGCGAGTTGGGTGGGGGGTCCCGGAACTAAAAATGATCAC
Organism: Colias croceus; assembly: GCF_905220415.1. Classification (NCBI taxonomy): domain Eukaryota; kingdom Metazoa; phylum Arthropoda; class Insecta; order Lepidoptera; family Pieridae; genus Colias; species Colias croceus. Next base: position 1,072,908 of record NC_059567.1, read on the forward strand.
CACCCTGGGACGCTACCAGGGAGCCGTAGTGGGACGCTCGATTTTGGAATTTTTCCATTTTTGGCGCAAACATAAAAACGTAAATTTAGCCGAGGTGGTGCAATGGAGAAATACACCAATGACGCATTCGTACTCGCCCAGCTCCCAGTATATCCAGAAAAATCCGAAATCTTAAACTTTCCCTCATCTCTCGAAGACGGTCAACGGCCCGCGCAAACGGTAGCAGCTACATCTGGGGTGCTCAAACTAAACTTGTAGTAGACCTCGAGCAATTACCACAGATAGTGAAAAAAATTCAAAATGGCGGAAAAAATGGCCACCGCCATACAAATTCTAAAATGGTCATCTCTGGTCCGATCGCGCTGAAACTTGGCACAGGGGCTTTAGTCAAGCCGCACATTGAGATGGCATACTCATAATCGAGTTTCCATCGCTGGTTTCCGAGTTTCATACAACGCGAAATTCGACGGCTCTCCAAAACGGCACTAGATAGCCGGGGGGTGTAGAACTAAAAATTGATCAGGAAGATGGGGCGCTCCCAGGGCAATCGAGAAATTTCAAATTGGACGCAATTTTTTTTTCAAAAATGGCCAATTTTTCAAAGCAAGTTGGTGGCGCCGGTTACTTTACGATCGGTCTGAAAATTGACTTCTGTGCTCTAATCGGCCATATTTACAAAACTGCATACTCAGAATTTCTCTCCGACCCTCGGTTTCCATTTTCCATACATCACGAAATTCAACGGCTCTCTGAACCGGTGGCAGGTAGGGCGGGGTCGCCGAAGTAAAAAATGCTTCAAAACCTGGTCCACTTCCAGGCATGTAAAAATATTTGGTAAAAAGCGAAATTTTTTTTTTCGAAAATTTTGTATGGAAATTTTCATAGTAGGAAGGGTAATTGAATAGCAACGGCAAAAGACGGCGCCGCGGGCTGCTTGCTGCTCGCGCACCGCGCAACCTCGAAGGTCGACAGCCTCCCGGAGTAGAAAATATTTATTAACTTTTGAACTACCGCACGAGCCAAGCGAGCGAAGCGAGCGAGTCACGGCAGCGGCCAGCGTAAACATTCAAATAGGTAGCGAGGAGCGAAGCGACGAGCGTGTTAGGTTAACTTTTGAACTACTTACCGCACGAGCCAAGCGAGCGAAGCGAGCGAGTCGCGTTAACGGCCGGCCTAAATATTCAAATAGGTAGCGAGGAGCGAAGTGACGAGCGTGTTAGGTTAACTTATGAACTACCTACCGCACGAGCCAAGCGAGCGAAGCGAGCGAGTTGCGGCAGCGGCCGGCCTAAATATTCAAATAGGTAGCGAGGAGCGAAGCGACGAGCGTGTTAGGTTAACTCTTGAACAGTTTATTATGAAAAGTCACTGCCCGCTATCGATAAGACGTTTCAAAAATTTTACCAATATTTGAATAAGTAATTTATAAGCAATTTAAGTAGCGAGGAGCGAAGCGACGAGCGTGTAAGGTTAACTTTTGAACTACCACACGAGCCATGCGAGCGAAGCGAGCGAGTCACGGCAGCGGCCGGCCTAAATATTCAAATAGGTAGCGAGGAGCGAAGCGACGAGCGTGTTAGGTTAACTTTTGAACTACCTATCGCACGAGCCAAGCGAGCGAAGCGAGCGAGTCTTGGCAGCGGCCGGCCTAAATATTCTAATAGGTAGCGAGGAGCGAAGCGACGAGCGTGAGGTTAACTCTTGAACAGTTTATTATGAAAAGTCACTGCCCGCTATCGATAAGACGTTTCAAAAATTTAACAATATTTGAATAAGTAATTTATAAGCAGTTTCGACTGACTGTAGAATCGCTGTTAGCAGATGTTACTAATGGAAAGGAAATTCGAATGCATTTTCAAATGACTGAAAATTTCTGCCCTGGGATGAGCCGCGAGCTGCTTGCAGCTCGCGCACCACGCACCCTCGAAGGTGGACAGCCCCCCGGAATAGAAAATTTTGAATGGGGAATTTATAAGCATTACCGACTGACTGTAGAATCGCTGTTAGGAGATGTAACAAATGGATAGGAAATTTGAATGCATTTTCAAATGACTGAAGAATTCTGCCCTGGGATGAGCCGCGAGCTGCTTGCAGCTCGCGCACCATGCACCCTCGAAGGTGAACCGCCCCCCGGAATAGAAAATATTTGAATTTGAAATTTATAAGCACTTCCGATTGACTGTGGAATCGCTGTTTGCAGATAATAGCAAATTGACGGGGAATTTTAATGCATTTTCAAATGACTGAAGATTTCTGTCCTGGGATGCTTCGCGGGCTGCTTGCAGCCCGCGCACTACGCTCCCTCGAAGGTGGACAGCCTCCCGGAGTGGAAAATACTTGAATGGGGAATTTATAAGCATTACCGACTGACTGTGGAATCGCTGTTAGCAGAAAATTACAAATGGACTGGGAATTCTAACACATTTTCTAATGACTGCCCTATTGCTTCAACCCAGGGGCAAAAGGGGCTCGCGGGCTGCTTGCAGCCCGCGCACAACGCACCAGCTAGTTATAATATATAAAGCTACACTACCACTGACTGACTGACATCGGGTTTCTCGGAAACTACGCGGAAAGTTGGGGGGATTTCGACGTGATCGTGTAGAGGTGCGCCGAGTGACCACCGGAAAAATATTGACATCTCCAACACCCTGGACAAGAGAGTGGACCCCTGGAGGTGCGCAAAAACGGTGATACCTGGAGGGGGGGTGTCTGAACAAAAAATGCTCAGAACAGGTGGCGATTACCAGGGGTGGTGGAAAAATGGGGATTTTCGCGAAAACAAGATGGCCGCCGTACTTTGCCAAAATCGCCGTTTATGAATCCTTACGTCTCAAATTTGGCACACGTGCTCTGTTCGAGCCGGCGAATCGATCGGTGCCCCGTTCGAGTGGCTCCGGGCCCCCGTTTTCAACTTCCATACAACGTAAACTCCAACGGCCTGCGGAAACGGAGCGAGTTGGGTTGGGGGTCCCGGAACTAAAAATGATCACCACCCTGGGACGCTACCAGGGAGCCATAGTGGGACGCTCGATTTTGGAATTTTTCCATTTTTGGCGCAAACATAAAAACGTAAATTTAGACGAGGTGGTGCAATGGAGAAATACACCAATGACGCATTCGTACTCGCCCAGCTCCCAGGATATCCAGAAAAATCCGAAATCTTAAACTTTCCCTCATCTCTCGAAGACGGTCAACGGCCCGCGCAAACGGTAGCAGCTACATCTGGGGTGCTCGAACTAAACTTGGAGTAGACCTCGAGCAATTACCACAGATAGTGAAAAAAATTCAAAATGGCGGAAAAAATGGCCGCCGCCATACAAATTCTAAAACGGCCATCGCTGGTCCGATTGCGCTGAAACTTGGCACAGGGGCTTAAATCAAGCCGCACATTGAGATGGCATACTCATAATCGAGTTTCCACCGCTGGTTTCCGAGTTTCATACAACGCGAAATTCGACGGCTCTCCGAAACGGCACTAGATAGCTGGGGGGTGTAGAACTAAAAATTGATCAGGAAGATGGGGCGCTCCCAGGGCAATCGAGAAATTTCAAATTGGACGCCATTTTTTTTTCAAAAATGGCCAATTTTTCAAAGCAAGATGGTGGCGCCGGTTCCGTCACGATCGGTTTGAAAATTGACTTCTGTGCTCTAATCGGCCAGATTTACAAAACTGCATACTCAGAATATCTCTCCAACCCCCGGTTTCCATTTTCCATACATCACGAAATTCAACGGCTCTCTGAACCGGTGGCACTTAGGTCTGGGTCGTCGAAGTAAAAAATGTTTAAAAACTTGGTCCGCTTCCAGGCACATAAAATTTTTTTCTAAAAAGCGAAATTTTTTTTTTTCGAAAATTTTGTATTGAAATTTCCATAGTACGAAGGGTAATTGAATAGCATCGGCAAAAGACGGCACCGTGGGCTGCTTGCTGCCTCCCGGTTGACAGCCTCCCGGAGTAGAAAATATTTATTAACTTTTGAACTACCGCACGAGCCAAGCGAGCGAAGCGAGCGAGTCACGGCAGCGGCCAGCGTAAATATTCAAATAGGTAGCGAGGAGCGAAGCGACGAGCGTGTTAGGTTAACTTTTGAACTACTTACCGCACGAGCCAAGCGAGCGAAGCGAGCGAGTCGCGTCAACGGCCGGCCTAAATATTCAAATAGGTAGCGAGGAGCGAAGCGACGAGCGTGTTAGGTTAACTTATGAACTACCTACCGCACGAGCCAAGCGAGCGAAGCGAGCGAGTTGCGGCAGCGGCCGGCCTAAATATTCAAATAGGTAGCGAGGAGCGAAGCGACGAGCGTGTTAGGCCCTGGGATGAGCCGCGAGCTGCTTGCAGCTCGCGCACCACGCACCCTCGATGGTGGATAGCCCCCCGGTATAGAAAATATTTGAATGGGGAATTTATAAGCACTTCCGATTGACTGTGGAATCGCTGTTAGCAGATAAAAGCAAATTGACGGGGAATTTTAACGCATTTTCAAATGACTGAAGATTTCTGCCCTGGGATGCTTCGCGGGCTGCTTGCAGCTCGCGCACCACGCACCCTCGAAGGTGGACAGCCTCCCGGAGTGGAGAATACTTGAATGGGGAATTTATAAGCATTACCGACTGACTGTAGAATCGCTGTTAGCAGATGTAACAAATGGACAGGAAATTCGAATGCATTTTCAAATGACTGCCCTATTGCTTCAACTCAGGGGCAAAAGGGGCTCGCGGGCTGCTTGCAGCCCGCGCACAACGCACCAGCTAGTTATTATTATTATAATATATAAAGCTACACTACCACTCACTCACTCACTGACATCGCTTTTCTCGGAAACTACGTGGAAAGTGGGGGGGATTTCGACGTGATCGTGTAGAGGTGCGCCGAGTGACCAGAGGAAAAATATAGCGATCTCGATCACCTTCGAATACCGAGTGGACCCCTGGTGGTGCGCAGAAACGGTGCCACCTGGAGGGGGGGTGTCTGAACAAAAAATGCTCGGAACTGGTGGCGATTACCAGGGATGATGGAAAAATGGTGATTTTCGCGAAAACAAGATGGCCGCCGTACTTTGCCAAAATCGCCGTTTATGAATCCTTACGTCTCAAATTTGGCACACGTGCTCTGTTCGAGCCGGCGAATCGATCGGTGCCCCGTTCGAGTGGCTCCGGGCCCCAGTTTCCAACTTCCATACAACGTAAAATCCAACGGCCCGCGGAAACGGTGCGAGTTGGGTGGGGGGTGTCGGAACTAAAAATGATCACCACCCTGGGACGCTACCAGGGAGCCGTAGTGGGACGCTCGATTTTGGAATTTTTCCATTTTTGGCGCAAACATAAAAACGTAAATTTAGACGAGGTGGCGCAACGGAGAAATACACCAATGATGCATTCGTACTCGCCCAGCTCCCAGGATATCCAGAAAAATACGAAATTAAAAAAAAAATAAGAAAAAAATTGAGTGTCTTTTTGACAGTGGTGTGTGACAGTTTTGCTCTGCTAATATTTTAATAGTAAAAATAGTAAACTTACCTGATTACACTCATAAAGTACATAAAACACTTATTTGATATACAGTTTACAACGTGTAGTGTTATCTTGGCGAACAATTGTGTTTATAAACTATAGTAAGTAAATTTTAGTGCACAACGGACGATCAGCTGATTTTACGATACCCTCACAGCTGATTCATTAATTGGAGACTTCATTCTATTGACCAATTTATATTACTGCCATCTAGCGAACTTAACTTGTAGCATTGTGTTAAAACTGATAATGACAAACAAGTGCAATACCTGCGGAAAGTTCATTGCTTCGGCAGATGGCGTTAAATGTATTAAGTGTAATACATCTTATCACAGACAATGCAGTAATCTTAGTCCAGACGCCCGTGCCAATACCAAATGGATGTGTAAGACTTGCAAAGCGAAAAACACTTCAAAAGCAGTTGAAATAACTCCCGCTCAGTGTCATGATGCTGATGTTTTCTTGGATGTCGTATCTCCCCAACAAAAAAATTCCCCTTCTCTAATAGACGAGATTAAGCTGCTTCGTACTGAAATATCAAATTTTAGACTGGATATGACTAAATTAACCACCTTAGTTACCAACTTCGCTAGTCGATTGGATAGCATAGAGGAGCGTGTCTCGCATTTGGAGGCCGGGTCTGGCGCGGCGGCCGATAAAGACAATGAGCAGTTGCAACAGAGTCTTGACTCGATCGAGCTTTTAAAAAAACAGCTGAATGAATCCGAGCAAGAAATGCTGTTAAATGATGTAGAAATCACGGGTATTTCGGAAAATAGTGGCGAAAATCTACTTCATATCACTATAACTTTGGCTCAAAAACTAGGTCTAGCTATAGACGAGCGCGATATTGCGAACGTACACAGGCGCGGCGTGCGCAGACGAGGAGAGGGCGAGGGAAGCGGGGCGGGCGAAGCGCCGCAATCGCGCCCTATCGTCGTGCGCCTCACGCGGCGTCACCTGCGCGACGAGCTGCTGCGCGCAGCGCGCGTGCGGCGCGGCGCGGACACCGCCGGCACGGGGGTGCAGGGCGAGCCTCGACGCTTTTATGTGAACGAACATCTCACGTACAGTAACCGAAAACTGTTCTTTGCAGCGCGTGAGAAGTTAGGGCGGTCTAAGAACTGGCGTTTCGTTTGGACTCGCGCGGGTCATGTGTATGCTAGACGGGATAATAAATCTAAAGTAGTTAATATTAAGTCGGAAGACGACATAAATAAGGTTTTTTATTCATAATCTTTTTGAACTCGCAATTATCCCCAACCTATACGAAAATGTTTATTTCATATTTATATTATGTACTCATTCTTGACTTTTGTTATAATATTGCAATAATTGTGAACTGTGTTATGAGTGATATACTTGGCCTTTATACACTTAAATTTTATTGCAATAATTATGTGGTTCTACTTATATGTATGAATGTCACTATGGTTTGTCGCCTAAAATGTAATGCCGTTAAATGTGTGCCTTATAAGAACATATTGGATAGTATAATATTATCTGTTATATTACTAAAAAATCTTTTGTATTGTTTTTGTATTCTATACAAACATAAAGCATATTTTTATCACCAACTTACACCTCCTTTTATTGGGAATGAGCTTGTTTTGTATAGTGTAACAATTTTATTTATTATTTCGACGCATAACATGTTTTTGTCGTGGTTGGATAAGATGCATTGTTTTATATTGTTATACTTAAACAGCAATTTTGTTCATAATATATGTAAAGATGTTGTCTTGGGTGTGATAATTTATTTTATAGTTAATTTTAATTATTATTTAAGCATTACATTCACAGAATTAGAAATAAAACTTAGGCTTTATAGTGTTTATTTTGCATTTGTGCTTCCTGAAACAGTTTATAGTGTGTTTATAATTTGTTTTATACATTCAAAGATAATTTATTTTATAGTTAATTTTAATTATTATTTAAGCATTACATTCACAGAATTAGAAATAAAACTTAGGCTTTATAGTGTTTATTTTGCATTTGTGCTTCCTGAAACAGTTTATAGTGTGTTTATAATTTGTTTTATACATTCAAAGATGTTTGCAAGTATCCTTATTGTTGTACCTTCGTATGGATTTGCCTTGTTGATGGTGGTGTGTATTATTCGTGTTTCCAGCTTTTATATGTTTCATTTTATCTATTTTATTTTTTGGCCAATATATTACATATATGTACTTCATTTAAATTATATATTTAATGTATTTAATTATGGTTAAGTCAAATCTCATAATTGGTTTAATAAACATAATATGTTCTCTTGGTACTGGTCACGAAGAACTTATTGTTGCAATGGAACACCATAACGTGGACGTACTGGGTATTAACGAAACGTGGTTAAAGGAGGGGGAGGAGGGTCGTGCGCCTACAATCTCTGGTTATCGCCTTGTTCATAAGCCTCGACCGCCCCATGTGCGAGCTCGCGGCGGCGGTGTCGGGTTTTATGTTAGGAATAGCTTGAATTTTAAAGTGTTAAAACATCCTTGTTGTTCTAATGTTGAACAAATGTGGATAACGTTAAACATAAGATGTAAAAAACTCGTTATAGGAACGGCATACCGCCCGCCATGGCTAAATATCGACACATTCGTTAATGCGGTTTATGAGTCGGTTGTAAGTTTTTCGTGGGCTGACAATATGATTGTAATGGGTGACTTTAATATTAATTTTACAGATACAAGCACTATGGGATATCGCAAATTAACCGAATTTTTAACGATGACGAGTTTATCGCAGATCGTAAACGAACCCACCCATTTCACTAATCATAGTGAAACCATCCTTGACCTTGTGTGTACTGATACAAGTGTTAGACGGATTGCAGTCAACTATATTAATGATCTTAGTCACCACGCCTTGGTTACGTGCGAACTTCATATCATTAAGGATAAGCCCATTCCTTTAAAAATAGAACATAGGTCAATTAAAGATATAGACATGGATTTATTTGATACCGCTATGACGAACATTAACTGGGATATTGTAATTGATCACCAAGACATTGATAACTTCGTATTTAAATTTAATTCAACTATTCTATCAACTTTTGACTGGCTTGCTCCTTTAAAGTCTTTTTATGTAAAAAATCACAACTACCCTTGGATTACATATAATATCAAGTTGTTAATGAGACGCAGGGATAGTGCTTATACTAGAGCTAAATTGTCTAAACAAGACAGTCATAAATCTTACTACTTAGAGTTAAAAAAGGCAGTTGCGCAAGCCATTGAACGTGAAAAAATATGTTATTTTGAAACTTTCGTAAATTCAAACTTGAATAATCCTCGTATGTTGTGGAATAATATAAAGAAAAATGTTAACATAAATGTAAAAAATATAATTTCGTTGCCAGATCATCTTAGACATCCAGATGATATAAATCGTCACTTTTTGGATATTCCAGGTAAATCTGGTGTCTCTAAAGAGCAATTAGATTTATTTGTAAATAACAAAAAATACATTTCACAGTTTTCTTTTGCGACTGTCTCTAAAGACGAGGTACTTAAGTACTGTCGGTCTTTGCATTCTAATGCCATTGGGTGCGACGGAATTTCACTAGACATGCTTAAATTAACGTTACCCTATACTGCTGAAATAATTACAAGTATCATAAATACATCTTTATCAACTTGCACCTTCCCTTCTATTTGGCGTAAAGCGCTCATCAAACCGTTACCCAAAATTAACAACCCAAATTGTTTTAAAGATCTCAGACCAATAAGCATTTTACCGTGTCTATCAAAGATTCTAGAGAAAGTAGTGTGTGCGCAGGTTAGGCGGTACTTGGACGAAAATGACATATTACCAACGAGGCAATCGGGCTTTAGGAAGCAAAAAAGCACTACGACAGCACTGTTGGATGTGGTAGACAATATGCTTGAGGCTCAAGATAGAGGAGAAGGAACTTTGCTGATTCTCTTGGACTACTCTAGAGCCTTTGATTGTATTAATATACAATTGCTTCTCAGTAAGCTGTCTTACTATGGCTTTGATGACAATACCTTGCAGTGGTTTAAAAGCTATCTTTCTTGTCGCTCACAAATGGTTGAAATAAAAGGGGATAGTGGACAAAGGGCATGTTCATCTGCATGGGCGGAAGTTTCTAGAGGAGTACCGCAGGGCTCCATTCTTGGTCCCCTTCTGTTCATACTGTATACGGCCGATGTGACACAATGCATAAAATATTGTAAATACCATCTCTATGCGGACGATATTCAATTATACCTTTCGTTCAAGGTCAGTGAGATGGATATGGCTCTAAAAAGGCTCCATGAAGACTTGCATCGCATATCAGTATGGTCAGAGTCGAATTGCCTTGCTCTTAATTCCAGTAAAACCAAGTACATGGTCATAGGTTCACCTCATCAAGTTGATTCAATAGTAGCTCAAAAACCTGCTATATTTCTAAATGGAGAACCTATCGAAAGAGTAACTGAAGCGCGTAATCTCGGTGTTATATTCGATGAGGGTTTGAGATTCAACAAGCATATCTTAAACATATCAAAAAATTGTTTCTATCGGCTAAAACTGCTCTATCGTATTAGACATTCATTAAGTGTTAATGTTAGAAAATTGCTATGTGAATCACTTATATTATCCAAATTTAATTATGCTGATACGGTAGTTGGGCCTAGGTTGCTTACATCCACGAAAAAAATTGCGCAACGGGTGCAAAACGCCTGTGCCCGTTTTTGTTATGAAATACCCTACCGTGATCATGTAACACCATTTTTGTCGAATAACAATTCTCTAAAAATGGAGTACCGTACCCACGTGCATCTGGCCACGCTTCTATTTAATGTTTTAAAGTACAGAGTGCCTGTGTATTTGTACGACAAACTGAAATGGCTGGCGGATCATAATACAGCCTACCAGACTCGTCACGCAACTTCTTTATTAGAAATACCTCTTCACAGAACATCCGCATTTAGGGGGAGTTTTAGATATCAAGCTTCAAAATGCTGGAACGACCTACCGCCGCCTATTCGTTCCCAACAAAGCGTATTCTCTTTTAAAAACAAACTGAAGTCTTATCTTCTTGACATTCAAAAGCGCAATCAGAAATTTTAACCCCATCAAACTGTCCTTTATTGATTAATTTTCTTTTTGTCAAAATACACTCACTTTTACAAATTTCATATAAATATAAATGTGTATGTATCAATATCTGAATATATTATATTGCTGACTTTTATTTATGTATATTGAATTTTATGTGCACAAATTTAATTTAATATTACACAATATATATATATTATTCATTTACTTATTATATTATGTATTTATAAAGTATATATATCGATTCAATTATATTTTTACTTGCATATTGTTGGATACCTTAGTCTGAACCTTGGATCATTAAGTAAGTAAGTTACTTAATGATCTTAGGTCTGAACGGAAATACATCTACTGTCAACAAGACATCCTAAGGCGGCCACTGAAAATCAGTGATAACACACTGAGTGGTTGGCCTAATTATGGCATACGTACTTATATCTTTTATGTTCCTTTTTTCTTAACTAAATTGTATCTTTTTTTATGTGTCCATAATAAACTTATTTCATTTCATTTCATTTCATTTCATTTCATTTCATTTCATTTCATTTCATTTCATTTCATTTCATTTCATTTCATTTCAAATCTTAAACTTTCCCTCATCTCTCGAAGACGGTCAACGGCCCGCGCAAACGGTAGCAGCTACATCTGGGGTGCTCGAACTAAACTTGGAGTAGACCTCGAGCAATTACCACAGAGTGCGAAAAAAATTCAAAATGGCGGAAAAAATGGCCGCCGCCATACAAATTCTAAAACGGCCACCGCTGGTGTGATCGCGCTGAAACTTGGCACAGGGGCTTTAATCGAGCCGCACATTAAGGTTGGATACTCATAATTGAATTTCCACCGCTGGTTTCCGAGTTTCATACAACGCGAAATTCGACGGCTCTCGGAAACGGCGCGAGATAGGTGGGGGGTGTAGAACTAAAAAATGATCAGGAAGATGGGGTGCTACCAGGGCAATGGAGAAATTTCAAATTGGACGCCATTTTTTTTTCAAAAATGGCCAATTTTTCAAAGCAAGATGGTGGCGCCGGTTACTTTACGATGGGTCTAAAAATTGACTTTTGTGCTCTTATCGGCCATATTTACAAAACTGCATACTCAGAATCTCTCTCCGACCCCTGGTTTCCATTTTCCATACATCAGGAAATTCAACGGCTCTCTGAACCGGTGACAGGTAGGTCGGGGTCGCCTAAGTAAAAAATGTTTAAAAACTTGGTCCGCTTCCAGGCACATAAAATTTTTTGCTAAAAAGCGAAATTTTTTTTTTCGAAAATTTTGTATGGAAATTTCCATAGTAGGAAGGATGATTGAATAGCAACGGCAAAAGGTGGTACCGCGGGCTGCTTGCTGCCCGCGCACCGCGCAACCTCGAAGGTCGACAGCCTCCCGGAGTATAAAATATTTGAAATATTTGAATAAGTAATTTATAAGCAGTTTCGACTGACTGTGGAATCGCTGTTAGCAGATAATAAGAAATGGATAGGGAATTGTAATACATTTTCAAATGACTGAAGATTACTGCCCTGGGACGCGCCGCGGGCTGCTTGCTGCCCGCGCACCACGCAACTTCGGTGGAAGATGGCCTCCCGGAGTAGAAAAAAAACTTGAATAGGGAATTTATAAGCATTTCGGACTGACTGTGGAATCGCTTTTAGCAGATAGTAACAAAATATGGACAGGAAATTCTAATGCATTTTCAAATGACGGAAGATTTCTACCCTGGGTCAAGCCGTGGGCTGCTTGCAGCCCGCGCACCACGCGCCCTCGAAGGTGGACAGCCTCACGAAGTAAAAAAACCAGCACGCTCACCAAGTGCCGGATTACCACACGATCTTCTCTGGCTGAAGGCTGAATAGTGTGCAGGAAAGATTGATTTTTTGTTGCATTTGTAGGCAGTCGCTATTCTATCTGGAATTTATCTAAAACCAGCGGCCCGCCCCGGCTTCGCCCGTGGTACATGTTTACGTTTTCTCACCATAAGAACCATTCTCGTACATCAAAGAATATTATAAAAAAAAGGTTATCGAAATCGGTCTAGCCGTTCACGCGTGACGCCGTGACCAAGGAAAACGGGTTTCATCGTTATATATTTTGTAGATAGGTATTTATATATATAATTTACTAGCGGTCCGCCCCGGCTTCGCCCGTGGTACATATTTCGCAATAAAAGGTAGCCTATGTTCTTTCTCAGGGTCTAAAGATTATCTGTGCCAAATTTCATCAAAACCGGTCCAGTAGTTTATGCGTGAAAACCATACATACATACATACAAACCTTTCCTCTTTATAATATTAGTATAGATTATATGAATTTTAAAATAATATTGGAGCAAAAGACGCCAATATGTAGTTAGATATCTACAAAGGCTATTCAAATTCAATACGATAGAGACACAATTCCAAATTTTGAACCAATTCGACCTTGGGAAGTTATAAACTGACTTCCTAAAAAAAGTTAGCCAAATAGGTATGTATATTCTTAGTTAATTTTTAGGCATTACGTAAAGTACTAAATTTTACATAGGTACTTACCTATATCAATATATATGTACAATAGGCTGACAATGATGATGATGATGATATAGACCTGCCTACCTAAATTGTTACTTACATCAAAAGTTTTAATGAAACTTGAAAACACTTGAATGTGATTTTTGAATTTTTATTGGTATAAATTTCTGTACTAGCTCTCCGCGCGCCAGCGGCTTCGCCAGCGTAGTTGAAGAACCCGCATAGTTGTGAATAATAATATAGGTAATGAACCGAGATGAGTAATTTCTATTCATGTTATTAAAACAAATTGTAAAAAATCGAGGTTAAGCAACCATATTTTTTTTTATACAGATTCTCTACGGACGGATCTCACGGATACCAGTGTCGAGAGTTCGACTCGACATAACGTAATTGACACAGTTAAAACAGGACGAATAAATACTGACCATTGCTATGGGGTCTATAAAACCAGCGTATATTTGCATAACAATTGTTCTTTGTCAAAAATATTTAATGTGTAGAAATGGACTGTTTATTTTTTTATTAAATATGTAAGTGGGAAGGTAACTACATAGATTTAAATAAAAATGATTCAAGTGCGAGTTGGACTCACAATACTAAGGTTTCCGTATAAATATGAAACTTCATTATAAGACCTTGCAAGATTGCTTATCTACCGTTTTTATTATTTTTATTGTTGAAGCGACATCGACATCATGATCTCTGAAATTTTCAAATGTAGGTATCATGGTTCATGAGATACAGCCTGGTGGCAGATGGACAAACAGACAGTCAGTCAGTAATAGGGTCCCCTTTTTACCCTTTGGGTACAGATTCTTAAGAATATAACATTTTTATTATTTATTATAAATTTTTAAATCATTAATATTCAAGATCTGTAGAATAAGTGTGGAACCTATACTATCTCATTAAACATGTATAGTAATAAGTATGTATCTATTAAATAATTATTTATACAGATTTTTTATTTCATTTAGCTTTCACCAATGTAATTGTGAATAAAATGTACCCACCCACCCTCTTCAAATATTTATATGATTTCAAATCAAATTGGAATAATAAAAATAAATAATCAACAAGCATTCAATGAGAATTTTATAAATCAATGCAGTTTACTTTAACATATTATGCTATATTATGCATAGTTATCTAACATTAAAATATATTTAAAAATTACATAGTTATATGAAAGCAATTTAAATTATTTGTTTCTGCTTTATGAATATTATTATTATTACTAAGAGACACTAGATTAATAAGAAAATGAAACACATTAAAATGTTTTCATTATATTATATTTACACTGAAAACATAATATCCAAACCATGATAACTATTTATTTAATTTAATTATAAACATGTTTTGGTGTAGTGATAGCTACCATGTTTATATTAATATTTTAATGATACAGTAATTTTTATTTCATATTTTTGTCAAGACTTCTGTAGGGATCCTGAGTTACATTGTTCTTGAAAGATATTTTTTGGATAGAGATTATATTAAATTTATGATGTTTGGTGAATTAAAATTGATAAAGAGTACCGGCCACATTACTATACTTGGTTCCTTTTTTCTTATAGCAAACAATGTTGTTTAAAATGTAGACGGCTTTTACTTATTAGGTATTTTCTTTATATTATAGTAAGAACTAAGAAGTATAAAATGTACAGTAACAATAGCTATCAAGTTTTCAGAGATATCATGGTTATTCAAATTGAAATTTATACACTTTATTACTATTTTTTCATCTATAATATAATACCATCAATGGGTCAATCAGTCTGTGTTATTCAATATTAATAATACAAATAACTTTCTGGAATCTTCAATAAATGTAAAATGTGAGCATCTGCAAATCATAAAACATTTCCTTTATGTTTGGTAAATTCAACTTTTGTTTTTCTTTATTTTCATACCCTCTAATCTTATTAGATTTCACTTGTTTTACACTTGGCATTTTAGCCTTCTTTCATCACAAAAATGTATGTTTTAATTCATTGTTAACCATTGTTCGATTTTTATTCAATGACATGAAAACTTCTTATCCACTTCTTTTGGAGTGATAAATTGGCAAATCATATTTTTGTTATGCATAAATAACACATAATATTTTACATTATACACAAGAAGCCGTTTTCTTATTTGTTTTCGGAAAGTTGTTTGTTGACATAAATATTCATTTGACGTTACAATGATCATTTAAAATTTGACATTAGTATCAATAGTAAAAAAGTGCATTAAATTAACAATTGAAAGACTTTAATTCATTAAATCTTTAAAAGAAATATAATGACATAAAAATAAAACAGATTTAATGAAATAAAAAATTACGAGCACATATAACTTTTTTCCAAGTGCATTAAAATTAAAAACATTGCTATTATGACCAAAAAATATATAATGTTGGCAGCATTGGATATGTTTTTCTCAAATCATATTAAACTTCAATAAAATTAATTATTAAGCAATTTAATCAAGTCGATACATTTTTTGTGTACTTTAGAATAATTTCATAAATATTATATTTGTGTTTAATAATTATGAAAATATTGAATTCTTGATTATGTTTATAAAAAGCATTAATTGACTTTGATATTTATTCTAGGTATAGACACAATCTTCTATAATTATTTGAATAATAATTGTATAAATTAAATTAAACATTAGTTACTACCTATTTATTTAAAAAATATTATTAGTACTCATTAATTATAATACATATTATATTTTCGTAAAAAAACTTCTAAATATGAAAAAAAAATAGGTATGAATTATATTTATACCATTAGCTTAACGGTTACATATTAATATTAAACAGATGTTTTGAAATTATTTTTTTGTTATATATATTAAACATAAGAGATATTCAAAATATACCTACGTAATCACAAAATATTAATTAATATTGTATATTTTTAATTATGAAAAAATTACTAAACTGTGAAATTGTCTATTCCCACTTTTTCGTAATGTTTGCAATATGTCGCAACTGGATTTGTACTTCCGGTGGTTTTATTAAGAAATTAAGAATAAAACGGAAAAGCCCGCGCTTTCCCCTGAGTATATATTCTGTGCCCGCGCCATTCCTCTTTCATTTCCAACTCGCCTGTTCGCAGGGTAAGTCGATTTACATATTATCATTAATAATTATTGCTCTCATATTGTACTTGGAGTGAATAATGATTTGAGTTTGTTTTCTTTATATATTTTACTAACTAACGATTAAATATATTAATTAGTTTATTATTTATGTAATTAGGTACCAAAAGTCTTCACTTTTATTCATAACGATTTATTCTTTTGTTTTTTCTATGGATTTAATGAATTGATGATTGATTATTTTAATGAAAACAAGTGATGTTTGTTTAATGCTTTGTTTTTAAATATTCATGTATCGTTTTCAGTAACTTTTCGAGATTCTACGTGATCTCGTGCCCTCGACATGTTCCAAGCATCTTCTTGCAACAATGGCGGCAACGCAGCGGCAATGGCGTGTATCGCTACCGGTAAGCTTTATTCAATTTATTAGAACTAATTATTAACATAGGTACATATTTTCATAGGGCTCTATTAGGTAATCAATCAGGTTTATCTTTTTTGTGCAAATTGAAATGTTCTAAATAAGTAGGTAAGTAGATATTTCTTATAATTATTCAAAGATTTTTTATGAAATTGGTACCTATCTAATGCTTATGATCCTAATACGTAATTGCCGTTGTCAAGTAGTGTTAAAAAACATTTTTCATTATGTAGTTGCGTATGTACCTAATCGATTACAGAATAAAGTAATTTTCTTTAACAATTAGTATAAATATAGTAGGTACTAGGTAGGTAAGTCAGTACTATATTTTTTTCCTAATTCGTTGTAAAAAAATGCGCGGGCATCGTGGACCGGCAATGTCGCGCGATGAGCGGGCGCAGCCGCGGTTGTCGGCGTCGGTCGCCATTTTGTGTTCGGTATATTAATTGTGAAAATAAATTAAATATTAGGTAATTCCTTCAATATTATATTCAAAATTGTAAATATCCTTAAATAGTAAAAATAATGATTTATAAATCATGATAATATTGTCTCTGACATGTTACGTACTGTTCTGTATTAACTTGCGTTATAGTGAATTAGTGATACATACCTACCTATTTTCTTTTTATGGAATTGAACGTATTATATTTATTTTGTAATGTAATGCTTATATGTATAGATAAGATAGCTTTCCGCCCGCGGCTTCGCCCGCGTTTTCAAAGAAACAGTAGATACTATATTTTTTTTCCTAATTCGTTGTAAAAAAAATGCGCGGGAATCGAGGACCAGCAATGTCGCGCGATGAGCGGGCGCAGCCGCGTTTGTTGGCGTCGGTCGCCATTTTGTGTGTTAGGTATATTGTGAAAATAAATTAAATATTAGGTAATTCCTTCAATATTATATTCAAAATTGTAAATATCCATAGTAAAAATAATGATTATTATAAATCATGATAATATTGTCTCTGACATGTTACGTACTGTTCTGTACTAACTTACGTTATAGTGATATATACCTACCTATTTTCTTTTTATGGAATTGAACGTATTATATTATGTATTTTGTAATGTAATGCTTATACCTATGTATAGATAAAATAGCTTTCCGCCCGCGGCTTCGCCCGCGTTTTCAAAGAAAAACCCGCATAGTTCCTGTTCCCGTGGGATTTCCGGGATAAAACCTATCCTTTGTGTTTATCCAAGTTACCTCTTTTATATGTGAGCTAAATTTCATTGTAATCGGTTCAGTAGTATTTGCGTGAAAAAGTAACAAACGCACACACATCCTCACAAACTTTCGCATTTATGATATTAGTAGGATTATTGAAATTTTCGGTTAAATTTCAATTGTTTAATAATAATTAAATAAAATCAAATAATTTCAATTCATTTTTCTCATTCTTTAAATTTTGTAGCGAAATTAATTTACACTTAGATCAATAATTATTGTAGAAGCAAGATTTATATAAACAATGTTTTAGAATAGTATTGGAGGCGGAAGAACGACTTTAAGTTGTATCGTATAGTACCTATACCTACTAGAATTTTAATTGATAGGTAATAATTAAGAATTGATTTTGATTTGATACAGTTAATTATACCTATATTATGACTTAAGTTTTAATAGGATTAAAATTAACATGTTAAATAATTCTAGATATGATTGATTATACGAGTATAATATAATATTATATTGCTACGTCTCAGTATCGTTGCGAATATTTTTTTTTTATAGATTGTGGGGTAAGTTAACCTACAATGACGCCACATTTTCTATTCGTATTTCGTAGCGAGTTACGTATATTTTTAAGAGTAGTTTCGACTCCTTGGACAATTTGGACCTCAACCGATATCTAATCGACATTTTTGTGTTAAGAAGTTTAAGAAAGGTAATGATAATTTCACCAGGGATACCTTCTTTAACATACCTATTTCATACTGATTTTTTATTTTATAATCATACTATGCATTCTTTGTTTGGAACATTTCAATTTGCTTAACATAATATATATAATATGTTTCTATATTCATATAAATAGGTTTCTTCTGACCTGATAAAATGTCATTTTGTTTTTATTATTATTTTAATCGGTTAAATTATTATTAAAGGGTCAACGCATCAAGCCGATCCCCGGTTTATGGGTAACAACGCACAATGTGTCGCGATGGCAACATGCGCGGCTGTATATTCTTCTATTCTAAATAGAGCCGTATTTTCTCAGGAAAATATAGACACTATTTTAGACTATGGTGATATGTTATATATTCAAATAAGACCACTTGGGGTTGCGCACAATCATCCTCATTTATACCCTGAGGAATTGCCTTCTGATATACGTGTAGGGACCTATTTGGCTAATATTAAATCGATGGCAGACAACGATAGTTGGATCGACAACGGGCTGTTTCCCACATGTGACAGCGACATAGCCACTTACACTTTACAATTAAAGTTAATCCTAAAAAATAAAATATTTCACACTACACACAACGACTCCACACATAGCTACCTCTTCACCGGCGCCAATAATACAATATCTTTTTGGAGGTCAAATAATAAATATTTTATCTTTAATAGCCATAACGTAGACGCGAATAATAAATACGTCCATAACCCGCATTCGGTAGGAGCCGCACGTCTCTTTCAGTGCAACAATATAGATACTCTTGCAAAATTTTTGTTTTGGAATCCGTCGTTTGGTAGTCAATATCAAATTCATAAAATTATTTTAAATCATTTCCATAGTGTAGATATTATTAATGAATTAGTTAGTGTAGACGACCAATTAGTTAGTGTAGATGACCAATTAGTTAGTGTAGATGACCAATTAGTTAGTGTAGACGACCAATTAGTTAGTGTAGACGACCAATTAGTTAGTGTAGACGACCCTAAATTATCTATTTTAAAGCCAGTAGTTTCAGTTAATAAAGGTATACCCCCAAAATATGACCCTAAATTAAATTCCCTAAATCCAAAAGTTGTAATTCAAAATATTCGCGATCCCAAATTATCTATTTTAAAGCCAGTAGTTTTAGTTAACAAAGGTATACCCCCAAAATATGACCCTAAATTAAACTCCCTAAAACCAAAAGTTTTAATTCAAAATATTCGCGACCCTAAATTAACAACACTGACACCCGTTGTCTGCATAACAAAATTACCCGACGTTAGGATTGTAGGTAAAAAACGCGGTAGACCGGCTAAATATAATAAATCTAAAGCACACAAACAAAACAATATAAACGTAGATTCGGATAGTTCATCAGTAAATTCAGTAGAAGTAGGACGTAAGAGGGGACGACCAGGTAGGCGATCTATAGATGCAGATTCTCATTTAAAAGCGGTCACAAAATATAATAAAATTCATCCCGAGGTTAATAGGCAGGCAGTTAAAAAGTATAGTCAGAATAATCCCGAAATCAATAAAAGAGCAGTTGAAAGATATAGTCAAAGTAACCCAGAGGTTAATAGGCAAGCCGTTCAAAAGTATAGTCAAAGTAATCCAGAGGTTAATAGGCAAGCGGTAGATAAGTACAATCAGATTAATCGAAATCTAGACGTGGAGTTACGGAATTCCAACAATTTAATAGGTACAAAGAGTGGCGACGGCTTAACCGTCGTCAAATTGTATAGTTTTAAAAACATTTCATTATTAGATAGGGAAGCGTTTTTGTGTAGGCACTGTAATGCTAGATTGTTCTTTGAGGAAAAGAATCGTATCAAGTGGTGTTGTGGGGCTGGCGCTTATAACGTTCAGAATTTCCCGCCTTTAAATGAACCATTTTATAGCTTTCCTTCCTTTTTGCTTAAACCGAGGGCTTATAATAATTTATTTGCTTTTAGTGCGTTAGGTGTTTCACACGGATTTCAGCATCCAACAACGGGGGTATCATTTTTAAAAATTCAAGGGAGGGTTTATCACAGAGTTTTCGATCTTGCGTACTCAGAAACTACTAACCCGGCTGGACTTTATATTTATGATAACAGTGAGCGAGAGAGCATCGCTTCAAATTTAAATTTAGATTTAACAGTCATTCGATCCATCACAAATTTCTTGCATAGTCATAACCCTTATATAGAGTGCTTCAAGCGGCTGAGCCAAGAACCATCCGACCACGCACACCTCATTTTTGAACACACCACACGACGCACACATGGCAACATTCTCGGTGATATGCCTTTGGGCAACGAGATTGCTGCCATTATAAGCAACATTAAATTATTCTGGAATTACGTAAAGAGTAAAAATAAATGTTCAAGTTTTCCCCAACTAGTTAAATATGATAACATTATTGCCACTAAGGGTAGTGATATCTGTCAAACATTTGCTAAATATTTCCATTCTGTATATGAAAATAATGCCATTACTGAGGATCCCGTCCACAACGATTCGCCTAATTGTCTTAACAAAGTTGTAATTGAAGTGCGTGATGTTAATAAACTTCTAAAACAATTAGATCCGAACAAGGGTCCTGGACCGGATGGTATTCCATCTCATTTTGTTAAATCTTGCTATAACGAACTCACCTTACCACTGTATATAATATTTAATAGATCTCTATCTTCTGGTATCTTTCCTGACTTTTGGAAGATCGCTCACGTAATTCCAATATTCAAATCCGGTGATAGATCGAACTGTTGTAACTATAGACCCATCTGCATACTAAATTGCTTCGCTAAAATATTTGAACGTGTTATATACAATCAAATTTACAATTTCGTTAAACCTTTACTTATTTCTGAACAACATGGATTTGTCGCACGTAAATCAACAACATCTAATTTAACTGAATACGCTGACTATCTCCTAGAAACTTTGGACAACAAAGGACAAGTGGATGTCATTTACACCGACTTTCAGAAGGCTTTCGATAAAGTCAACCATGAGCTCCTGATTAAAAAGCTGATGATTTGTGGTATACATGGGAACTTATTGCGTTGGATCATCTCGTACATTAAAAATCGCACTCAAATAGTTGCTGTCAACGGCTACCTATCTGAACCCTTTTCTGTTCCTTCCGGTGTTCCCCAAGGTTCCCATCTTGGCCCTCTTTTGTTCGCGGTTTTTATAAATGATGCACCCTTACGATTTAATATAGGTAGTAAATGTCTACTTTATGCGGATGATCTTAAACTATATAGAAAAGTCGAAAATATTGCTGACTGTCGGTTACTTCAAGAAGACTTAATTGCTCTTCATGCCTGGTGTGAGAGAAATTTAATGAAATTAAACACCTCTAAGTGTCATGTTGTCACATTTACTAATAAAGTAAACAGCATTAACTTTTCGTATCAAATTTCAAATATTATCATAGGTCGTAAAGAATCCATACGTGATCTAGGGGTGACATTCGATAAAAGCTTATCATTTATCGATCATGTCGAATCTACTGTCAAAAAAGCCAATCAAAATTTAGGTTTTATATTACGAATGTCCAGATCTTTCAAAAATAAAAATAGTGCCCTAATTCTTTATAAATCTCTGGTCCGTAGCACCCTTGAATATGGCTCATCAGTGTGGTCTCCATTCTACAAAACACATATCGACAAGCTCGAATCGGTACAAAAACGATTCCTACGTTCTCTATGCTATCGTGAACACCTTAGGAGATCCTTGCCCACCTATGACGTTCGACTTAAATATTTCAATTTGGATTCTCTTGAAATGCGACGTAAATTCATTGATTTAATTTATATGTTTAAAATTATCAATAACCTAATTCACACCGATATGCTTTCTAAATTCTCTTTGTATTGTAACGCTCGTGTCACTCGGAACCCTAAACCCTTCTATATACCCGCCACTCGCTTATGCATTTCGTACAATAACCCAGTATATAGGTTATGCCGAAGTTATAACGAAATAGTTAATAAAGATAACACAATTGACATATTTTCAAATAGTCTAGCCAGTTTTCGTCGCTTAATACTTACTGCTCTGCGTAGCAACTGAAACATGCGGATTTATGCCGAATCTTGTAAGCATTCCTTTGATTCTATTTTTCTATGTTTTATTGTTATGGTAACAGTATTTTGAAGTGCCATCTTTCATACTAAACATATTTTGTGTATCCATATAATAGGTTTATGCATAGAACTTTTTAAATTGTACTTTTATAATTTGTATGTTATATTGTTGTATAAGCTGTTTGGAAACTAATAAAATAAAATAAAATAAAATAAATGAGCAGGAGCGCTATATTCCGCGCGCCATTGCCATCTGGAAAATTGGCGACAAAAAGCCTCACACAGTAGATATAATGCACCCCCTATATGAAACTTTTCAATATCCATTATTGTATCCGCACGGTAACCCTGGATGGTTTCCTAACAAAACGGACAATAATGGAGCAAAACTAACCCAAAACAAATACGTTAGATGCCTCCTTCTGAGCGAACCCCGTTTCAACGATTTTAATCGTTTGTCCGAAGAGTGGTTAGTTGATATGCAATGTAGAATTTTAGAAGAAAGACTTCGTTACCTGTATAACATCCAAAAAGGTAACACGGATAATGCTCTCCGTTCCGCTCCATTAAGAGAAGTAGAGTCAGTTTTACGACAGATCAGTGTAGATGAGACTATTCGAGGAGAGGGTGGGGTTGTGCCTGGTAGAGTTTATTTGCCGAGTAGTTACACGGGGGGGCCTAGATATATGAAGCAAAAGTATATGGATGCTATGGCAGTAGTTAACAGATTAGGATTGCCATCTTTTCTTTTAACTTTAACTTGCAATCCCAAATGGCCTGAAATACAAAATTCAACAACAGGTCATCATAATACGCCTTCAATTTGTGCTAGAGTTTTTAACATTAAATTACAACAACTTTTGAGGGATCTTCGCACAGGGGTTTGGTTTGGTAAAATTGTTTATATTTTATATGTAATAGAGTTCCAAAAACGGGGATTACCACACGCTCATATCTGTTTTGCAGTCGAGGGTGGTGGCCCCGTTCACGGTACTGATGTAGATAAATTTATTAGAGCAGATATTCCTGACGCTTCAGAAGTTGATGGAAAATTGAGGAAAGCCGTTTTAGATTATATGGTTCATGGTCCATGCGGTCCACCGCATAGGACAGATTTAAAATGTTGGGATAGTGAAAAAAAAAAATGTACAAGCTATTTCCCAAAACCAGAGACAGAGGTCACGCATTGTAATGATAAAGGGTTTATAAATTTAAAGCGTAACAGTAAAAATACGGCCACCATTAAATACAGAGGGAGGGATGTAGAAATTAGTGATTTGTGGATAGTACCGTACAACGCTGCCCTTCTCCTTAGATACGATTGTCATTTAAATTTAGAATCAGTGTCCACTCGAACTGTAATTAAATATCTTTTCAAATATATGACTAAAGGTCCAGACGAGGCTCGAGTCGCCATTGTTCCAGATGAACACAAAAATAACGAGATAGAACAGTACGTCACAAAACGATACATCGGTTCTGGTGAGGCTGCTTGGAGAGTTTTTGAGTTTGACGTCACGGGACGTGAGCCCACTGTTAAGATGTTAGATGTTCATTTAGAAAATCATCAGTCAATTTTTTTTAAGGCGGGAAATGAAGAACGTGCCGTTCAAAATTCAGATTCGGATCTCATCACGTATTTTAATCGTCCCCTCGGTGAAGAATTTGATAGGTTAACATATTTAGATTTTTACGAGAGGTACATAGTTCACTCCAGCCGCCCCTCAACAAAAAATACAATCATTTACGAAATGAATAACGGAAAATTTTTGACTAAAAGACAGAGGGGAGAAATAGTGACGCGTTTATTTTGGGTCGCGCCCAACAGAGGTGAACAATTTTATTTAAGATTACTGTTAGCTTTACACCCCTGCCGTAGTTACAGGGATCTTTATAACTTGGGTGGTCCAAATTGTAACACATTCCAGGAAGCCGCTAAAGCTGTTGGGATCGCCAACGATGAAGCCGAATACGAGATAGCTATGCAGGAAGCTTCATGTTTTTTGACCGGACCACGCCTGCGTAACTTTTTCGTATTATTGGCTGTTAACGGGGTAGCAGTAGCGACACTGTGGGAAAAATTTAAAAATGAGCTGGCTGAAGACATCCTTAACCGCGTAGATAACGATCCGGATAGAGCGTACACCCAGGCCTTGGTTCAAATTGACCGTCTATTGCGTAAACATGGTACGTGTTTGTTAGAGCAGGGTTTGCCTGACGCGCGCGATGACACTACCGAATTAGGCCGTGAGAAAGCTCTACACGATGCAGACGGGTTACGCGAATTTGTAGATATTTGGACGCCCAAGCTGTCTCATGACCAGCTGCAAGTGTTCGAATATGTGCAAAATTTGCTCATTGATGATAGTTTTAGAAATAGTAACGAAAGTGCTATTTATATAGACGGTCCGGCAGGCACTGGTAAAACGTTGCTTTTAAATACGATAGCAGCCTACGTGAGGGGCGTACTCAACGGTGTAGTTTTGTGCACTGCGAGTTCAGGTATTGCCACGCAGAACTATGTAGGCGGTATGACCGCGCACAGTATGTTTAGGTATCCGTTGAGCGCTATTGACGATTTAGGGTATTGGTACGTAACAAACGGAACCCAGAGAGCTGAACTCATACTACACTCCGATTTAATTATTTACGACGAAGCGCCGATGGTACACAAGTACCTCATTCATTTGTTAGATAGGTCTTTGCAAGACTTGACAAAGTCTAATAAAAGTTTCGGGGGAAAGGTTATCATCTTTGCCGGAGACTTTCGTCAGATTCCACCAGTAGTTACCAACGCCAAGTGTCATTCCGATATATTTAATGCCTCAGTTACATCATCGCCCTTATGGCAGAGTTTAAAGACGTTTTCACTAACTACACCTCAGAGGTGTAGTGAAGATAGTGTATTTTCCGATTTTTTGCTTCAAATAGGTTCTAACAATTTGCCTTTACATTCGGTAAAGGTCGGCAGATCTTGTCAAAATTTAATAGACCTTTCACTTTTATCATTTACTACAGATTTAAATGAGTTAATTAATTTTGTTTTTTCGGATTTCCTTTTAGAACACGAGCCAGAAGTTTGCATAGGTAGAGCCATTCTTTCAACTCACAATTCTAATATTAGGGAAATAAATAGGACTGTATTAGACCGTTTGCCAGGCGATCTTTTACATTTCTATTCAGTAGATAAAACGGCCACGGATGACACTGACGAATTGTATTTAGGCGTGGACGTGTTGAATAGTATGCACCCTAAAGGTATACCAGAACACGATCTCACATTAAAAGTAGGATGCATTTGCATGATAATACGTAACCTTAGTTTTTCGGATCATTTAGTTAATGGTACGAAAGTTATAATCGTAGGGACTTCACCTCGATTGATAACAGTTCAGAAACCGGGAATAGCCGAATTGTTTTTTATACCGCGAATCATGTTCAAAGCCCCCATTGATCATAATAGTCCGATAGAAATGTGTCGATTGCAATTTCCCCTTCAGGTGTGTTATGCAATGACCATTCACAAGAGTCAAGGCCAAACCATTAATAGAGTTGGCATTGATTTAAGATCGGATGTCTTCAGTCACGGACAGTTGTACGTGGCATTAGGTCGCGTACGGGATAGGAACGATTTAATGCTTCTTGTACATAGGGAAAAATTAATAGACGGTAAACCTTACGTGAATAACGTCGTCATTCCACAGTTACTTTAGGGATTTCCCACCACGCATTACACTATTCACTTTGCTTGGTAGATTGACGAGTTACACTTGCAAGCATTACACACTCGGCTTCCTGGAATGAAATTGTTCACCTCCGTTCTATATCAGAAAAATCAATTATTAAAATCAAATCATGTTGCCAACGTTTACATTGTGCGTATTTTTTATGAACTCTTATCATCACGACACTTATATTAATAACAAACTTACATGCACAACACAAACTATATTTTTTGTACATAAAATCAATTAAGTTTAGTTTTATATAGACTACTAGAGTAAACTAGAGTAAATTAATTTAGATTATGTAAATTATTGATGTAGATATTTTATTCATATATTTTATTTACGTGTAAACATATTATGTATTTTTGATAGAATTACGGTTATATTTATTTAATTTTATTTTATTACACGCATAACGCTTTACTTAAACACGTGTCATTCATAACACACTTTACAATTTTTTTTCTTTTATAGTTAAGTATAATAGTAGTAATTAGTGTATATCGAGTAGTTAGAAAGTAGTTAGGTAACTCCGCCTGTGTTTGAGGGTGAATAGAATAAATTTTATCAGATTATTTTATTCTACCTCATCGCAGCCAGTCCCAAGCCTGGATAAAGGAGGAGGTGGTAGTTTTGCATTAATACAGAAAGTTTCAGATCTCATTTGCTCAGTATGATGTGAAGCACCTCACTGCCAGTAAGAAAATTGAAAAGTGTTCCTTTTTTGCGGATATTTGTCATAGGTTTTTATATTATCTTTTATAACCTTTTAATTAGCTTTCTAAAATTATGAAACAACTTGATATATTATTATTTTATATTTTCCAGATTACAGAGGACAACAATACGACGACATTCAATCACAAGTTAAGTATATTATATGTATTTGTTGACATGATTCCTGTTTGAGTAAAATGAAGAATTAAAAAAAACATCTTGAGTTAATTTAGACAAAACTATGGATGCAAAACTCTTAAGTAAATTAAAAAAAAGTGTATAAGTAAAACGTTTTACGTTTAAATTGATTGCCAGTGATAAAAAATGAGAATAATCAAATATATATTTTTGTTTTGTTTTCAGAAACGGCCTTGATTCCCAGGAGAAATAGGAAAATATAGAAGACCAGTTTCATCCATAGGAAGAAAGACACTTATTTACCAATAAAAGGACTTGAGGGCAAAATATTTTACATATTAGGTATATAAAGTCTTTAATTTTGATGAAAAAAAAATATCAAGTTAAATACATAATATATTTATTGACTTAATTTCTGTTTGTGAAACATTTAAACTGCATAAATATAATAAATAACACATCATGATTAAATTTACATTTTAATCGACTTCGAAATTGGACTTATTCTCTTTTTCGCTTTGTTACATCATAATTTTTCACTGGGAAAATCGATTTTGAGAATTCTTTTTCTTTTTATTTGAAAGCTGCCTGCAATGTGGTGGTCCCAATTATTTGATTTAGTTTTGACAAATTGAAGGTTTTCATTAAATGTGGATTTATTTTTTTTTCAGAAATGCCACAAATTACTCTATAACATAAAGACAGTTTCATCAGGAGGAGGAATGACACAACCAATAAAAGGAATAATTGAAGTCAAAATAATTAAACATATATAAAACAGGCTTTGTATCAGTACAAAATGGAATCACCAGTTAAGTATATTAATTATATTTTTGGCCTAATTTTTGTTTATGAAACGATCAAACTACATAAAGTATTGATAAAAAATAGTTTCCTCAATGCGACCTTTGTTACTATTAGAACAAAATATAATTTTTTATAAATTTATACTATATATTTGTAGTAAAATACATTAAAATCTTTAATTTCTAACTATAAAACTCTCGTCACAAACAATAAGTTTTATAATAAACATCACTGATAAAAACCAAAGTTGTGACTTGCAAGAATCCATATTATATCTATTCATAAATTGAATTTCAATCGAATCTTTATTATGGACTATTCTTGATTTTTGATTGATACTCATACTTATGCATATAAAAAAGGATAACAAAAATATTCATATTTTAAACAATTTCAGCCAGACGCGCCAGGTGCTCAAAGCAGCGTTACTAAGAAGAAACACGTGAAAGCACTAAACAGACCACCATCGTGCTCCGTGGCTTTATCCGCATTGCTAGGCTCCTATTGGTCTTAGCACGATGTTATCTAATATGTATGTTTAGCCTATAAGATGTTAATCCGACCTGTTAATATATATTCAAAATTTTAAGTTTATCTATGCACTACTGTTTGCGTCTAGCCCGGGGTGGGGTAGCATATTTTTTGCTTCGATTATTATTTTGTAAATTGCACCCAAAAAATATTCAAGTGTATTTTCCTACGTTTTTTTATGTATAGATTTTATTTAAGTTGTATGTTATTCGGTTTTTTGTTATTTTGATTTTGTATAAATTTATACCTATAGATTTTCTTTAAAAATGAAAAAATGTATTACTGTTACCATAAGTTGAATAATATAGTCATGTTAATAAAATCATTTTGGTTTAAATTATTGTTGTTTTATTCGCAATTCAAAAATAATTATTAACATTGATTTATGAAACTTTATTTTGATATAGGTAATTAATCTATGTAGATAGCTGTTTTATTATTGAAATAATTAAAGTTTTGATTAGATGAATTCAGTAGGTACATATAAATTAAAAAAGGCACTATATGTATGTACATACCTTATCATATAAAAATTAAAAATATATTATTTGAAAGAGGATTATAAAAATGATAGAATTAAGAAAAACACTGATGAATGAATATATGAAAATTTTAACTAATTAATATTAATGGTCATAACTACTACATACCTATTTAAATTGTTGGCTTGCAGCTAAATTACTAAAATACCTAAGGGACTAGAATTAATATTAAGAAAACTTCAATAAAAAATCAACAAAGTCAATTTAATGTAACTAGATAAGAAAAAATAACGATAGGTAACAAACTATTATTTCGAGGTTTTACATAACGAACTAACAACTTAACATTTAATTTTAATATCAGCTACACTCGACAGGGGGATTTGTTTATATAGTAATTCAGTTTTTTGTTAGTTTATAAACAAGACAAGAGGTAACCATTATTATTCAAGTAGGTAGGTATATGAATATGTTCAATGAAATTAAAACACCATTATTAAAGATAGGTATCTTATTTTGTATTGTAGGTATCTTCCAAAAACACGTTTTGCAAATTTCGAGATCATTTTTTCATTAAATAATTTCAATCTTCTATTTTCATTATTGCTTCTGTTAAAAACAATCGCTTTCTATATTTTCGAAGTCGTTCAAAACTGAAAGAGAAATTAGTGATATTTAAATTTTGTATTATAATGTATAATATATATTTTAAAGACAAGTAATTTATCGGCTGGGATCTAAAGACTGGGCTGCTCGAAAACTGAGCATTGATTTATTTATTTTTTCTTATATTTCGCTCTTTTATACTTTTAATTAAATAAGAAGAATACATAGGTAGTTTAGGATTAATGAATATCGATCAAATTATGAAGTATGGTGGTGTAAGATTATAAAACATTAATTTTTCAATTATTTATTCTTCAATATATATCATAATAACAATATTATCTAGATTGATGTAACACAATATAAGTATACAGGATATTTATGTTAAAAAATGTGTCAGTTTGCTATTTTCTTTTTAGTTGGTACAACTATAGGTATGTACAACAAAAATACACAAATTACATCGCCAATTACATTCTGTTGTTGAAACATGGATAATGATTATAATAGAAAAAACATACAATTTCAGTGTATTTTTTTTTACATCAAAGATCTCTTCTTAGCGTATTTTGTCATAATATACCCTATATATTTTTTATGATTATGAAACGATTAATTGCGATCAAGTACTTGTTTGTTTAATTGAGTAATTGTTGTCTTGGACTTTTTTTTCTGACAAAATAATAGTTAATGATTTATTAGAAATTATCTTGCTATAGTCCAAGAGCTGATGATGATAGCTAGAATAATTATAGATAAAAAAAAAACAACATCGTTTGTTAAAACTCTTAGAGCACACGGAAGCTCGCGGGCTGCTTGCAGCCCGCGCACAACGCACCAGCTAGTTACATATATATAAAGCTACACTACCACTCACTCACTCACTGACTGACTGACATCGCTTTTCTCGGAAACTACGTGGAAAGTGGGGGGGATTTCGACGTGATCGTGTAGAGGTGCGCCGAGTGACCACCGGAAAAATATTGACATCTCCAACACCCTGGACAAGAGAGTGGACCCCTGGAGGTGCGCAGAAACGGTGCCACCTGGAGGGGGGGTGTCTGAACAAAAAATGCTCGGAACTGGTGGCGATTACCAGGGGAGGTGGAAAAATGGGGATTTTCGCGAAAACAAGATGGCCGCCGTACTTTGCCAAAATCGCCGTTTATGAATCCTTACGTCTCAAATTTGGTACACGTGCTCTGTTCGAGCCGGCGAATCGATCGGTGCCCCGTTCGAGTGGCTCCGGGCCCCCGTTTCCAACTTCCATACAACGTAAACTCCAACGGCCCGCGGAAACGGTGCGAGTTGGGTGGGGGGTGTCGAAACTAAAAATGATCACCACCCTGGGACGCTACCAGGGAGCCACAGTGGGACGCTCGATTTTGGAATTTTTCCATTTTTGGCGCAAACATAAAAACGTAAATTTAGACGAGGTGGCGCAACGCGGAAACACACTCTCACCACGTTTGTACTCGCCCAGCTCCCAGGATATCCAGAAAAATCCGAAATCTTGAACTTTGTCACAGCCCGCGGAGACGGTCAACGGCCCGCGCAAACGGTAGCAGCTACATCTGGGGTGCTCAAACTAAACTTGTAGTAGACCTTGAGCAATTACCACAGATAGTGAAAAAAATTCAAAATGGCGGAAAAAATGGCCGCCGCCATACAAATTCTAAAACGGCCATCGCTGGGCCGATCACGCTGAAACTTGGCACAGGGGCTTCAATCGAGCCACACATTAAGTTGGCATATTCATAATCGAGTTTCCACCGCTGGTTTCCAAGTTTCATACAACGCAAAATTCGACGGCTCTCCGAAACGGCGCGAGATAGGTGGGGGGTGTAGAACTAAAAAATAATCAGGAAGATGGGGCGCTACCAGGGCAATCGATAAATTTCAAATTGGACGCCATTTTTTTTTCAAAAATGGCCGATTTTTCGAGGCAAGATTGTGGCGCCGGTTACTTGACGATCGGTTTGAAAATTGACTTCTGTGCTCTAATCGGCCAGATTTACAAAACTGCATACTCAGAATCTCCCTCCGACCCTTGGTTTCCATTTTCCATACATCACGAAATTCAACGGTTCTCTGAATCGGTGACAGGTAGATCGGGGTCACCGAAGTAAAAAATACTTCAAAACTTGGTCCGCTTCCAGGCATATAAATTTTTTGTTAAAAAGCGAAATTTTTTTTTTCGAAAATTTTGGATGGAAATTTCCATAGTAGGAAGGGTAATTGAATAGCAACGGCAAAAGACGGCCCCGCGGGCTGCTTGCTGCCCGCGCACCGCGCAACCTCGAAGGTCGACATCCTCCCGGAGTAGAAAATATTTATTAACTTTTGAACTACCGCACGAGCCAAGCGAGCGAAGCGAGCGAATCACGGCAGCGGCTGGCGTAAATATTGAAATAGGTGGCGAGGAGCGAAGCGACGAGCGTGTTGGGTTAACTTTTGAATTACCGTACGAGTCAAGCGAGCGAAGCGAGCGAGTCACGTCAGCGGCCGGCGTAAATATTCAAAGAAGTAGCGAGGAGCGAAGCGACGAGCGAGTTAGGTTAACTTTTGAACTACTGCACTAGCCAAGCGAGCGAAGCGAGCAAGTCACGTCAGCGGCCGGCGTAAACATTCAAAGAAGTAGCGAGGAGCGAAGCGACGAGCGTGTTAGGTTAACTTATGAACTACCTACCGCACGAGCCAAGCGAGCGAAGCGAGCGAGTTGCGGCAGCGGCCGGCCTAAATATCCAAATAGGTAGCGAGGAGCGAAGCGACGAGCGTGTTAGGTTAACTCTTGAACAGTTTATTATGAAAAGTCACTGCCCGCTATCGATAAGACGTTTCAAAAATTTTACCAATATTTGAATAAGTAATTTATAAGCAGTTTAGGTAGCGAGGAGCGAAGCGACGAGCGTGTAAGGTTAACTTTTGAACTACCACACGAGCCATGCGAGCGAAGCGAGCGAGTCACGGCAGCGGCCGGCCTAAATATTCAAATAGGTAGCGAGGAGCGAAGCGACGAGCCTGTTAGGTTAACTTTTGAACTACCTATCGCACGAGCCAAGCGAGCGAAGCGAGCGAGTCGCGGCAGCGGCCGGCCTAAATATTCAAATAGGTAGCGAGGAGCGAAGCGACGAGCGTGTTAGGTTAACTCTTGAACAGTTTATTATGAAAAGTCACTGCCCGCTATCGATAAGACGTTTCAAAAATTTAATAACATTTGAATAAGTATTTTATAAGCAGTTTCGACTGACTGTAGAATCGCTGTTAGCAGATGTTACAAATGGAAAGGAAATTCGAATGCATTTTCAAATGACTGAAGATTTCTGCCCTGGGATGAGCCGCGAGCTGCTTGCAGCTCGCGCACCACGCAACCTCGAAGGTGGACAGCCCCCCGGAATAGAAAATATTTGAATGGGAAATTTATAAGCATTACCGACTGACTGTAGAATCGCTGTTAGGAGATGTAACAAATGGATAGGAAATTCGAATGCATTTTCAAATGACTGAAGATTTCTGCCCTGGGATGCTTCGCGGGCTGCTTGCAAAATAAAATAAAATAAAATAAAATAAAATAATATTTATTTGCTTAAAACATGGTACAGAGAGATGTCAAAATATTTCGATTGTTCATCATGTTTTGCTTAGTCTAAAGCATGCAAATACTGTCTCAATTTATATTAAATACAATATTGAAATTAATCACTTTGCAATTGACAAATATCATTCCACAATAATTACATTTAAAGGCTATAAATACAATTATAATAATTAACATTTATGGTCAAAAAATTCTTTTAAGCTATAAAAACAATTTAAGATCAACCATTTCTTTAGTTTATTTTTATATACATTAAATGTTTGGTTTCGTATACATTTAGGAATACGGTTAAATATTTTTATGAGCATGATAGGCCCACTTTTAGAGTAAAGCGCAGTTTTACAACGTGGCATACTAAGTTTATCAGGGTCTCTAGAGGGAATAATGCTCACGTTAGCCGCCCTTGTGAAATATTGGGGGTGTTTTTTTACGAAGATACAGCTCTCCAGTATGTACATGGAAGTCAGAGTCAGGACGTTTAATTTTCGAAATAGTGGCCGACAGCTTTCTAACGGTCCAACCCCGCAAATGGCTCTAATACATTTTTTTTTGAGCTAGGAATGCTCTGTTAACACTTGTCGAATTGCCCCATAATATTAGTCCATATCTTAAAATAGATGACACATAACCATGGTATGCAGTAAGAGCAGTTTTTTCAGAACTTATGGCCCTTAAACGACGTAAGGCGAACACAAATTTGTTGATGCGCGAACATAAATGATTTATATGGGATTTCCAATTGCAATTGCTGTCTAACATTATACCTAAAAATTTTATTTCATCGACTTCTTCCAATATAATGTCTTTGTAAATTAAATTAATGTTATACTTTCTTTGTTTATAATTATGAAACTGCATTACTTTCGTCTTTGCTAAGTTAGCCGTCAAGTTGTTTATTTTTAGCCAGTCAATTATTCTATTCAATGTCAAATTTAAATTATAATTACATGTCAGATCCGAAGTCACATTAGGTATAGTCACAGAAATGTCATCAGCATAAAGTGTGCATTTGTAGTTTGTTACGTTTGGTAAGTCGTTAATATAGAGTAAGAAGAGAAGCGGTCCAAGCACGCTTCCCTGAGGGACACCTGTACTGTTGAGCCTGGAGTTTGATCGTACAGTTTTTATGTCAGAACCATGTGCACTATATGCAATCTCGACGCACTGCACACGATTGGCGAGGTAGGATTTTATCCAATTTAATGATGGTCCTCTTATTCCATACATATCACACTTATTTAGAAGGATATTATGGTTTACACAATCAAAGGCTCTACTCATATCAAAGAATATGACCGTTGCGCTAGTACCACTATCAAGCAGCTACTAACTATGCAGCCCGCGCACTACGCTCCCTCGAAGGTGGACAGCCTCCCGGAGTGGAAAATACTTGAATGGGGAATTTATAAGCATTAACGACTGACTGTAGAATCGCTGTTAGCAGATGTAACAAATGGACAGAAAATTCGAATATATTTTCAAATGACTGCCCTATTGCTTCAACCCAGGGGCAAAAGGGGCTCGCGGGCTGCTTGCAGCCCGCGCACAACGCACCAGCTAGTTATTATAATATATAAAGCTACACTACCACTGACTGACTGACTGACATCGGGTTTCTCGGAAACTACGCGGAAAGTTGGGGGGATTTCGACGTGATCGTGTAGAGGTGCGCCGAGTGACCACCGGAAAAATATTGACATCTCCAACACCCTGGACAAGAGAGTGGACCCCTGGAGGTGCGCAGAAACGGTGCCACTTGGAGGGGGGGTGTCTGAACAAAAAATGCTCGGAACTGGTGGCGATTACCAGGGGTGGTGGAAAAATGGGGATTTTCGCGAAAACAAGATGGCCGCCGTACTTTGCCAAAATCGCCGTTTATGAATCCTTACGTCTCAAATTTGGCACACGTGCTCTGTTCGAGCCGGCGAATCGATCGGTGCCCCGTTCGAGTGGCTCCGGGCCCCAGTTTCCAACTTTCATACAACGCAAAATCCAACGGCCCGCGGAAACGGTGCGAGTTGGGTGGGGGGTCCCGGAACTAAAAATGATCACCACCCTGGGACGCTACCAGGGAGCTACAGTGGGACGCTCGATTTTGGAATTTTTCCATTTTTGGCGCAAACATAAAAACGTAAATTTAGACGAGGTGGTGCAATGGAGAAATACACCAATGATGCATTCGTACTCGCCCAGCTCCCAGGATATCCAGAAAAATCCGAAATCTTAAACTTTCCCTCATCTCTCGAAGACGGTCAACGGCCCGCGCAAACGGTAGCAGCTACATTTGGGGTGCTCAAACTAAACTTGTAGTAGACCTCGAGCAATTACCACAGATAGTGAAAAAAATTCAAAATGGCGGAAAAAATGGCCGCCGCCATACAAATTCTAAAATGGTCATCTCTGGTCCGATCGCGCTGAAACTTGGCACAGGGGCTTTAGTCGAGCCGCACATTGAGATGGCATACTCATAATCGAGTTTCCATCGCTGGTTTCCGAGTTTCATACAACGCGAAATTCGACGGCTCTCTGAAACAGCGCGAGATAGGTGGGGTGTGTAGAACTAAAAAATGATCAGGAAGATGGGGCGCTACCAGGGCAATCGAGAAATTTTAAATTGGACGCAATTTTTTTTTCAAAAATGGCCGATTTTTTGAGGCAAGATGGTGGCGCCGGTTACTTTACGATCGGTCTGAAAATTGACTTCTGTGCTTTAATCGGCCATATTTACAAAACTGCATACTCAGAATCTCTCTCCGACCCCTGGTTTCCATTTTCAATACATCACGAAATTCAACGGCTCTCTGAACCGGTGGCACTTAGGTCGGGGTCGCCGAAGTAAAAAATGCTTCAAAACCTGGTCCGCTTCCAGTCATGTAAAAATTTTTGGTAAAAAGCGAAATTTTTTTTTTTCGAAAATTTTGTATGGAAATTTCCATAGTAGAAAGGGTAATAGGAATAGCAACGGCAAATACGGCGCCGCGGGCTGCTTGCTGCCCGCGCACCGCGCAACTTCGAGGGTTGACAGCCTCCCGGAGTAGAAAATATTTATTAACTTTTGAGCTACCTCACGAGCCAAGCGAGCGAAGCGAGCGAGTCACGGCAGCGGCCAGCGTAAATATTCAAATAGGTAGCGAGGAGCGAAGCGACGAGCGTGTTAGGTTAACTTTTGAACTACTTACCGCACGAGCCAAGCGAGCGAAGCGAGCGAGTCGCGTCAACGGCCGGCCTAAATATTCAAATATGTAGCGAGGAGCGAAGCGACGAGCGTGTTAGGTTAACTCTTGAACAGTTTATTATGAAAAGTCACTGTCCGCTATCGATAAGACGTTTCAAAAATTTTACCAATATTTGAATAAGTAATTTATAAGCAGTTTAGGTAGCGAGGAGCGAAGCGACGAGCGTGTAAGGTTAACTTTTGAACTACCACACGAGCCATGCGAGCGAAGCGAGCGAGTCACGACAGCGGCCGGCCTAAATATTCAAATAGGTAGCGAGGAGCGAAGCGACGAGCGTGTTAGGTTAACTTTTGAACTACCTACCGCACGAGCCAAGCGAGCGAAGCGAGCGAGTTGCGGCAGCGGCCGGCCTAAATATTCAAATAGGTAGCGAGGAGCGAAGCGACGAGCGTGTTAGGTTAACTCTTGAACAGTTTATTATGAAAAGTCACTGCCCGCTATCGATAAGACGTTTCAAAAATTTTACCAATATTTGAATAAGTAATTTATAAGCAGTTTAGGTAGCGAGGAGCGAAGCGACGAGCGTGTAAGGTTAACTTTTGAACTACCACACGAGCCATGCGAGCGAAGCGAGCGAGTCACGGCAGCAGCCGGCCTAAATATTCAAATAGGTAGCGAGGAGCGAAGCGACGAGCGTGTTAGGTTAACTTTTGAACTACCTATCGCACGAGCCAAGCGAGCTAAGCGAGCGAGTCGCGGCAGCGGCCGGCCTAAATATTCAAATAGGTAGCGAGGAGCGAAGCGACGAGCGTGTTAGGTTAACTCTTGAACAGTTTATTATGAAAAGTCACTGCCCGCTATCGATAAGACGTTTCAAAAATTTAACAATATTTGAATAAGTAATTTATAAGCAGTTTCGACTGACTGTAGAATCGCTGTTAGCAGATGTTACAAATGGAAAGGAAGACTTCTTCCCTGGGATGAGCCGCGAGCTGCTTGCAGCTCGCGCACCACGCACCCTCGAAGGTGGACAGCCCCCCGGAATAGAAAATATTTTAATAGGGAATTTATAAGCACTTTCGATTTACTGTGGAATCGCTGTTAGCAGATAAAAGCAAATTGACAGGGAATTTTAACGCATTTTCAAATGACTGAAGATTTTTGTCCCTGGGATGAACCGCGGGCTGCTTGCAGCCCGCGCACCACGCACTCTCGAAGGTGGACAGCCCCCCAGAGTAGAAAATACTTGAATGGGGAATTTATAAACATTTCCGACTGAGTGTACAATCGCTGTAAGCAGATAGTAACAAATGGACAGAAAATTCGAATGCATTTTCAAATGACTGCCCTATTGCTCCAACTCAGGAGAAAAAGGGCTCGCGGGCTGCTTGCAGCCCGCGCTCAACGCACCCTCGAAGGTCGACAGCATTCCAGAATAGAAAATTTTTGAATTGGAAATTTATAAGCACTTCCGATTGACTGTGGAATCGCTGTTAGCAGAAAATTACAAATGGACTGGGAATTTTAACACATTTTCTAATGACTGCCCTATTGCTTCAACCCAGGGGCAAAAGGGGCTCGCGGGCTGCTTGCAGCCCGCGCACAACGCACCAGCTAGTTATTATAATATATAAAGCTACACTACCACTCACTCACTGACTGACTGACATCGGGTTTCTCGGAAACTACGGGGAAAGTTGGGGGGATTTTGACGTGGTCGTGTAGAGGTGCTTCCAGTGACCACCGGAAAAATATAGCGATCTCGATCATCTTCGAAAACCAAGTGGACCCCTGGAGGTGCGCAAAAACGGTGGTACCTGGAGGGGGGGTGTCTGAACAAAAAATGCTCGGAACTGGTGGCAATTACCAGGGGTGGTGGAAAAATGGGGATTTTCGCGAAAACAAGATGGCCGCCGTACTTTGCCAAAATCGCCGTTTATGAATCCTTACGTCTCAAATTTGGCACACGTGCTCTGTTCGAGCCGGCGAATCGATCGGTGCCCCGTTCAAGTGGCTCCGGGCCCCCGTTTCCAACTTCCATACAACGTAAAATCCAACGGCCCGCGGAAACGGTGCGAGTTGGGTTGGGGGTGTCGGAACTAAAAATGATCACCACCCTGGGACGCTACCAGGGAGCCATAGTGGGATGCTCGATTTTGGAATTTTTCCATTTTTGGCGCAAACATAAAAACGTAAATTTAGCCAAGGTGGCACGACGGAGAAACATACAAATGACGCATTCATACTCACCCAGCTCCCAGGATATCCAGAAAAATCCGAAATCCTGAACTTTCTCACAGCCCGCGGAGACGGTCAACGGCCCGCGCAAACGGTAGCAGCTACATCTGGGGTGCCCAAACTAAACTTGTAGTAGACCTCGAGCAATTACCACAGATAGTGAAAAAAATTCAAAATGGCGGAAAAAATGGCCGCCGCCATACAAATGCTAAAACGGCCATCGCTGGTCCGATCGCGCTGAAACTTGGCACAGGGGCTTTAATTGAGCCTCACATTACGTTGGCATACTCATAATCGAGTTTCCACCGCTGGTTTCCAAGTTTCATACAACGCAAAATTCGACAGCTCTCCGAAACGGCGCCAGATAGCCGGGGGGTGTAGAACTAAAAAATGATCAGGAAGATGGGGCGCTCCCAGGGCAATCGAGAAATTTCAAATTGGACGTAATTTTTTTTTCAAAAATGGCCGATTTTTCGAGGCAAGATGGTGGCGCCGGTTACTTGACGATCGGTTTGAAAATTGACTTCTGTGCTCTTATCGGCCAGATTTACAAAACTGCATACTCAGAATCTCACTCCGACCCCTGGTTTCCATTTTCCATACATCACGAAATTCAACGGTTCTCTGAATCGGTGACAGGTAGGTCGGGGTCGCCGAAGTAAAAAATACTTCAAAACTTTGTCCGCTGCCAGGCATATAAATTTTTTTGATAAAAAGCGAAATTTTTTTTTCGAAAATTTTGTATGGAAATTTCCATAGTAGGAAGGGTAATTGAAGAGCAACGGCAAAAGACGGCACCGCGGGCTGCTTGCTGCCCGCGCACCGCGCAACTTCGAAGGCGACAGCCTCCCGTGGTAGAAAATATTTGAAGTATCTAATTTATAAGCAGTTTCGACTGGCTGTGGAATCGCTGTTAGCAGTTAATAACAAATGGATAGGGAATTCTAATGCATTTTCAAATGACTGAAGTTTTCTGCCCTGGGACGCGCCGCGGGCTGCTTGCTGCCCGCGCACCACGCAACTTCGGTGGAAGACGGCCTACTGGAGCAAAAAAAAACTTGAATGGGGAATTTATATGCATTTCCGACCGACTGTGGAATCGCTGTTAGCAGATAGTTACAAATGGACAGGGTATTACAATTATTCATTTTCAAATGACTGAAGATGTCTGCCCTGGGATGCGCCGCGGGCTGCTTGCTGCCGGCGCACCACGCAACTTCGGTGGGAGATGGCATCCCGGAGTAGAAAATACTTGAATGGGGAATTTATAAGCATTTCCGACTGACTGTGAAATCGCTGTAGGCAGATAACAACAAATGGACTGGGAATTACAATTAATTTTCAAATGACTGCCGCTTTCTGCCGCGGGCTGCTTGCAGCTTTGTTACTATCGTTTTTCGCAAGTTACCTACAATTAACAGGTTATGGCAATGCATTATGAAGTGACTGAAAATTATTATGCACTTAACATGCTGACTTTGTCATCTTTTTTGCAGTAGGTTACTAAACAACCTAAAACATTAACATTCACATTAACAAACTAAAACATTAATTAGAATAAATTAATGTATTATTAAATGAATATCACATTTTTTTGAACGATTATAAGTAATTGTAATTCAATAAAATGATATCAAATTATAGAACTCCGCTGCGGTAAGTTCGGTAATATTTTAATCATAAACCTGCTGGATTCTTTCGTTTTCGCTATCCAAGTGGAACGAGCTGGGATTCGAAAATGGACATGTAGTCGAACTTTTGACTCTTCGGTATTAGGTACCTCACGATCTTCTCTGGCTGGATCAGTGGTCGTGTGAATATAGTGGTATTTTATTAGCAAAGCAATTGCTCTTTCTAAAAAATATTTAATGTGCAGCTCAAATGGACTGTTTACTTTTTATTTTATGTTAAGTAGGTGTATATTAAAAAAAATGCGCCAAGTGCGAGTTGGACTCAAAAC
This sequence comes from Colias croceus, assembly GCF_905220415.1. Classification (NCBI taxonomy): domain Eukaryota; kingdom Metazoa; phylum Arthropoda; class Insecta; order Lepidoptera; family Pieridae; genus Colias; species Colias croceus. The sequence goes on from NC_059567.1 coordinate 1,113,479, forward strand.
ACTAAGGTTTCCGTCTAAGGTTTCCGTATAAATATGAAACTGAAAAAATGAAAAAAAAAAATGGTCACCCATTCAATATAAAACCTTGACAACATTGCTTAACTACATGAACCTGGTTGCAGATGAACAGACAGAAAGAAAAGTCAGTAATAGCATAGTATAACCTTTTATAGTAATAGGGTCCCCCTTTTACCATTTGAGTACAGAACCCTAAAATAAAACAAATTCAACATTTAGGTATACATTTTTAAATCATTAAGAGCAAACAAAAGAGTCGTTTTTCCATACAAACGTAGTCCCCTGTTTCCTCGCTGGATTGTGCCACTAGATGACTAGAGCAATATATTTTTTATACTATTAATCTATGGTAACTTTAGCCATGTTTCTATGTTATCCTTTTTGTCATATTATCTTAATTATTTAAAGAGATATGAATCTTTGAAAACGTAAGAAATAGGGCGGATTTATGTTCCGTCTTCCATAAAACTAATTTTTGAACATTATAACTATAAAAAAAAGCAAAACGTAGGAACATAGCCTATACTTTTCTCTACTAAATTATGGAAAAAGTATGTAATTAAATCGGTCCAGTATTGGAGGAGGAAACAGGGGACTACGGAACTCGAATTTGCGTAACAATTTTAATAGGTATTTTCGGCCCGAGCTGTAGTTGTCCCTGTCGCGCTCTACGGGGGAGGCTTGAGGCATAGCGTGACAACAATAAATAATAGGAAAATCTAATTTTTAATTCTCTCTCTCATTTTGTTGGCTCTTAATAATAAAATATCTAAAATATAATATATACTAAGTATATCATTAAACATGTCTAATATTATTATTATAACAGATTTTTATTTTATTAATTTATTTCATCAATATAAACAATGAATGAAATGAAGTGTGCTGTGTGCATAAAGTATACCTACCTACTCACTTCAAATAAGTATAATATATATATATATATATGATTTCAAATTGGAATAATATTAAAATTATAAATTATGAAACATTCAATGAGAATTTCATACTTAAATTATTAATACTTTAACATGTGCTATAAACAATGGTAATGGTAGCAATATATATTATAAATACTTAATAAAAAAAAAACATTTGTTTTTACTTTATGAATATTTAACTAACTAATAAAACTAGATTAATAAGAAAATGAAACACATGAAAAAGTTTTATCATTATATATTTACACTGAAAACATAATATACAACAGTGGTATTTATTTAATTTAAAATTGGTACATATATCATATTGGCATAATTATTAACATGACTTGGTATATATATCATGTTTTAATTGCTATTTAAATGACATAGTAACTTTTATTACATATTTTTGTCAAGACTTCTGGGATCCCAAGTTACATTGTTCTTGCAAGACATTTTTTGGATGGTGAATTTAAATTGATAAAGAGGACGGCCACATTACTGGACTGGGCTCGTTTTTTTGAAAGCAAACAATGATGTTCAAAATGTAGACGGCTTCTACTTATTAGGTATTTCCTTTATATTATATTAAGAACTAAGAAGTACAGTAACAATAGTTATAAAGTTTTCAGACATATCACGGTTATTCAAATTGAAATTTATACACTTTATTATTATTTTTTCATCTATAATTATGATTTACATTTATTACCAATGGGTCAATCAGTCTGTGTCATTCAATATTGATAATACAAATAACTTTCTGGAATTTTCAATAAATGTAACAATATGTGAGCATCTGCAAATCATAAAACATTTCCTTTAAAGTTTGGTAAATTCAACTTTTATTTTTCTTCATTCTCATACTCTGATCTTATTAGATTTCACTTGTTTTACACTTGGCATTGTAGTCTTCTTTCATCACAAAAATATAGGTTTTAATTCATTGTTAATCGTTGTTTTATTTTTATTACTTATTAGAATTAGACGATATAACTACTATCGATACTTATGACATGAAAACTTCTTATCCTCTTATCTTTTGGAGTGATTACAAAACATATTAATTTTGTTATGCTTAGAAAAACATATGTAATATTTTAAATTTTACACAAGCCGTTTTCTTATTTGTTTTCGGGAAGTTGTTTGTTGACATACCTATTAATTTGACGTTACAATTGACATTTATATTTTGACAACTAATGTTTTAATAGCATCTATAGTAAAAAGAGTGCATTAAATTAACAAATGAGAGACTTGAATTAATTAAATCTTTAAAAAAAATATAATGACATACAAAAAAAAAAACAGATTTAATGAAATAAAAAATTACGAGCACGTATAACTTTTTTCCAAGTGCATTTAAATTAAAACATTGCTATTATGACCAAAAAATATATACTTAATGTTGGCAGCATTGGATATATTTTTCTCAAATCAGAATAAACTTGATTAAAATTAATTAATTTGCAATTTAATTAAGACGATACGTTTTTTGTTTACTTTAGAATAATTTCATAAATATTTTAGTTGTGTTTAATAATTATGAAAATATTGATTTCTTAGTTATGTTTATAAAAAGCATAATTTGACTTTTATATTTAAAAACAATAATATTCAAGGTATTCATAGACACAGTCTTCTATAATTATTGTGTAATAATAAAAATAAATTAAACATTAGTTACTTGTTATTATTATTAAATAAAATATATTTGTATTTAATATATTCAATATAGCATATCTTCAAAAAATAATTAAATATGAAAATAATGAAACATAAATTATTAGACCCCTTAGATAACAGTTGGATATTATAAACTTACATAATATTATGTTTCTAAATTATTTCATTATTAAATTGATATATTTTTAAGATTAGATTACGTATTTTAAATATCTCTTATTAATTAAAATATCATATTTTAATTAAGAAAAAATTACAAAACTGTGAAATTGTCTATTCCCAGTTTTTTCGTAATGTTTGCAATTATTTCTACTTCCGGTGGGAAATTAAGAATAAAACGCCCCGCGCCCGCGCCATTTCTCTTCCATTAACATTTCGTCTGTTCTCAGGGTAAGTCGATTTACATTTATTATTAATTATTGGTCTCGTATTGTACTTGAGTGAATAATGATTTGAATTTTATTGTTTTCTTTATATAGGTATTTTACAAACTTACAATTAAATATATTACTTTACGTAATTACAAAAAGTACCGGTGACTTCATATTCATGACGATTTATTCTTTTGTTTTTTTTCAACGATTTGTTTTAATGAAAAAAGTTATGTCTGATGTTTAATGCTTTGTTTTTTTTTAATGTTCATTCATCGTTTTCAGTAACTTTTCGATAACTCCGAGATTCTACGTGACTTCGTGCCTCTCAACATGTTCCAAGCATCTTCTAGCAACAACGGCGGCAGCTCAGCGGCAATGGCGTGCATCGCTACCGGTAAGCTTTATTAAATTTATTGATTAATAAATAAATATTAATATACATATTTTCCTAAGGCTCTATTAGGTAATCAATTAGTTTTATCGTTTTTTTTCTGCAAATTGAAATGTTCTGAATAAGTTGTACTTTTATTTATTTTGTAATCTAAGTACTTTTAATAATTATTCAAAGATTTTTTTTATAAAATTGGTATCTAATGCTTAACATCATAATACGTACCTAATTGCCGTTGTTGTCATGTAGTGTTAAACATTTTTTATTAGGTAGTGCCTATGTACCTAATAAATACGATTACAGAATAAAGTCATTTTCTTTAACATAAAATAGAATAGAATATTTGGATGTATAAATATAATAAGGGAGAGTCAGTAAATTTTTTTTTGTTCCTATTTTATTGTACCTAAATCGAAATGCGCGGGAATCGCGAACCGGCAAATCGCGCGATGAGCGGGCGCACCGCGTGCGGCGTCGGTCGCCATTTTGTGTGATAGGTATATTAATTATTATGAAAATGAAAATAAATTAAATACATATTAGGTAATTATTCAATATTATATTCAAAAAATCATAAAGATCCCTAAATAGTAAAAATAATAATTATTGTAAATCATGATAATATTGTCTCTGATGTTCCGTATTAACCTATTTTCTTTCAATGAAAGCTTTCTATCAGTGAGTAGTTAAAATTGGTCTATATAATATGTATTATTATTTAACTACATATTATTTTGTATGTAATTGAATCCATATTATATTAATTATTTTGTAAAGCATAGGTATCTGTATAGATAAACTATTGATATTTTCGTTCTAATTTCAATTCAATATTCACATTTTGTAGCGAAGTTAATTTACACTTAGATTAATTATTGTAGGTAGGTACCTACTTTAAACGTTAAAGCGACATGTAACCAGGTTTTAAATTAGTATTAGAGACGGAAGAACGACTTTAAGATGTATCATATAGGTACCTACTAGAATTTTACTTGAAATTCATTTTGATTTAATATTATGAATATAAATTATACGTAGGTATATTATTTTTATGACTTAATAATTGCCAATAACAGTAAAGTATTTCCATGTTATCCATAAAAGATTAATAATAGGTAAATCATATTACGTAAGTACATAGTTTTGATAGGATTAAAATTAACATGTTAAATAATTCTAGATACCTATGTTTGATTATACGAGTATGTTTAATATTATACTGAGGTCTGAGACGTAGATCGTTGCGAATATTTTTTTATAGATTACACTAGATACCTATTACCTACCTACCCATTTCGTAGCGAGTTTAGTATTTTTTTTTAAGAGTAGTTTCGACTCCTTGCACATTTTATCTCAACCGATATATAATCGACTTGATATTTTTCTGTTACGAAATTTTAGAAAGGGAATGGTAATTTCACTAAGGATACTTTTTTTAACATATTTCATACGAATTTTTATTTTTTAATCATACAATCACACATACAATTCTTTGTTTGGAACATTTCAATTTGCTTAACATTTTAGGTATAAATAAATTATTGTGCGGCATTATAAATATGTTTCTTCTGACTTAATAAAGTATCATTTTATTTGTATTATTATTTTAATCGGTCAAATTATTATTAAAGGGTCAACGCATCAAGCCGATCCTCGGTTTAAGGGTAACAACGCACAATGTGTCGCGATGGCAACATGCGCGGCTGTTTATTCTTCCATTCTAAATAGGGCCGTATTTTCTCAGGAAAATATAGACACTATTTTAGATTTTGGTGATATGTTATATATTCAAATTAGACCACTTGGGGTTGCGCACAATCATCCTCATTTATATCCTGAAGAATTGCCTTCTGATATACGTGTAGGGACCTATTTGGCTAAAATTAAATCGATGGCAGACAACGATAGTTGGATCGACAACGGGCTGTTTCCCACATGTGACAGCGACATAGCCACTTACACTTTACAATTAAAATTAATCCTAAAAAATAAAATATTTCACACTACACACAACGACTCCACACATAGCTACCTTTTCACCGGCGCTAATAATACGATATCTTTTTGGAGGTCAAATAATACATATTTTATCTTTAATAGCCATAAAGTAGACGCGAATAATAAATACGTTCATAACTCGCATTCGGTAGGAGCCGCACGTCTCTTTCAGTGCAATAATTTAGATACTCTTGCAAAGTTTTTGTTTTGGAATCCGGCGTTTGGTAGTCAATATCAAATTCATAAAATTGTTTTAAATCATTTTCATAGTGTAAACATTATTAATGAATTAGTTAGTGTAGACAACCAATTAGTTAATGTAGACGACCAATTAGTTATTGTAGACGACCCTAAATTGTCTAATTTAAAACCGATAGTTTTAGTTAATAAAGGTATACCTCCAAAATATGACCCTAAATTAAATTCCCTAAAACCAAAAGTTTTAATTCAAAATATTCGCGACCCTAAATTAACAACACTGACACCCGTTGTCTGCATAACAAAATTACCCGACATTAGGATCGTAGGTAAAAAACGCGGTAGACCGGCTAAATATAATAAATCTAAAGCACACAAACAAAACAATATAAACGTAGATTCAGATAGTTCATCAGTAAATTCAGTAGAAGTAGAACGTAAGAGGGGACGACCAGGTAGGCGATCTATAGATGCAAATTCTCATTTAAAAGCGGTCACAAAATATAATGAAAAACATCCCGAAGTTCATAGGCAGGCAGTTAAAAAATATAACGAGAGCAATCCCGATATTCATAGGCAGGCCAGTCAAAAGTTCAGTCAAAGTAATCCAGAAGTTAATAGGCAAGCCGTTCAAAAGTATAGTCAAAGTAACCCAGAGGTTAATAGGCAAGCGGTTCAAAAGTATAGTCAAAGTAACCCAGAGGTTAATAAGCAAGCAGTAGATAGGTACAATGAAGTGAATCGAAATTTAGACGTTGAATTACGGAATTCAAACAATTTAATAGGTACAAAGAGTGGCGACGGCTTAACTGTCGTCAAATTGTATAGTTTTAAAAACATTTCATTATTAGATAGGGAAGCGTTTTTGTGTAGGTACTGTAATGCTAGATTGTTCTTTGAGGAAAAGAATCGTATCAAGTGGTGCTGTGGGGCTGGCACTTATAACGTTCAAAATTTCCCGCCTTTAAATGAACCATTTTATAGCTTTCCTTCTTTTTTGCATAAACCTAGGGCTTATAATAATTTATTTGCTTTTAGTGCGTTAGGAGTTTCACACGGATTTCAACATCCGACAACGGGGGTATCATTTTTAAAAATTCAAGGGAGGGTTTATCACAGAGTTTTCGATCTTGCGTACTCAGAAACTACTAACCCGGCTGGACTTTACATCTATGATAACAGTGAGCGAGAGAGCCTCGCTACAAATTTAAATTTAGATTTAACAGTCATTCGATCGATTACAAATTTCTTGCATAATCACAACCCTTATATAGAGTGCTTCAAGCGGCTGAGCCAAGAACCATCCGACCACGCACACCTCATTTTTGAGCACACCACACGACGCACACATGGCAACATTCTCGGTGATATGCCTTTAGGCAACGAGATTGCTGCCATTATAAGCAATGAGCAGGAACGTTACATTCCTCGCGCCATTGCAATCTGGAAAATTGGAGACAAAAAGCCTCACACAGTAGATATAATGCACCCCTTATATGAAACTTTTCAATATCCATTATTGTATCCGCACGGTAACCCTGGATGGTTTCCTAACAAAACGGACAATAATGGAGCAAAACTAACCCAGAACAAATATGTTAGATGTCTCCTTCTGAGCGAACCCCGTTTCAACGATTTTAATCGTTTGTCTGAAGAGTGGTTAGTTGATATGCAATGTAGGATTTTAGAAGAAAGACTTCGTTACCTGTATAACATCCAAAAAGGTAACACGGATAATGCTCTCCGTTCCGCTCCATTAAGAGAAGTAGAGTCAGTTTTACAGCAGATAAGTGTAGATGAGACTATTCGAGGAGAGGGTGGGGTAGTGCCTGGTAGAGTCTACTTGCCAAGTAGTTACACGGGGGGGCCTAGATATATGAAGCAAAAGTATATGGATGCTATGGCAGTAGTTAACAGATTAGGATTGCCATCTTTTCTTTTAACTTTAACTTGCAATCCCAAATGGCCTGAAATACAAAATTCAACAACAGGTCATCATAATACTCCTTCAATTTGTGCTAGAGTTTTTAACATTAAATTACAGCAACTTTTGAGGGATCTTCGCACAGGGGTTTGGTTTGGTAAAATTGTTTATATTTTATATGTAATAGAGTTCCAAAAACGGGGATTACCACACGCTCATATCTGTTTTGCAGTCGAGGGTGGTGGCCCCGTTCACGGTACTGATGTAGATAAATTTATTAGAGCAGATATTCCTGACGCTTCAGAAGTTGATGGAAAATTAAGGAAAGCAGTTTTAGATTACATGGTACATGGTCCGTGCGGTCCGCCGCATAGGACAGATTTAAAATGTTGGGATAGTGAAAAAAAAAAATGTACAAGCTATTTCCCAAAACCAGAGACAGAAGTCACATATTGTAATGATAAAGGGTTTATTAACTTAAAGCGTAACAGTAAGAATACAGCCACTATTAAATACAGAGGGAGGGATATAGAAATTAGTGATTTGTGGATAGTACCATACAACGCTGCACTTCTTCTTAGATATGATTGCCATTTAAATTTAGAATCAGTGTCTACTCGAACAGTCATTAAATATCTCTTTAAATATATGACTAAAGGTCCAGACGAGGCTCGAGTCGCCATTGTTCCGGAAGAACTAAAAAATAACGAAATAGAACAGTACGTCACAAAACGATACATCGGTTCTGGTGAGGCTGCTTGGAGAGTTTTTGAGTTTGACGTCACGGGACGTGAGCCCACTGTAAAGATGTTAGACGTTCACTTAGAAAATCACCAATCTATTTTTTTTAAGGCGGGAAATGAAGCGCGTGCCGTTCAAAATTCGGGTTCGGATCTCGTCACGTACTTTAATCGTCCCCTCGGTGAAGAATTCGATAGTTTAACATATTTAGATTTTTACGAGAGGTACATCGTTCATTCCAGCCCCCCCTCAACAAAAAATACAACCATTTATAATATGACCAACGGTAAATTTTTGACGAAAAGACAGAGGGGAGAAATAGTGACGCGTTTATTTTGGGTCGCGCCCAACAGAGGTGAACAATTTTATTTAAGATTACTGTTAGCTTCACACCCCTGCCGTAGTTACAGGGATCTTTATAACTTGGGTGGTCCAAATTGTAACACATTCCAGGAGGCCGCTAAAGCCGTTGGTATCGCCAACGATGAAGCCGAATACGAGATAGCTATGCAGGAAGCTTCATGTTTTTTGACCGGACCACGCCTGCGTAACTTTTTCGTATTATTGGCTGTTAATGGGGTAGCAGTAGCGACACTGTGGGAAAAATTTAAAAATGAGTTAGCTGAAGATATACTTAACCGCGTAAATAACGATACGGATAGAGCGTACACCCAGGCCTTGGTTCAAATTGACCGTCTATTGCGAAAACATGGTTCGTGTTTGTTAGAGCAAGGTTTGCCTGACGCGCACGATGACACCACCGAACTAGGTCGTGAGAAGGCTCTACACGATGCAGACGGGTTACGCGAATTTGTGGATGTTTGGACGCCCAAGCTGTCTCATGACCAGCGGCAAGTGTTCGAATATGTGCAAAATTTGCTCACTGATGATGGTTTTCGCAATAGTAACGAAAGTGCTATTTATATAGACGGTCCGGCAGGCACTGGTAAAACGTTGCTATTAAATACGATAGCAGCGTACGTGAGGGGCGTACTCAATGGTGTAGTTTTGTGCACAGCGAGTTCCGGTATTGCCGCGCAGAACTATGACGGCGGTATGACTGCGCATAGTATGTTTAGGTATCCATTAAGCGCTATTGACGATTTAGGGTATTGGTACGTAACAAACGGAACCCAGAGAGCTGAACTCATACTACACTCCGATTTAATTATTTACGACGAAGCGCCGATGGTACACAAGTACCTCATTCATTTGTTAGATAGGTCTTTGCAAGACTTGACAAAGTCTAATAAAAGTTTCGGGGGAAAGGTTATCATTTTTGCTGGAGACTTTCGTCAGATTCCGCCCGTAGTTACCAACGCCAAGTGTCATTCAGACATATTTAATGCCTCAGTAAAATCATCGCCCTTATGGCAGAGTTTAAAGACGTTTTCACTAACTACACCTCAGAGGTGTAGTGAAGATAGTGTATTTTCCGATTTTTTACTTCAAATAGGTTCAAATAATTTGCCTTTACATTCGGTAAAGGTCGGTAGATCTTGTCAAAATTTAATAGACCTTTCACTTTTATCATTTACTACTGATTTAAATGAGTTAATTAATTTTGTATTTTCGGATTTCCTTTTAGAAAATGAGCCAGAAGTTTGTATAGGTAGGGCCATTCTTTCCACTCATAATTCTAATATTAGAGAAATAAATAGGACTGTATTAGACCGTTTGTCAGGCGACCTTTTACATTTCTATTCAGTAGATAAAACGGCTACGGATGACACTGACGAATTGTATTTAGGCGTAGACGTGTTGAATAGTATGCACCCTAAAGGTATACCAGAACACGATCTTACATTAAAAGTAGGATGCATTTGCATGATAATTCGTAACCTTAGTTTTTCAGATCATTTAGTTAATGGTACAAAAGTTATAATCGTAGCGACTTCACCTCGATTGATAACAGTTCGCAAACCGGGAATAGCCGAATTGTTTTTTATACCGCGAATCATGTTTAAGGCCCCCATTGATCATAATAGTCCAATAGAAATGTGTCGATTGCAATTTCCCCTTCAGGTGTGTTATGCAATGACTATTCACAAGAGTCAAGGCCAAACCATTAATAGGGTCGGCATAGATTTAAGATCGGACGTCTTTAGTCACGGACAGTTGTACGTGGCATTAGGTCGCGTACGGGATAGGAACGATTTAATGCTTCTTGTACATAGGGAAAAATTAATCGATGGTAAACCTTACGTGAATAACGTCGTCATTCCACAGTTACTTTAGGGATTTCCCACCATGCATTACACTATTCATTTTGCTTGGTAGATTGACGAGTTACACTTGCAAGCATTACACACTCGGCTTCCTGGAATGAAATTGTTCACCTCCGTTCTATATCAGAAATCAATTATTAAAATTAAATCATGTTGCCAACGTTTACATTGTGCGTATTTTTTTATGAACTCTTATCATCATGACGCTAATATTAAAAAACGAATTGATTCTACGTTAAAGTTGAAACACTGTGTAACAAATTATTTGTATTAAAGTAAAATGCGAGAGCGAATGTATAAGTTTGTTATTGGTTTTAAGGTTGTATGCGCATTGTCGAGTATTTATATGTCAGTGGCGGTGACAGTAATTTATAAAATTGACTGAACTTTTCTTATATTTAATAATGCCATGGATATGTAAGTCATAGCAGTTGCTTGGTTCATAGGAATTTAAATGGATTTGATTGGACCTTATCGGCTCGGTGACGGGTGGAAATGCGTGTCGAGAGTCCTCTGCAAGGCGGTAGGTCGTGAGTTCCGGAGCCGGCGGCCGGCCGTGGGAGGCGCAGGAGCGACTCTGTCGCAGAGGTGAGTGCGGTGCCCTAAGTCGCTTTGCATTGGCGCTGCATCGCGCCTGCAGTGATGGTGGTGGCTAGATGTAGACAGTGTCGAAACAATAGAATATTACGATTGATAATGCGGGGCGTTTCTCTCAAGTTGTATGTATTAATATTTATATTACATCTCATATAATATGTCATAATTGTGCTAACCTAACCAAAATATTTGCGTATTTGAAAAAAAATGGACAGATCACGGATACACAAAATAAAAACAATTTTATGTTCCTATAAATAATTGTTATTTATTCTAAGTATCAAATTTGATAAATGTTGAGTGAATTTTATCACTATCATGTAAACAAAATTTAAATGGATATGTTTATTAATATTATTTTATTAATATACCGTGAAATATTCACAAAACGAAAAATGTCATTTACTTTAAAAGTCAAAGCAGTATCATGAAAGGTCGGGAACCTTCAGAGGCTGGGAAATGTTACCCAGGCATTTTTTTCTCTTTTTCATATAAATCGCATTTTACTTTTCCAAAAAGCTGGTACATCTCAGTAAAATGAGCATTCTTTCGATTTCTTTTGCCGCAAAGATTTCGTAGTGGGATTATGTTGTAGGCAATAAAAAGACAAAAAAAGCAAAACAGAATATTGTTCATTGACAATTAAATAAAAATAATCATATTTTTACATTTAAGTTGTGCTTAAAATTCAGTGATTTAACTTTATTTACCATGGTTATTTCCGAGATACCAAATTAGGTTTATTTTTCCGAAATTAACCGAATAGAAATAATATTTATTAACTATCAAATTATGTGGTAATATAAAATGTGCTAACCCTAAGCTTCTTTTGATGCTGAGCAATGTTGTAAAATATAGATCGCTACATTATTAGGTAATTTTGCCCACCATTGTAACTTTTGTTTAAAACAACCTTCAGTGGTAGTTATAATATTTCAAACGTTATTTAATAACATATTATGAGTAAAAGTAACCTGTGTTTTCGCCATCATGCACAAACTATCAACTTGAATTTTCACCATTTTTTTTTTCCGCGAAATGACACATGATATTCAATGAGTTACAACAAGTTGCTGATTTAAATTAGCGACACACACAATAGGCAGTGTTGACAGACAAATTAACCAACTATTTTACACCAAATACTTTGAATGTTGCCAAAGTATGAAGGTATTTTAGCAATTTAAAAATTTGCATGAAGTGTTCTTCAAAGCAAAGCTGATGACCCATTGTACGTCAATGATCAAATTTTCAGTACCCAACCACTATATTAATTTACCTATGAATATTTTTTTAGTATTATTATTTATCAAAATACAATCTCGATGCCATAAAGCATTGGTAGCACCTCTCGTCTCTCTTTGCTTGAAGTGTTCTTCAAAGCAAAGCTGATGACCCATTGTACGCCAATCATCACATTTTCAGTACCCAATCACTTTATTAATTTATCTATGAATATTTTATTAGTATTAATTTATTATTTATCAAAATACAAACTCGATGCCATAAAGCATTGGTAGCACATCTTGTCTCTCTTTGCTTGAAGTGTTCTTCAAAGCAAAGCTGATGACCCATTGTACGCCAATCATCACATTTTCAGTACCCAATCACTTTATTAATTTATCTATGAATATTTTATTAGTATTAATTTATTATTTATCAAAATACAAACTCGATGCCATAAAGCATTGGTAGCACATCTTGTCTCTCTTTGCTTGAAGTGTTCTTCAAAGTAAAGCTGATGACCCATTGTACGCCAATCATCACATTTTCAGTACCCAACCACTATATTAATTTACCTATGAATATTTTTTTTAGTATTAATTTATTAACTATTTATCAAAATACAAACTCGATACCATAAAGCATTGGTAGCACATCTTTTCTCTCTTTGCTTGAAGTGTTCTTCAAAGCAAAGCTGATGACCCATTGTACGCCAATCATCGCATTTTCAGTACCCAATCACTTTATTAATTTATCTATGAATATTTTATTAGTATTATTATTTATCAAAATACAAACTCGATGCCATAAAGCATTGGTAGCACATCTCGTCTCTCTTTGCTTGAAGTGTTCTTCAAAGCAAAGCTGATGACCCATTGTACGCCAATCATCACATTTTCAGTACCCAATCACTTTATTAACATACCTATGAATATTTGATTAGTATTATTATTAATTATTTATCAAAATGCAAACTCGATGCCGTAAAGGATTGGTATCACATCTCGTCTCTCTTTGCTTGAAGTGTTCTTCAAAGCAAAGCTGATGACCCATTGTACGCCAATCATCACATTTTCAGTACCCAACCACTTTATTAATTTATCTATGAATATTTTATTAGTATTAATTTATTATTTATCTACTGAATGAACTATATACTGAAGCCCTATGCTTCTCGAGGAGATAAAGGAACAATCATCAACATTATTTTATTATAAGTATCGAAATATAAACTCAGCACCATAAAACATAAGAGGTACATCTTGTCTCCTCTTTTCTATTCAAAGCAAAGCTTATGATTGGGTATAATAATATACAACATTTTCAGTACTTAAATTGTAAATTATACCCGAATCCTCATAAATTGAAACTTTGATTACAGATTATGTATTATAATAATCACACCTGCGCAAAAAGCATGCATATGCATTTACGAGTATTTTATGTAAAAAATATTGTGTAACAAGAATATGGTTATTCATCACATCGAATAAATTCAAGCATTTGTTACTAACGTAAATAATATAAAGGGTGGCAGTTTCACTTCTTAGATTATTTCGTATGCCTTTAATTTGCATAAATTAAAATATATTTTTAATTATTCTATTTAAAACAGCAAATTGTTTAATAGCTACCAAAAAAAATACATAAAAAATATCAGAAAAAAAGAAATAAAAAAAAAAAAAAAAAAAAAAAAAAAAAAAAAAAAAAAAAACAAAAAAAAAAAAAAAAACAAAAAAAAAAACACAAAAAAAAAACACAAAAAGAACAAAAACAAAAAAAATATCAGAAAAAAAGAAATATACAAAAAAGACAAAAAAAAACACACACAAAAAAGAACAAAAACAAAAAAAAAAATAACAAAAAAAAAAAACGAAAAAATAATAATGATAGAACATCAAGAATATATTTGCCGCATCAACGAAACAAGAAACAAATACTGGAATTACATACGTTATCTAATTAAAATAGCCATTTTACTATTATAATAAACAGTCATAGCCATTTTACTATTATAGAAAGCAATGAAAACATTGGTCAGACGCAATAGCCAAACAAACATGAGTGACATGATGACTTTTTCTCACTCCAAAAATGTCTCGAAGCTGACAAAAGAAATTTTCTGTTCACCAAAGGAAACGTCGTAAGTGGACAAAATCCTTGATAACAGCCATTGTAATCAAAACATAAGAAAATTGATTATCACAGTGAAAGTTCAAGGTAAATATAATATATGTAATTAAAAAAAATGGCATTATGATCCAGTTGCCGTCGTATGTGAGGTCACAAAGTTTTGGAACTAAACTGAAGTGCAAATTATAACCGAACGAACATGAAACTAAAATCCTAATATTAACGACATCAAATACAACACTGAAGGCTATGCTTTTATGATTTATTTGTATGATAATATTTTCTGAAACGACATCCAAACAAGAACATGAATTCTATCCGGTTGCTGATCGCACTCGCTGGGCTTCCCAAAAGGGTCTCACCCGGTGGGGTTGATCGCACGGATCCTGCAAGCGAGTGGAGTTAATGAATTTTAATTTACATAAAAATACTTAATTGTATTCAGTATTGAAGTATGGTGGAATAGTTCGATATATTGTATGTGAATAGCGTATAATTAGTAATTCCAGTATTTTGAATCACCTCAATCAAGCAAGATCAAGATTTATTTTATAATTAAGTATAAAAAAATGTATTCGTATTAATTTATTCTTTTATCTCGTTTTAAATGGAACTAAAGTTTAAAACAAATGTTGGTTGTCGATTATTATGTACTTATGAAAAAAAAAAATATTAACATACACGTTACGTTGTCAACAGTTATTTTACAATAATTAAAGTTATAATATTGTAATTCGTATTGCAAAAATAAAAACTTTCTTCCTTACTTTTACTCTGCCTTCTCTTCTTCGAGAGAAACTTTATTGAATTAAAGTATCAGGCAACTCTTCTATTTTTTCGCTATACCTTCTTATGTAACTCGCCCTTTTCGTTTCGTGTTAATTAATTACACCACTGTGCCTATTCTTCTTTCTCTTCTTTATATCTTCTCTAAATTCTTCTTAATACGTTATAGTTTATACTATATGTAATTTAAAAAAAGTTAACGTTAACCTGTAATATTAAGAACTCATTGTATATAAAGTACATACTATCATTATGTAAAATACATTTTATCTTAATGTACCTAATGTTGGAATACAGCTGGTCGACTGGTTATTTATTTTGTAATTTGAAACATTTCATTGCTTGCTTGCTTGAAATAATTAAAGTGACTATGTAGTAAGTACGGTTATCGTACAAACTCCAAACCTAAATCGAGAACTGAAGAATTGTTATACTAACTACAATCAATTGCTTTTTTCACATGCATATATAATATATCTATAAAATATATTTTTTGTTTTTACTAGATACATAAGTAGAACATTTATGTTTACGTATCACCTATAAGTTTTTGTTATTTACAATATTTTAGTAAGACAATGTAAAATGTATGAAACACTCTAAGAGTTGAAAACATCTTTTGTTAGTATGATAACCATATTCTTGAATATTTTCCAACGCAAAAAAAAACTACATTATCAAAAACAATTAATCAATATCATAATTACTTCGAAAATGCGTAGTGTCTTATTGTGATTTTTTTACCAAGGATATCTTTGCCCGAAGATCAATTCATAAGTAAATTTTTAAATTGCAAAAATACCGCAACATTCAAAGTATTTGGTGTAAAATAGGTTCTATGTCTGACAACACTGCCGTATGTGTCGCTAACTTAAATTAGCAACTTGTTGTAACTCGTCGAATATCATGTGTGATTTCGCGGGCAAAAATGGTGAAAATTCAAGTTGATAGTTTGTGCATGATGGCGAAAACACAGGTTACTTTTACTCATAATATGTTATTAAATAACGTTTGAAATATTATAACTACCACTGAAGGTTGTTTTAAACAAAAGTTACAATGGTGGGCAAAATTACCTAATAATGTAGCGATCTATATTTTACAACATTGCTCAGCATCAAAAGAAGCTTAGGGTTAGCACATTTTATATTACCACATAATTTGATAGTTAATAAATATTATTTCTATTCGGTTAATTTCGGAAAAATAAACCTAATTTGGTATCCCGGAAATAACCATGGTAAATAAAGTTAAATCACTGAATTTTAAGCACAACTTAAATGAAAAATATGATTATTTTTATTTAATTGTCAATGAACGATATTCTGTTTTGCTTTTTTTGTCTTTTTATTGCCTACAACATAATCCCACTACGAAATCTTTGCAGCAAAAGAAATCGAAAGAATGCTCATTTTACTGAGATGTACCAGCTTTTTGGAAAAATAAAATGCGATTTATATGAAAAAGAGAAAAAAAAATGCCTGGGTAACATTTCCCAGCCTCTGAAGGTTCCCGACCTTTCATGATACTGCTTTGACTTTTAAAGTAAACGACATCTTTCGTTTTGTGAATATTTCACGGTATATTAATAAAATAATATTAATAATCATATCCATTTAAATTTTGTTTACATGATAGTGATAACATTCACTCAACATTTATCAAATTTGATAGTTAGAATAAATAACAATTATTTATAGGAACTTAAAATTGTTTTTATTTTGTGTATCCGTGATCTGTCCATTTTTTTTTCAAATACGCAAATATTTTGGTTAGGTTAGCATAATTATTATGACATATTATATGAGATGTAATATAAATATTAATACATACTTATAACTTGAGAGAAACGCCCCGCATTATCATTCGTAATATTCTATTGTTTCGACACTGTCTACATCTAGCCACCACCATCACTGCAGGCGCGACGCAGCGCCAATGCAAAGCGACTTAGGGCACCGCACTCACCTCTGCGCCAGAGCCGCTCCTGCGCCCGCCGCGGCGCGCCGCCGGCCCGGCCACGTCTCGCCGCCGAGCGAGCCCGCTCGCGCGCAGCTCCGCCCGACACCGGCCCGGTACCGTCCGCGGATCCATTCCTTCCGTTGGACTAAAAGCGCCCGCTATCGTCTTTCATGATCCATCGTTATTCTATATTCGAAGGGCTATCATTTCATTTTTATAAATTGCATCACGTCCGACGTATATTTACAGTACAACGCGCTACATCATTACTTCTAATATCGTACTTTTACATTCGCTGAGCGCATTTTACAGTAATATTTAAATATTTTGTCTCGCTATGCTTCAATTTTCTATATAGATCAATCAATTTTGTTTTTTAACATAATCTTACATGCACAACACAAACTATATTTTTGTGTACATAAAATCAATTAAGTTTAGTTTATAGGTATATAGACTAGAGTAAACTAGAGTAAATTAATTTAGATCGTGTAAATTATTGATGTAGAATGTAGATATTTTATTCATACATTTTATTTACGTGTATACCTAAGTATGTATTTTTGATAGAATCATGGTTATATTTATTTAATTTTATTTTATTACACGCATAACGCTTTACTTAAACACGTGTCAATCATAACACACTTTACAATTTTTATTTCTTTTATAGTTAAGTATAATAGTAGTAATTAGTGTATATCGAGTACTTAGACGGTAGTTAGGTAACTCCGCCTGTGTTTGAGGGTGAATAGAATAAATTTTATAAGATTATTTTATTCTACCTCATCGCAGCCAGTCCCAAGCCTGGATAAAGGAGGAGGTGGTAGTTTTGCATTAATACAGAAAGTTTCAGATATAATTTGCTCAGTATGATGTGAAACACCTCGCTGCCAGTCAAAAAAATTGAAAACAGTGTTACTTTTTGCGGATATTTGTCATAGGTTTATATTATCTTTTATAATCTTCTTATTATCTTTCTAAATTTATGATACAACTTATATATTTCATATTTTCCAGATCGCAGAAGACGGACAAACAACACAAAATAATAGGTTTAATATGACAACATTAAATCACAAGTTAAGTATATTATATTTGTTTGGCATAATTCCTGTTTGTCTAAAAAGGAGCATTAAAAAAACATTATATCCTGATTAAGTTTAGATAACAAAAGTATGGATGCAAAACTCTCAATAAATTTAAAAAAAAACCGGCCAAGTGCGAGTCGGGCTCGCGCACAAAGGGTTCCGTAGCAGCAAATATAATAAACTTATTATGTCAAAGCACAATAACTTAACCAAAATTACAGTTAAATCAACCTATCTCAAAAACTATAAGAGATACTTTGATCAAACCAAAAATCGTTGAAAGAGTTAATTAGCATGCATCACCTCTATTTTTTTTAGAATTTTATACCCCGTAGTTATAAAAATAGAGGGGGGGGGACATACTTTTTACGACTTTGAGAGCTGATATCTCAAAAACCGTTCACTTTAAGAAAAATGTTTTTTAGAAAACTTTATATCATTTTAAAAGACCTTTCCATTGATACCCCACACGGGTATGTACATCGAAAAAAAAAATTTCATCCCTCAGTTACATGTATGGGGGGCCCCACCCCCAATTCTTTTTTTTACTATTTAGTGTCATATTTTTGTAGCGGTTCATACAACACATATTCCCATCAAATTTCATCACTGTAGTACTTATAGTTTCCGAGTAAATCGGCTGTGACAGACGGACAGACGGACAGACGGACAGACGGACATGACGAAACTATAAGGGTTCCGTTTTTGCCATTTTGGCTACGGAACCCTAAAAAGTGTATTAAAACGTTTAAAATGATTGCCAGTGATAAAAAATGAGGATAATCAAATATTTTATAAATGTTTTTTTTTTCAGAAACGCCACAATTGATTCCCAGTAGAAATAGGAAAATATAAAAGACCAGTTTCATCCATAGGAAGAAAGATACTACTTATTTTACCAATAAAAGGACTTGAGGGCAAAATATTTTACATATTAGGTACATATAAAGTTTTGATGAAGAATTTTGATGAGAAAAAATATCAAGTTAAGTACATAATATATTTATTGACCTAATTCCTGTTTGTGAAACATTTAAACTGCATAAATATAATAAATAACACATCATGATTAAATTTACATTTTAATCGACTTCGAAATTGGACTTAATCTCTTTTTCGCTTTGTTAAATCATAATTTTTCACTGGGAAAACCGATTTTGAGAATTCTTTTTCTTTTTATTTGAAAGCTGCCTGCAATGTGGTGGTCCCAATTATTTGATTTAGTTTTGACAAATTGAAGGTTTTCATTAAATGTGGATTTTTTTTTTCAGAAATGCCACAAATTACTCTATAACATAAAGACAGTTTCATCAGGAGGAGGAATGACACAACCAATAAAAGGAATAATTGAAGTCAAAATAATTAAACATATATAAAACAGGCTTTGTATCAGTACAAAATGGAATCACCAGTTAAGTATATTAATTATATTTTTGGCCTAATTTTTGTTTATGAAACGATCAAACTACATAAAGTATTGATAAAAAATAGTTTCCTCAATGCGACCTTTGTTACTATTAGAACAAAATATAATTTTTTATAAATTTATGCTATATATTTGTAGTAAAATACATTAAAATTTTTAATTTCTAACTATAAAACTCTCGTCACAAACAATAAGTTTTATAATAAACATCACTGATAAAAACCAAAGTTGTGACTTGCAAGAATTCATATTAAGTATATCTATTCATAAATTGAATTTCAATCGACTATTCTTGACTACTATTCTTGATTTTTTATTGATACTCATACTTATGCATATAAAAAAGGATAGCAAAAATATTCATATTTTAAACAATTTCAGCCAGACGCGCCAGGTGCTCAAAGCAGCGTTACTAAGAAGAAACACGTGAAAGCACTAAACAGACCATCATCGTGCTCCGTGGCTTTATCCGCATTGCTAGGCTCCTATTGGTCTTAGCACGATGTTATCTAATATGTATGTTTAGCCTATAAGATGTTAATCCGACCGGTTAATATATTATATATTCAAAATTTTATGTTTATCTATGCACTATTGTTTGCGTCTAGCCCGGGGTGGGGTAGCATATTTTTTGCTTCGATTATTATTTTGTAAATTGCACCCAAAAAATATTCAAGTGTATTTTCCTACGTTTTTTTATGTATAGATTTTATTTAAGTTGTATGTTATTCGTTTTTTTGTTATTTTGATTTTGTATAAATTTATACCTATAGATTTTCTTTAAAAATGAAAAAATGTATTACTGTTACCATAAGTTGAATAATATAGTCATGTTAATAAAATCATTTTAGTTTAAATTATTGTTGTTTTATTCGCAATTCAAAAATAATTATTAACATTGATTTTATGAAACTTTATTTTGATAAATGTAATTAATCAATGTAGATAGCTGTTTTATTATTGAAATAATTAAAGTTTTGATTAGATAAATTGCCTACCATCTACTACACAAGACAATGTTTAGTACTTATTACCTACTTAAAATTAGCTTTTTCTTATGCCATTTACTTTATGATCTAAGTATGCCATAGAAACACATAGAAATGAACCTACTAAAATCATTTTTCACATGTTCGATTCAATAAACACAGTGTATGAAGAACTTAACAAATTAATCATTGCAAACCGACAGATGGAACTGATATTTATAACTACCTATATTTTTTTATAATAAACGTAGGTATAACTTCCTAACACTTAATTCAGTAGGTACATATAAATTAAAAAAAGGCACTATATGTACATACCTTATCATATAAAAATTAAAAATATATTATTTGAAAGAGGATTATAAAATGATAGAATTAAGAAAAACGCTGATGAATGCATATATGAAAATTTTAACTAATTAACTCCTAACTATTACATATTTAAATTGTTGGCTTGCAGCTAAATTACTAAAATACCTAAGAGACTAGAAATATTGAGAAAACAACTTCAATAAAAAATCTTGTTGATTTTTTATTGAAGTTGTTTTCTCTTGTTCTTCTTGTTCTCTACTTGTTGTAGTCAATTTAATGTAACTAGATAAGAAAAAATAACGATAGGTAACAAACTAGGTATTATTTCGAGGTTTTACATAACGAACTAACAACTTAACATTTAATTTTAATATCAGCTACACTCGACAGGGGGACTTGTTTATATAATTCAGTTTTTTGTTAGTTTATAAACAAGACAAGAGGTAACCATTATTATTCAAGTAGGTATATCTTAAGGTATATGAATATGTTCAATGAAATTAAAACACCATTATTTAGATATCTTATTTTGTATTGTAGGTATCTTTCAAAAACACGTTTTGCAAATTTCGAGATCATTTTTTCATTAAATAATTTCAATCTTCTATTTTCATTATTGCTTCTGTTAAAAACAATCGCTTTCTATATTATCGAAGTCGTTCAAAACTGAAAGAGAAATCAGTGATATTTAAATTTTGTATTATTATTATAATGTATAATACTATATTTAAAGACAAGTAATTTATCGGCTGGGATCTTAGAGACTGGGCTGCTCGAAAACTGAGCATTGATTTATTTATTTTTTCATAAATTTCGCTCTTTTATACTTTTAATTAAATAAGAAGAATAGATAGTTTAGGATTAATGAATATCGATCAAATTATGAAGTATGGTGGTGTAAGATTTTTAAACATTAATTTTTCAATTATTTATTCTTCAATATATAATACATATATATATCATAATAACAATATTATCTAGATTGATGTAACACAATATAAGTATACAGGTTATTATATTTATGTTAAAAAATGTGTCAGTTTGCTATTTTCTTTTTAGTTGGTACAACTATAGGTATGTACAACAAAAATACACAAATTACATCGCAAATTACATTCTGTTGTTGAAACATGGATTGATGATTATAATAGAAAAAAAAACATACAATTTCAGTGTATTTTTTTTACATCAAAGATCTCTTCTTAGCGTATTTTGTCATAATATACCCTATATATTTTTTATGATTATGAAACGATTAATTGCGATCAAGTACTTGTATTGAGTAAGTGTTGTCTTGGACTTTTTTTTCTGACAAAATAAAAATTAATGATTTATTATTAGAAATTATACCTATTGCTATAGTCCAAGAGCTGATGATAGCTAGAAAAATTATAAATAAAAAAAAACAACATCGTTTGTTAAAACTCTTAGAGCACACGGAAGCTCGCGGGCTGCTTGCAGCCCGCGCACAACGCACCAGCTAGTCATATATATATAAAGCTACACTACCACTCACTCACTGACTGACTGACATCGGGTTTCTCGGAAACTACGGGGAAAGTTGGGGGGATTTTGACGTGATCGTGTAGAGGTGCTCCCAGTGACCACCGGAAAAATATAGCGATCTCGATCATCTTCGAAAACCAAGTGGACCCCTGGAGGTGCGCAAAAACGGTGGTACCTGGAGGGGGGGTGTCTGAACAAAAAATGCTCGGAACTGGTGGCGATTACCAGGGGTGGTGGAAAAATGGGGATTTTCGCGAAAACAAGATGGCCGCCGTACTTTGCCAAAATCGCCGTTTATGAATCCTTACGTCTCAAATTTGGCACACGTACTCTGTTCGAGCCGGCAAATCGATCGGTGCCCCCTTCGAGTGGCTCTGGGCCCCCGTTTCCAACTTCCATACAACGTAAAATCCAACGGCCCGCGGAAACGGTGCGAGTTGGGTGGGGGGTCCCGGAACTAAAAATGATCACCACCCTGGGACGCTACCAGGGAGCCGTAGTGGGACGCTCGATTTTGGAATTTTTCCATTTTTGGCGCAAACATAAAAACGTAAATTTAGCCGAGGTGGTGCAATGGAGAAATACACTAATGACGCATTCGTACTCGCCCAGCTCCCAGGATATCCAGAAAAATCCGAAATCTTAAACTTTCCCTCATCTCTCGAAGACGGTCAACGGCCCGCGCAAACGGTAGCAGATACATCTGGGGTGCTCGAACTAAACTTGTAGTAGACCTCGAGCAATTACCACAGATAGTGAAAAAAAATCAAAATGGCGGAAAAAATGGCCGCCGCCATACAAATTCTAAAACGGCCATCGCTGGTCCGATCGCGCTGAAACTTGGCACAGGGGCTTTAATCGAGTCGCATATTAAGCTGGCATACTCATAATTGAGTTTCCATCGCTGGTTTCCGAGTTTCATACAACGCAAAATTTGACGGCTCTCTGAAACGGCGCGAGATAGGTGGGGGGTGTAGAACTAAAAAATGATCAGGAAGATGGGGTGCTACCAGGGCAATCGAGACATTTTAAATTGGACGCAATTTTTTTTTTCAAAAATGGCCAATTTTTCGAGGCAAGATGGTGGCGCCGGTTACTTGACGATCGGTTTGAAAATTGACTTTTGTGCTCTGATCGGTCAGGTTTACAAAACTGCATACTCAGAATTTCTCTCCGACCCCCGGTTTCCATTTTCCATACATCACGAAATTCAACGGCTCTCTGAACTGGTGGCACTTAGGTTGTGGTCACCAAGGTAAAAAATGTTTAAAAACTTGGTCCGCTTCTAGGCACATAAAATTTTTTGCTAAAAAGCGAAATTGTTTTTTTTTTCGAAAATTTTGTATGGAAATTTCCATAGTAGGAAGGGTAATTGAATAGCATCGGCAAAAGACGGCACCGCGGGCTGCTTGCTGCCCGCGCACCGCGCAACTTCGAGGGTTGACAGCCTCCCGGAGTAGAAAATATTTATTAACTTTTGAACTACCGCACGAGCCAAGCGAGCGAAGCGAGCGAGTCACGGCAGCGGCCAGCGTAAATATTCAAATAGGTAGCGAGGAGCGAAGCGACGAGCGTGTTAGGTTAACTTTTGAACTACTTACCGCACGAGCCAAGCGAGCGAAGCGAGCGAGCCGCGTCAACGGCCGGCCTAAATATTCAAATAGGTAGCGAGGAGCGTGTTAGGTTAACTTTTGAACTACTTACCGAACGAGCCAAGCGAGCGAAGCGAGCGAGTCGCGTCAACGGCCGGCCTAAATATTCAAATGGGTAGCGAGGAGCGAAGCGACGAGCGTGTTAGGTTAACTTATGAACTACCTACCGCACGAGCCAAGCGAGCGAAGCGAGCGAGTTGCGGCAGCGGCCGGCCTAAATATTCAAATAGGTAGCGAGGAGCGAAGCGACGAGCGTGTTAGGTTAACTCTTGAACAGTTTATTATGAAAAGTCACTGCCCGCTATCGATAAGACGTTTAAAAAATTTACCAATATTTGAATAAGTAATTTATAAGCAGTTTAGTTAGCGAGGAGCGAAGCGACGAGCGTGTAAGGTTAACTTTTGAACTACCACACGAGCCATGCGAGCGAAGCGAGCGAGTCACGGCAGCGGCCGGCCTAAATATTCAAATAGGTAGCGAGGAGCGAAGCGACGAGCGTGTTATGTTAACTTTTGAACTACCTATCGCACGAGCCAAGCGAGCGAAGCGAGCGAGTCGCGGCAGCGGCCGGCCTAAATATTCAAATAGGTAGCGAGGAGCGAAGCGACGAGCGTGTTAGGTTAACTCTTGAACAGTTTATTATGAAAAGTCACTGCCCGCTATCGATAAGACGTTTCAAAAATTTAACAATATTTGAATAAGTAATTTATAAGCAGTTTCGACTGACTGTAGAATCGCTGTTAGCAGATGTTACAAATGGAAAGGAAATTCGAATGCATTTTCAAATGACTGAAGATTTCTGCCCTGGGGTGAGCCGCGAGCTGCTTGCAGCTCGCGCACCACGCACCCTCGAAGGTGGACAGCCCCCCGGAATAGAAAATTTTGAATGGGGAATTTATAAGTATTACCGACTGACTGTAGAATCGCTGTTAGGAGATGTAACAAATGGATAGGAAATTTGAATGCATTTTCAAATGACTGAAGATTTCTGCCCTGGGATGAGCCGCGAGCTGCTTGGTGCGCGAACATGCACCCTCGAAGGTCAACCGCCCCCCGGAATAGAAAATATTTGAATTTGAAATTTATAAGCACTTCCGATTGACTGTGGAATCGCTGTTTGCAGATAATAGCATATTGACGGGGAATTTTAATGCATTTTCAAATGACTGAAGATTTCTGTCCTGGGATGCTTCGCGGGCTGCTTGCAGCCCGCGCACTACGCTCCCTCGAAGGTGGACAGCCTCCCGGAGTGGAAAATACTTGAATGGGGAATTTATAAGATTTACCGACTGACTGTGGAATCGCTGTTAGCAGATGTAACAAATGGACAGAAAATTCGAATTTATTTTCAAATGACTGCCCTATTGCTTCAACCCAGGGGCAAAAGGGGCTCGCGGGCTGCTTGCAGCCCGCGCACAACGCACCAGCTAGTTATAATATATAAAGCTACACTACCACTGACTGACTGACATCGGGTTTCTCGGAAACTACGCGGAAAGTTGGGGGGATTTCGACGTGATCGTGTAGAGGTGCGCCGAGTGACCACCGGAAAAATATTGACATCTCCAACACCCTGGACAAGAGAGTGGACCCCTGGAGGTGCGCAAAAACGGTGATACCTGGAGGGGGGGTGTCTGAACAAAAAATGCTCAGAACAGGTGGCGATTACCAGGGGTGGTGGAAAAATGGGGATTTTCGCGAAAACAAGATGGCCGCCGTACTTTGCCAAAATCGCCGTTTATGAATCCTTACGTCTCAAATTTGGCACACGTGCTCTGTTCGAGCCGGCGAATCGATCGGTGCCCCGTTCGAGTGGCTCCGGGCCCCCGTTTTCAACTTCCATACAACGTAAACTCCAACGGCCTGCGGAAACGGAGCGAGTTGGGTTGGGGGTCCCGGAACTAAAAATGATCACCACCCTGGGACGCTACCAGGGAGCCATAGTGGGACGCTCGATTTTGGAATTTTTCCATTTTTGGCGCAAACATAAAAACGTAAATTTAGACGAGGTGGTGCAATGGAGAAATACACCAATGACGCATTCGTACTCGCCCAGCTCCCAGGATATCCAGAAAAATCCGAAATCTTAAACTTTCCCTCATCTCTCGAAGACGGTCAACGGCCCGCGCAAACGGTAGCAGCTACATCTGGGGTGCTCGAACTAAACTTGGAGTAGACCTCGAGCAATTACCACAGATAGTGAAAAAAATTCAAAATGGCGGAAAAAATGGCCGCCGCCATACAAATTCTAAAACGGCCATCGCTGGTCCGATTGCGCTGAAACTTGGCACAGGGGCTTAAATCAAGCCGCACATTGAGATGGCATACTCATAATCGAGTTTCCACCGCTGGTTTCCGAGTTTCATACAACGCGAAATTCGACGGCTCTCCGAAACGGCACTAGATAGCTGGGGGGTGTAGAACTAAAAATTGATCAGGAAGATGGGGCGCTCCCAGGGCAATCGAGAAATTTCAAATTGGACGCCATTTTTTTTTCAAAAATGGCCAATTTTTCAAAGCAAGATGGTGGCGCCGGTTCCGTCACGATCGGTTTGAAAATTGACTTCTGTGCTCTAATCGGCCAGATTTACAAAACTGCATACTCAGAATATCTCTCCAACCCCCGGTTTCCATTTTCCATACATCACGAAATTCAACGGCTCTCTGAACCGGTGGCACTTAGGTCTGGGTCGTCGAAGTAAAAAATGTTTAAAAACTTGGTCCGCTTCCAGGCACATAAAATTTTTTTCTAAAAAGCGAAATTTTTTTTTTTCGAAAATTTTGTATTGAAATTTCCATAGTACGAAGGGTAATTGAATAGCATCGGCAAAAGACGGCACCGTGGGCTGCTTGCTGCCTCCCGGTTGACAGCCTCCCGGAGTAGAAAATATTTATTAACTTTTGAACTACCGCACGAGCCAAGCGAGCGAAGCGAGCGAGTCACGGCAGCGGCCAGCGTAAATATTCAAATAGGTAGCGAGGAGCGAAGCGACGAGCGTGTTAGGTTAACTTTTGAACTACTTACCGCACGAGCCAAGCGAGCGAAGCGAGCGAGTCGCGTCAACGGCCGGCCTAAATATTCAAATAGGTAGCGAGGAGCGAAGCGACGAGCGTGTTAGGTTAACTTATGAACTACCTACCGCACGAGCCAAGCGAGCGAAGCGAGCGAGTTGCGGCAGCGGCCGGCCTAAATATTCAAATAGGTAGCGAGGAGCGAAGCGACGAGCGTGTTAGGTTAACTCTTGAACAGTTGATTATGAAAAGTCACTGCCCGCTATCGATAAGACGTTTCAAAAATTTTACCAATATTTGAATAAGTAATTTATAAGCAGTTTAGGTAGCGAGGAGCGAAGCGACGAGCGTGTAAGGTTAACTTTTGAACTACCACACGAGCCATGCGAGCGAAGCGAGCGAGTCACGGCAGCGGCCGGCCTAAATATTCAAATAGGTAGCGAGGAGCGAAGCGACGAGCGTGTTAGGTTAACTTTTGAACTACCTATCGCACGAGCCAAGCGAGCGAAGCGAGCGAGTAGCGGCAGCGGCCGGCCTAAATATTCAAATAGGTAGCGAGGAGCGAAGCGACGAGCGTGTTAGGTTAACTCTTGAACAGTTTATTATGAAAAGTCACTGCCCGCTATCGATAAGACGTTTTAAAAATTTAACAATATTTGAATAAGTAATTTATAAGCAGTTTCGACTGACTGTAGAATCGCTGTTAGGAGATGTAACAAATGGATAGGAAATTCGAATGCATTTTCAAATGACTGAAGATTTATGCCTTGGGATGAGCCGCGAGCTGCTTGCAGCTCAAGCACCACGCACCCTCGAAGGTGGACAGTCCCCCGGAATAGAAAATATTTTAATGGGGACTTTATAAGCACTTCCGATTTACTGTGGAATCGCTGTTAGCAGATAAAAGCAAATTGACAGGGAATTTTAACGCATTTTCAAATGACTGAAGATTTTTGTCCCTGGGATGTACCGCGGGCTGCTTGCAGCCCGCGCACCACGCACCCTCGATGGTGGATAGCCCCCTGGAATAGAAAATATTTGAATAGGGAATTTATAAGCAGTTTCGACTGACTGTAGAATCGCTGTTAGCAGATGTTACAAATGGAAAGGAAATTCGAATGCATTTTCAAATGACTGCCCTTTTGCTTCAACTCAGGGGCAAAAGAGTCTCGCGGGCTGCTTGCAGCCCGCGCACAACGCACCCTCGAAGGTCGACAGCATTCCAGAATAGAAAATATTTGAATTGGGAATTTATAAGCACTTCCGATTGACTCTGGAATCGCTGTTAGCAGAAAATTACAAATGGGCTGGGAATTCTAACACATTTTCTAATGACTGCCCTATTGCTTCAACCCAGGGGCAAAAGGGGCTCGCGGGCTGCTTGCAGCCCGCGCACAACGCACCAGCTAGTTATAATATATAAAGCTACACTACCACTGACTGACTGACATCGGGTTTCTCGGAAACTACGCGGAAAGTTGGGGGGATTTCGACGTGATCGTATAGAGGTGCGGCGAGTGACTACCGGAAAAATATAGCGATCTCGATCACCTTCGAATACCGAGTGGACCCCTGGAGGTGCGCAGAAACGGTGCCACCTGGAGGGGGGGTGTCTGAACAAAAAATGCTCGGAACTGGTGGCGATTACCAGGGGAGGTGGAAAAATGGGGATTTTCGCGAAAACAAGATGGCCGCCGTACTTTGCCAAAATCGCCGTTTATGAATCCTTACGTCTCAAATTTGGCACACGTGCTCTGTTCGAGCTGGCGAATCGATCGGTACCCCGTTCGAGTGGCTCCGGGCCCCAGTTTCCAACTTTCATACAACGTAAACTCCAACGGCCTGCGGAAACGGTGCGAGTTGGGTTGGGGGTCCCGGAACTAAAAATGATCACCACCCTGGGACGCTACCAGGGAGCCATAGTGAGACGCTCGATTTTGGAATTTTTCCATTTTTGGCGAAAACATATAAACGTAAATTTAGACGAGGTGGTGCAATGGAGAAATACACCAATGATGCATTCGTACTCGCCCAGCTCCCAGGATATCCAGAAAAATCCGAAATCTTAAACTTTCCCTCATCTCTCGAAGACGGTCAACGGCCCGCGCAAACGGTAGCAGCTACATCTGGGGTGCTCAAACTAAACTTGGAGTAGACCTCGAGCAATTACCACAGATAGTGAAAAAAATTCAAAATGGCGGAAAAAATGGCCGCCGCCATACAAATTCTAAAACGGCCATCGCTGGTCCGATTGCGCTGAAACTTGGCACAGGGGCTTTAATCGAGCCGCATATTAAGTTGGCATACTCATAATCGAGTTTCCATAGCTGGTTTCCGAGTTTCATACAACGCGAAATTCGACGGCTCTCCGAAACGGCGCAAGATAGGTGGGGGGTGTAGAACTAAAAAATGATCAGGAAGATGGGGTGCTACCAGGGCAATCGAGAAATTTCAAATTGGACGTAATTTTTTTTCAAAAAATGGCCAATTTTTCAAAGCAAGATGGTGGCGCCGGTTACTTTACGATGGGTCTAAAAATTGACTTTTGTGCTCATATCGGCCATATTCACAAAACTGCATACTCAGAATCTCTCTCCGACCCCTGGTTTCCATTTTCCATACATCACGAAATTCAACGGCTCTCTGAACCGGTGGCAGGTAGGTTGGTGTCGTCGAAGTAAAAAATGCTTCAAAACCTGGTCCGCTTCCAGACATGTAAAAATTTTTGGTAAAAAAGCGAATTTTTTTTTTTCGAAAATTTTGTATGGAAATTTCCATAGTAGGAAGGGTGATTGAAGAGCAACGGCAAAAGACGGCGCCGCGGGCTGCTTGCTGCCCGCGCACCGCGCTACTTCGAGGGTTGACAGCCTCCCGGAGTAGAAAATATTTATTAACTTTTGAACTACCGCACGAGCCAAGCGAGCGAAGCGAGCGAGTCACGGCAGCGGCCAGCGTAAATATTCAAATAGGTAGCGAGGAGCGAAGCGACGAGCGTGTTAGGTTAACTTTTGAACTACTTACCGCACGAGCCAAGCGAGCGAAGCGAGCGAGTCGCGTCAACGGCCGGCCTAAATATTCAAATAGGTAGCGAGGAGCGAAGCGACGAGCGTGTTAGGTTAACTTATGAACTACCTATCGCACGAGCCAAGCGAGCGAAGCGAGCGAGTTGCGGCAGCGGCCGGCCTAAATATTCAAATAGGTAGCGAGGAGCGAAGCGACGAGCGTGTTAGGTTAACTTATGAACTACCTATCGCACGAGCCAAGCGAGCGAAGCGAGCGAGTTGCGGCAGCGGCCGGCCTAAATATTCAAATAGGTAGCGAGGAGCGAAGCGACGAGCGTGTTAGGTTAACTCTTGAACAGTTTATTATGAAAAGTCACTGCCCGCTATCGATAAGACGTTTCAAAAATTTTACCAATATTTAAATAAGTAATTTATAAGCAGTTTAGGTAGCGAGGAGCGAAGCGACGAGCGTGTAAGGTTAACTTTTGAACTACCGCACGAGCCATGCGAGCGAAGCGAGCGAGTCACGGCAGCGGCCGGCCTAAATATTCAAATAGGTAGCGAGGAGCGAAGCGACGAGCGTGTTTGGTTAACTTTTGAACTACCTATCGCACGAGCCAAGCGAGCGAAGCGAGCGAGTCGCGGCAGCGGCCGGCCTAAATATTCAAATACATAGGTAGCGAGGAGCGAAGCGACGAGCGTGTTAGGTTAACTCTTGAACAGTTTATTATGAAAAGTCACTGCCCGCTATCGATAAGACGTTTCAAAAATTTAACAACATTTGATTAAGTAATTTATAAGCAGTTTCGACTGACTGTAGAATCGCTGTTAGCAGATGTGACAAATGGAAAGGAAAATATTTGAATGGGGAATTTATAAGCACTTCCGATTGACTGTGGAATCGCTGTTAGCAGATAAAAGCAAATTGACGGGGAATTTTAACGCATTTTCAAATGACTGAAGATTTCTGCCCTGGGATGCTTCGCGGGCTGCTTGCAGCCCGCGCACCACGCACCCTCGAAGGTGGACAGCCTCCCGGAGTGGAGAATACTTGAATGGGGAATTTATAAGCATTACCGACTGACTGTAGAATCGCTGTTAGCAGATGTAACAAATGGACAGGAAATTCGAATGCATTTTCAAATGACTGCCCTATTGCTTCAACCCAGGGGCAAAAGGGGCTCGCGGGCTGCTTGCAGCCCGCGCACAACGCACCTTCGAAGGTCGACAGCATTCCAGAATAGAAAATATTTGAATTGGGAATTTATAAGCACTTCCGATTGACTGTGGAATCGCTGTTAGCAGAAAATTACAAATGGACTGGGAATTCTAACACATTTTCTAATGACTGCCCTATTGCTTCAACCCAGGGGCAAAAGGGGCTCGCGGGCTGCTTGCAGCCCGCGCACAACGCACCAGCTAGTTATAATATATAAAGCTACACTACCACTCACTGACTGACTGACATCGGGTTTCTCGGAAACTACGCGGAAAGTTGGGGGGATTTCGACGTGACCGTGTAGAGGTGCGCCGAGTGACCACCGGAAAAATATTGACATCTCCAACACCCTGGACAAGAGAGTGGACCCCTGGAGGTGCGCAGAAACGGTGCCACCTGGAGGGGGGGTGTCTGAACAAAAAATGCTCGGAACTGGTGGCGATTACCAGGGGAGGTGGAAAAATGGGGATTTTCGCGAAAACAAGATGGCCGCCGTACTTTGCCAAAATCGCCGTTTATGAATCCTTACGTCTCAAATTTGGCACACGTGCTCTGTTCGAGCCGGCGAATCGATCGGTGCCCCGTTCGAGTGGCTCCGGGCCCCCGTTTCCAACTTCCATACAACGTAAACTCCAACGGCCCGCGGAAACGGTGCGAGTTGGGTGGGGGGTGCCGAAACTAAAAATGATCACCACCCTGGGACGCTACCAGGGAGCCATAGTGAGACGCTCGATTTTGGAATTTTTCCATTTTTCGCGCAAACATAAAAACGTAAATTTAGACGAGGTGGTGCAATGGAGAAATACACCAATGACGCATTCGTACTCGCCCAGCTCCCAGGATATCCAGAAAAATCCGAAATCTTAAACTTTCCCTCATCTCTCGAAGACGGTCAACGGCCCGCGCAAACGGTAGCAGCTGCATCTGGGGTGCTCGAACTAAACTTGGAGTAGACCTCGAGCAATTACCACAGATAGTGAAAAAAATTCAAAATGGCGGAAAAAATGGCCGCCGCCATACAAATGCTAAAATGGCCATCGCTGATCCGATTGCGCTGAAACTTGGCACAGGGGCTTTAATCGAGCCGCACATTAAGATGGCATACTCATTATCGAGTTTCCACCGCTGGTTTCCAAGTTTCATACAACGTGAAATTGGACGGCTCTCCGAAATGGCACTAGATAGCCGGGGGGTGTAGAACTAAAAAATGATGAGGAACATGGGGCGCTACCAGGGCAATCGAGAAATTTCAAATTGGACGCAATTTTTTTTTCAAAAATGCCCAATTTTTCAAAGCAAGATGGTGGCGCCGGTTACTTTACGATCGGTCCGAAAATTGACTTCTGTGCTCTAATCGGCCAAATTTATAAAACTGCATACTCAGAATTTCTCTCCGACCCCCGGTTTCCATTTTCCATACATCACGAAATTCAACGGCTCTCCGAACCAGTGGCACTTAGGTCGGGGTCGCCGAAGTAAAAAATGCTTCAAAACTTGGTCCGCTTCCAGGCACATAAAAATTTTTGGTAAAAAGCGAAATTTTTTTTTCGAAAATTTTGTATGGAAATTTCCATAGTAGGAAGGGTAATTGAATAGCAACGGCAAAAGACGGCGCCGCGGGCTGCTTGCTGCTCGCGCACCGCGCAACCTCGAAGGTCGACAGCCTCCCGGAGTAATAAATATTTATTAACATTTGAACTACCGCACGAGCCAAGCGAGCGAAGCGAGCGAATCACGGCAGCGGCTGGCGTAAATATTTAAATAGGTAGCGAGGAGCGAAGCGACGAGCGTGTTAGGTTAACTTTTGAACTACTGCACTAGCCAAGCGAGCGAAGCGAGCAAGTCACGTCAGCGGCCGGCGTAAAAATTCAAAGAAGTAGCGAGGAGCGAAGCGACGAGCGAGTTAGGTTAACTTTTGAACTATCCCTTTTACCAGACTCACAGAAAAAGAATCGAAGGAATTCAAAGAAGACTTGTTCGCCAGCTGGCTTACCGAGCTGGTATCAAGAAATCATTGACTCGATATGAAGACAGACTTAAATATTTCAATATGAGATCTCTTGAGTCGCGTCGCACTATAGCTGATCTTCTGTTTTTGTATAAAGTGTTTAATAATGGTTTCGACTGTCCAGCGTTACTAACCAGATTTAATATTAATGTACCATCTAGAGTTCCTCGTCAACCTCGTTGCCTTTTTAGTGCCCCCTCTTATCGGACAAACCTTGGTAAAAACTCACCAACAGTCAGACTCACCCATGAGTATAACAAGCTCACTGGTATCTCGCAAGACATAGACATCTTCAGTCAATCTCTAACACGCTTCAAATCGTTAATCCTTCAATTTAGCCAATGATAAAAGTTTCTATTTTTCCTTTATTAATTAATGTAACCAACCTGTATAATTTTATTGTAGTGATTAATTTT
The DNA here is from genome assembly GCF_905220415.1 of Colias croceus. Classification (NCBI taxonomy): domain Eukaryota; kingdom Metazoa; phylum Arthropoda; class Insecta; order Lepidoptera; family Pieridae; genus Colias; species Colias croceus. Next base: position 1,147,296 of record NC_059567.1, read on the forward strand.
AATATACCTAATTGTAATTGAATAATATTTGCAATTTTAATAATAATTATGTATTTGAATTCTGTATATAATTAATTGCTCTTTAATTTTTTATTATATAATATTTTTTTTTATAATATTTTTTTATAATTTGACGAATATAATTGTAATTTTAGATTTGTAATTGTAATACTTTTTTGGTTTTCCTATATAATTAATGTTATTAAATTTATTTTAATATTTTTAAGAAATTGACGAATTGTAATTGTAATTGTAATGGTAATTGTAATTGTAATTGTAATTTTAATTTTAATTTTAATTGTAATTGTAATCCATTCTGAACGCTGTAATTTCCTTTAATTAGAGGTGTAGAAGATCATGTACTTGTATTAGATGTAACGAATGTAATCTGTATCCTCTGTCGGAAATTCTAAAATAAATAAATAAATAAATACTGCACTAGCCAAGCGAGCGAAGCGAGCAAGTCACGTCAGCAGCCGGCGTAAATATTTAAAGAAAGAGCGAGGAGCGAAGCGACGAGCGAGTTAGGTTAACTTTTGAACTACTGCACTAGCCAAGCGAGCGAAGCGAGCAAGTCACGTCAGCGGCCGGCGTAAATATTCAAAGAAGTAGCGAGGAGCGAAGCGACGAGCGAGTTAGGTTAACTTTTGAACTACTGCACTAGCCAAGCGAGCGAAGCGAGCCAGTCACGTCAGCGGCCGGCGTAAATATTCAAATAGGTAGCGAGGAGCGATTAAGCGACGAGCGTGTTAAGTAAACTCTTGAACAGAAGCGACTTTAGGGCGATTCCCACTCAAACAAAAAAACTACGTAGGTTAAAAACTATTAAAACTACGTTAAAAAAACCGACTTCAAAAACGGAAAAGTAGGTTCTTATTTTTAGTGCCGAAAACATAATGATTTTGATTTTAAACGAAGCTACTAAAAAGACTGAAGTTTTCAATACGTAATAATATATTCATCTTCACACATTTATTGAGTGAATGAGCCAATCGTTCACGCTTTATAAGCGTAGGACTTACACCAAGAGTAGTGTAGTTTTTGTATCGAAAATAGCAAATTTTTTGTATTGCGAATAATGTAATTGAATTGCAAGTAGGTAGTTCTTGTATCGAAATAATCGTAGTTCTTGTATCAAAAAATAGCGTAGTTTAATAAGTGCTTATGCTTGGCACCGACTTCAAACCTATATAGTGAATAACACAACTAAATAATATGTAGTAACTAATTAATTATTTTTTACTTTTCCGTTTTTGAAGACGGTTTTTTTAAAGTAGTTATTTTTATAGTGTAACGATATCTTATTCGATACACCCTTTGACTTTAGTGCTATGGCTTTCACTTAGATATTTTTAGTGCCGAAAGCATAATGAATTTGATTTTAAACGACGCTACTAATGATGACTTGAAGTTTTCAATATGTTTTATACATCTTCACACATTTATTGTCTTGAACAGTTTATTATGAAAAGTCACCGCTATTGATTAGACACATCAAAAAAATAAAATTCGGGATCACGTTTCAAAAATTTAACCAATATTTGAATAAGTAATTTATAAGCAGTTTCGACTGACTGTAGAATCGCTGTTAGCAGATGTAACAAATGGATAGGAAATTCGAATGCATTTTCAAATGACTGAAGATTTCTGCTCTGGGATGAGCCGCGAGCTGCTTGCAGCTCGCGCACCGCACGTCCTCGAAGGTGAACAGCCCCCCGGAATAGAAAATATTTGAATGGGGAATTTATAAGCACTTCGATTGACTGTGGAATCGCTGTTAGCAGATAATAACAAATTGACAGGGAATTTTAACGCATTTTCAAATGACTGAAGATTTCTGCCCTGGGATGAGCCGCGAGCTGCTTGCAGCTCGCGCACCACGCACCCTCGAAGGTGAACCGCCCCCCGGAATATAAAATATTTGAATTTGAAATTTATAAGCACTTCCGATTGACTGTGGAATCGCTGTTTGCAGATAATAGCAAATTTACGGGGAATTTTAATGCATTTTCAAATGACTGAAGATTTCTGCCCTGGGATGCTTCGCGGGCTGCTTGCAGCCCGCGCACTACGCTCCCTCGAAGGTGGACAGCCTCCCGGAGTGGAAAATACTTGAATGGGGAATTTATAAGCATTACCGACTGACTGTAGAATCGCTGTTAGCAGATGTTACAAATGGACAGAAAATTCGAATTTATTTTCAAATGACTGCCCTATTGCTTCAACCCAGGGGCAAAAGGGGCTCGCGGGCTGCTTGCAGCCCGCGCACAACGCACCTTCGAAGGTCGACAGCATTCCAGAATAGAAAATATTTGAATTGGGAATTTATAAGCATTACCGACTGACTGTAGAATCGCTGTTAGCAGATGTAACAAATGCACAGAAAATTCGAATATATTTTTAAATGACTGCCCTATAGCTTCAACCCAGGGGCAAAAGGGGCTCGCGGGCTGCTTGCAGCCCGCGCACAACGCACCAGCTAGTTATAATATATAAAGCTACACTACCACTCACTCACTGACATCGGTTTTCTCGGAAACTACGTGGAAAGTGGGGGGGATTTCGATGTGATCGTGTAGAGGTGCGCCGAGTGACCAGAGGAAAAATATAGCGATCTGGATCATCTTCGAATACCGAGTGGACCCCTGGAGGTGCGCAGAAACGGTGCCACTTGGAGGGGGGGTGTCTGAACAAAAAATGCTCGGAACTGGTGGCGATTACCAGGGGTGGTGGAAAAATGGGGATTTTCGCGAAAACAAGATGGCCGCCGTACTTTGCTAAAATCGCCGTTTATGAATCCTTACGTCTCAAATTTGGCACACGTGCTCTGTTCGAGCCGGCAAATCGATCGGTGCCCCGTTCGAGTGGCTCCGGGCCCTGGTTTCCGACTTTCATACATTGGAAAATCCAACGGCCCGCGGAAACGGTGCGAGTTGGGTGGGGGGTCCCGGAACTAAAAATGATCACCACCCTGGGACGCTACCAGGGAGCCGTAGTGGGACGCTCGATTTTGGAATTTTTCCATTTTTGGCGCAAACATAAAAACGTAAATTTAGCCGAGGTGGTGCAATGGAGAAATACACCAATGACGCATTCGTACTCGCCCAGCTCCCAGTATATCCAGAAAAATCCGAAATCTTAAACTTTCCCTCATCTCTCGAAGACGGTCAACGGCCCGCGCAAACGGTAGCAGCTACATCTGGGGTGCTCAAACTAAACTTGTAGTAGACCTCGAGCAATTACCACAGATAGTGAAAAAAATTCAAAATGGCGGAAAAAATGGCCGCCGCCATACAAATTCTAAAATGGTCATCTCTGGTCCGATCGCGCTGAAACTTGGCACAGGGGCTTTAGTCAAGCCGCACATTGAGATGGCATACTCATAATCGAGTTTCCATCGCTGGTTTCCGAGTTTCATACAACGCGAAATTCGACGGCTCTCCAAAACGGCACTAGATAGCCGGGGGGTGTAGAACTAAAAATTGATCAGGAAGATGGGGCGCTCCCAGGGCAATCGAGAAATTTCAAATTGGACGCAATTTTTTTTTCAAAAATGGCCAATTTTTCAAAGCAAGTTGGTGGCGCCGGTTACTTTACGATCGGTCTGAAAATTGACTTCTGTGCTCTAATCGGCCATATTTACAAAACTGCATACTCAGAATTTCTCTCTGACCCTCGGTTTCCATTTTCCATACATCACGAAATTCAACGGCTCTCTGAACCGGTGGCAGGTAGGGCGGGGTCGCCGAAGTAAAAAATGCTTCAAAACCTGGTCCACTTCCAGGCATGTAAAAATATTTGGTAAAAAGCGAAATTTTTTTTTTCGAAAATTTTGTATGGAAATTTTCATAGTAGGAAGGGTAATTGAATAGCAACGGCAAAAGACGGCGCCGCGGGCTGCTTGCTGCTCGCGCACCGCGCAACCTCGAAGGTCGACAGCCTCCCGGAGTAGAAAATATTTATTAACTTTTGAACTACCGCACGAGCCAAGCGAGCGAAGCGAGCGAGTCACGGCAGCGGCCAGCGTAAACATTCAAATAGGTAGCGAGGAGCGAAGCGACGAGCGTGTTAGGTTAACTTTTGAACTACTTACCGCACGAGCCAAGCGAGCGAAGCGAGCGAGTCGCGTTAACGGCCGGCCTAAATATTCAAATAGGTAGCGAGGAGCGAAGTGACGAGCGTGTTAGGTTAACTTATGAACTACCTACCGCACGAGCCAAGCGAGCGAAGCGAGCGAGTTGCGGCAGCGGCCGGCCTAAATATTCAAATAGGTAGCGAGGAGCGAAGCGACGAGCGTGTTAGGTTAACTCTTGAACAGTTTATTATGAAAAGTCACTGCCCGCTATCGATAAGACGTTTCAAAAATTTTACCAATATTTGAATAAGTAATTTATAAGCAATTTAAGTAGCGAGGAGCGAAGCGACGAGCGTGTAAGGTTAACTTTTGAACTACCACACGAGCCATGCGAGCGAAGCGAGCGAGTCACGGCAGCGGCCGGCCTAAATATTCAAATAGGTAGCGAGGAGCGAAGCGACGAGCGTGTTAGGTTAACTTTTGAACTACCTATCGCACGAGCCAAGCGAGCGAAGCGAGCGAGTCTTGGCAGCGGCCGGCCTAAATATTCTAATAGGTAGCGAGGAGCGAAGCGACGAGCGTGAGGTTAACTCTTGAACAGTTTATTATGAAAAGTCACTGCCCGCTATCGATAAGACGTTTCAAAAATTTAACAATATTTGAATAAGTAATTTATAAGCAGTTTCGACTGACTGTAGAATCGCTGTTAGCAGATGTTACTAATGGAAAGGAAATTCGAATGCATTTTCAAATGACTGAAAATTTCTGCCCTGGGATGAGCCGCGAGCTGCTTGCAGCTCGCGCACCACGCACCCTCGAAGGTGGACAGCCCCCCGGAATAGAAAATTTTGAATGGGGAATTTATAAGCATTACCGACTGACTGTAGAATCGCTGTTAGGAGATGTAACAAATGGATAGGAAATTTGAATGCATTTTCAAATGACTGAAGAATTCTGCCCTGGGATGAGCCGCGAGCTGCTTGCAGCTCGCGCACCATGCACCCTCGAAGGTGAACCGCCCCCCGGAATAGAAAATATTTGAATTTGAAATTTATAAGCACTTCCGATTGACTGTGGAATCGCTGTTTGCAGATAATAGCAAATTGACGGGGAATTTTAATGCATTTTCAAATGACTGAAGATTTCTGTCCTGGGATGCTTCGCGGGCTGCTTGCAGCCCGCGCACTACGCTCCCTCGAAGGTGGACAGCCTCCCGGAGTGGAAAATACTTGAATGGGGAATTTATAAGCATTACCGACTGACTGTGGAATCGCTGTTAGCAGAAAATTACAAATGGACTGGGAATTCTAACACATTTTCTAATGACTGCCCTATTGCTTCAACCCAGGGGCAAAAGGGGCTCGCGGGCTGCTTGCAGCCCGCGCACAACGCACCAGCTAGTTATTATTATCATATATATATAAAGCTACACTACCACTCACTCACTGACTGACTGACATCGGGTTTCTCGGAAACTACGGGGAAAGTTGGGGGGATTTTGACGTGATCGTGTAGAGGTGCTCCCAGTGACCACCGGAAAAATATAGCGATCTCGATCATCTTCGAAAACCAAGTGGACCCCTGGAGGTGCGCAAAAACGGTGGTACCTGGAGGGGGGGTGTCTGAACAAAAAATGCTCGGAACTGGTGGCGATTACCAGGGGTGGTGGAAAAATGGGGATTTTCGCGAAAACAAGATGGCCGCCGTACTTTGCCAAAATCGCCGTTTATGAATCCTTACGTCTCAAATTTGGCACACGTACTCTGTTCGAGCCGGCAAATCGATCGGTGCCCCCTTCGAGTGGCTCTGGGCCCCCGTTTCCAACTTCCATACAACGTAAAATCCAACGGCCCGCGGAAACGGTGCGAGTTGGGTGGGGGGTCCCGGAACTAAAAATGATCACCACCCTGGGACGCTACCAGGGAGCCGTAGTGGGACGCTCGATTTTGGAATTTTTCCATTTTTGGCGCAAACATAAAAACGTAAATTTAGCCGAGGTGGTGCAATGGAGAAATACACTAATGACGCATTCGTACTCGCCCAGCTCCCAGGATATCCAGAAAAATCCGAAATCTTAAACTTTCCCTCATCTCTCGAAGACGGTCAACGGCCCGCGCAAACGGTAGCAGATACATCTGGGGTGCTCGAACTAAACTTGTAGTAGACCTCGAGCAATTACCACAGATAGTGAAAAAAAATCAAAATGGCGGAAAAAATGGCCGCCGCCATACAAATTCTAAAACGGCCATCGCTGGTCCGATCGCGCTGAAACTTGGCACAGGGGCTTTAATCGAGTCGCATATTAAGCTGGCATACTCATAATTGAGTTTCCATCGCTGGTTTCCGAGTTTCATACAACGCAAAATTTGACGGCTCTCTGAAACGGCGCGAGATAGGTGGGGGGTGTAGAACTAAAAAATGATCAGGAAGATGGGGTGCTACCAGGGCAATCGAGACATTTTAAATTGGACGCAATTTTTTTTTTCAAAAATGGCCAATTTTTCGAGGCAAGATGGTGGCGCCGGTTACTTGACGATCGGTTTGAAAATTGACTTTTGTGCTCTGATCGGTCAGGTTTACAAAACTGCATACTCAGAATTTCTCTCCGACCCCCGGTTTCCATTTTCCATACATCACGAAATTCAACGGCTCTCTGAACTGGTGGCACTTAGGTTGTGGTCACCAAGGTAAAAAATGTTTAAAAACTTGGTCCGCTTCTAGGCACATAAAATTTTTTGCTAAAAAGCGAAATTGTTTTTTTTTTCGAAAATTTTGTATGGAAATTTCCATAGTAGGAAGGGTAATTGAATAGCATCGGCAAAAGACGGCACCGCGGGCTGCTTGCTGCCCGCGCACCGCGCAACTTCGAGGGTTGACAGCCTCCCGGAGTAGAAAATATTTATTAACTTTTGAACTACCGCACGAGCCAAGCGAGCGAAGCGAGCGAGTCACGGCAGCGGCCAGCGTAAATATTCAAATAGGTAGCGAGGAGCGAAGCGACGAGCGTGTTAGGTTAACTTTTGAACTACTTACCGCACGAGCCAAGCGAGCGAAGCGAGCGAGCCGCGTCAACGGCCGGCCTAAATATTCAAATAGGTAGCGAGGAGCGTGTTAGGTTAACTTTTGAACTACTTACCGAACGAGCCAAGCGAGCGAAGCGAGCGAGTCGCGTCAACGGCCGGCCTAAATATTCAAATGGGTAGCGAGGAGCGAAGCGACGAGCGTGTTAGGTTAACTTATGAACTACCTACCGCACGAGCCAAGCGAGCGAAGCGAGCGAGTTGCGGCAGCGGCCGGCCTAAATATTCAAATAGGTAGCGAGGAGCGAAGCGACGAGCGTGTTAGGTTAACTCTTGAACAGTTTATTATGAAAAGTCACTGCCCGCTATCGATAAGACGTTTAAAAAATTTACCAATATTTGAATAAGTAATTTATAAGCAGTTTAGTTAGCGAGGAGCGAAGCGACGAGCGTGTAAGGTTAACTTTTGAACTACCACACGAGCCATGCGAGCGAAGCGAGCGAGTCACGGCAGCGGCCGGCCTAAATATTCAAATAGGTAGCGAGGAGCGAAGCGACGAGCGTGTTATGTTAACTTTTGAACTACCTATCGCACGAGCCAAGCGAGCGAAGCGAGCGAGTCGCGGCAGCGGCCGGCCTAAATATTCAAATAGGTAGCGAGGAGCGAAGCGACGAGCGTGTTAGGTTAACTCTTGAACAGTTTATTATGAAAAGTCACTGCCCGCTATCGATAAGACGTTTCAAAAATTTAACAATATTTGAATAAGTAATTTATAAGCAGTTTCGACTGACTGTAGAATCGCTGTTAGCAGATGTTACAAATGGAAAGGAAATTCGAATGCATTTTCAAATGACTGAAGATTTCTGCCCTGGGGTGAGCCGCGAGCTGCTTGCAGCTCGCGCACCACGCACCCTCGAAGGTGGACAGCCCCCCGGAATAGAAAATTTTGAATGGGGAATTTATAAGTATTACCGACTGACTGTAGAATCGCTGTTAGGAGATGTAACAAATGGATAGGAAATTTGAATGCATTTTCAAATGACTGAAGATTTCTGCCCTGGGATGAGCCGCGAGCTGCTTGGTGCGCGAACATGCACCCTCGAAGGTCAACCGCCCCCCGGAATAGAAAATATTTGAATTTGAAATTTATAAGCACTTCCGATTGACTGTGGAATCGCTGTTTGCAGATAATAGCATATTGACGGGGAATTTTAATGCATTTTCAAATGACTGAAGATTTCTGTCCTGGGATGCTTCGCGGGCTGCTTGCAGCCCGCGCACTACGCTCCCTCGAAGGTGGACAGCCTCCCGGAGTGGAAAATACTTGAATGGGGAATTTATAAGATTTACCGACTGACTGTGGAATCGCTGTTAGCAGATGTAACAAATGGACAGAAAATTCGAATTTATTTTCAAATGACTGCCCTATTGCTTCAACCCAGGGGCAAAAGGGGCTCGCGGGCTGCTTGCAGCCCGCGCACAACGCACCAGCTAGTTATAATATATAAAGCTACACTACCACTCACTGACTGACTGACATCGGGTTTCTCGGAAACTACGCGGAAAGTTGGGGGGATTTCGACGTGACCGTGTAGAGGTGCGCCGAGTGACCACCGGAAAAATATTGACATCTCCAACACCCTGGACAAGAGAGTGGACCCCTGGAGGTGCGCAGAAACGGTGCCACCTGGAGGGGGGGTGTCTGAACAAAAAATGCTCGGAACTGGTGGCGATTACCAGGGGAGGTGGAAAAATGGGGATTTTCGCGAAAACAAGATGGCCGCCGTACTTTGCCAAAATCGCCGTTTATGAATCCTTACGTCTCAAATTTGGCACACGTGCTCTGTTCGAGCCGGCGAATCGATCGGTGCCCCGTTCGAGTGGCTCCGGGCCCCCGTTTCCAACTTCCATACAACGTAAACTCCAACGGCCCGCGGAAACGGTGCGAGTTGGGTGGGGGGTGCCGAAACTAAAAATGATCACCACCCTGGGACGCTACCAGGGAGCCATAGTGAGACGCTCGATTTTGGAATTTTTCCATTTTTCGCGCAAACATAAAAACGTAAATTTAGACGAGGTGGTGCAATGGAGAAATACACCAATGACGCATTCGTACTCGCCCAGCTCCCAGGATATCCAGAAAAATCCGAAATCTTAAACTTTCCCTCATCTCTCGAAGACGGTCAACGGCCCGCGCAAACGGTAGCAGCTGCATCTGGGGTGCTCGAACTAAACTTGGAGTAGACCTCGAGCAATTACCACAGATAGTGAAAAAAATTCAAAATGGCGGAAAAAATGGCCGCCGCCATACAAATGCTAAAATGGCCATCGCTGATCCGATTGCGCTGAAACTTGGCACAGGGGCTTTAATCGAGCCGCACATTAAGATGGCATACTCATTATCGAGTTTCCACCGCTGGTTTCCAAGTTTCATACAACGTGAAATTGGACGGCTCTCCGAAATGGCACTAGATAGCCGGGGGGTGTAGAACTAAAAAATGATGAGGAACATGGGGCGCTACCAGGGCAATCGAGAAATTTCAAATTGGACGCAATTTTTTTTTCAAAAATGCCCAATTTTTCAAAGCAAGATGGTGGCGCCGGTTACTTTACGATCGGTCCGAAAATTGACTTCTGTGCTCTAATCGGCCAAATTTATAAAACTGCATACTCAGAATTTCTCTCCGACCCCCGGTTTCCATTTTCCATACATCACGAAATTCAACGGCTCTCCGAACCAGTGGCACTTAGGTCGGGGTCGCCGAAGTAAAAAATGCTTCAAAACTTGGTCCGCTTCCAGGCACATAAAAATTTTTGGTAAAAAGCGAAATTTTTTTTTCGAAAATTTTGTATGGAAATTTCCATAGTAGGAAGGGTAATTGAATAGCAACGGCAAAAGACGGCGCCGCGGGCTGCTTGCTGCTCGCGCACCGCGCAACCTCGAAGGTCGACAGCCTCCCGGAGTAATAAATATTTATTAACATTTGAACTACCGCACGAGCCAAGCGAGCGAAGCGAGCGAATCACGGCAGCGGCTGGCGTAAATATTTAAATAGGTAGCGAGGAGCGAAGCGACGAGCGTGTTAGGTTAACTTTTGAACTACTGCACTAGCCAAGCGAGCGAAGCGAGCAAGTCACGTCAGCGGCCGGCGTAAAAATTCAAAGAAGTAGCGAGGAGCGAAGCGACGAGCGAGTTAGGTTAACTTTTGAACTATCCCTTTTACCAGACTCACAGAAAAAGAATCGAAGGAATTCAAAGAAGACTTGTTCGCCAGCTGGCTTACCGAGCTGGTATCAAGAAATCATTGACTCGATATGAAGACAGACTTAAATATTTCAATATGAGATCTCTTGAGTCGCGTCGCACTATAGCTGATCTTCTGTTTTTGTATAAAGTGTTTAATAATGGTTTCGACTGTCCAGCGTTACTAACCAGATTTAATATTAATGTACCATCTAGAGTTCCTCGTCAACCTCGTTGCCTTTTTAGTGCCCCCTCTTATCGGACAAACCTTGGTAAAAACTCACCAACAGTCAGACTCACCCATGAGTATAACAAGCTCACTGGTATCTCGCAAGATATAGACATCTTCAGTCAATCTCTAACACGCTTCAAATCGTTAATCCTTCAATTTAGCCAATGATAAAAGTTTCTATTTTTCCTTTATTAATTAATGTAACCAACCTGTATAATTTTATTGTAGTGATTAATTTTAATATACCTAATTGTAATTGAATAATATTTGCAATTTTAATAATAATTATGTATTTGAATTCTGTATATAATTAATTGCTCTTTAATTTTTTATTATATAATATTTTTTTTTATAATATTTTTTTATAATTTGACGAATATAATTGTAATTTTAGATTTGTAATTGTAATACTTTTTTGGTTTTCCTATATAATTAATGTTATTAAATTTATTTTAATATTTTTAAGAAATTGACGAATTGTAATTGTAATTGTAATGGTAATTGTAATTGTAATTGTAATTTTAATTTTAATTTTAATTGTAATTGTAATCCATTCTGAACGCTGTAATTTCCTTTAATTAGAGGTGTAGAAGATCATGTACTTGTATTAGATGTAACGAATGTAATCTGTATCCTCTGTCGGAAATTCTAAAATAAATAAATAAATAAATACTGCACTAGCCAAGCGAGCGAAGCGAGCAAGTCACGTCAGCAGCCGGCGTAAATATTTAAAGAAAGAGCGAGGAGCGAAGCGACGAGCGAGTTAGGTTAACTTTTGAACTACTGCACTAGCCAAGCGAGCGAAGCGAGCAAGTCACGTCAGCGGCCGGCGTAAATATTCAAAGAAGTAGCGAGGAGCGAAGCGACGAGCGAGTTAGGTTAACTTTTGAACTACTGCACTAGCCAAGCGAGCGAAGCGAGCCAGTCACGTCAGCGGCCGGCGTAAATATTCAAATAGGTAGCGAGGAGCGATTAAGCGACGAGCGTGTTAAGTAAACTCTTGAACAGAAGCGACTTTAGGGCGATTCCCACTCAAACAAAAAAACTACGTAGGTTAAAAACTATTAAAACTACGTTAAAAAAACCGACTTCAAAAACGGAAAAGTAGGTTCTTATTTTTAGTGCCGAAAACATAATGATTTTGATTTTAAACGAAGCTACTAAAAAGACTGAAGTTTTCAATACGTAATAATATATTCATCTTCACACATTTATTGAGTGAATGAGCCAATCGTTCACGCTTTATAAGCGTAGGACTTACACCAAGAGTAGTGTAGTTTTTGTATCGAAAATAGCAAATTTTTTGTATTGCGAATAATGTAATTGAATTGCAAGTAGGTAGTTCTTGTATCGAAATAATCGTAGTTCTTGTATCAAAAAATAGCGTAGTTTAATAAGTGCTTATGCTTGGCACCGACTTCAAACCTATATAGTGAATAACACAACTAAATAATATGTAGTAACTAATTAATTATTTTTTACTTTTCCGTTTTTGAAGACGGTTTTTTTAAAGTAGTTATTTTTATAGTGTAACGATATCTTATTCGATACACCCTTTGACTTTAGTGCTATGGCTTTCACTTAGATATTTTTAGTGCCGAAAGCATAATGAATTTGATTTTAAACGACGCTACTAATGATGACTTGAAGTTTTCAATATGTTTTATACATCTTCACACATTTATTGTCTTGAACAGTTTATTATGAAAAGTCACCGCTATTGATTAGACACATCAAAAAAATAAAATTCGGGATCACGTTTCAAAAATTTAACCAATATTTGAATAAGTAATTTATAAGCAGTTTCGACTGACTGTAGAATCGCTGTTAGCAGATGTAACAAATGGATAGGAAATTCGAATGCATTTTCAAATGACTGAAGATTTCTGCTCTGGGATGAGCCGCACGTCCTCGAAGGTGAACAGCCCCCCGGAATAGAAAATATTTGAATGGGGAATTTATAAGCACTTCGATTGACTGTGGAATCGCTGTTAGCAGATAATAACAAATTGACAGGGAATTTTAACGCATTTTCAAATGACTGAAGATTTCTGCCCTGGGATGAGCCGCGAGCTGCTTGCAGCTCGCGCACCACGCACCCTCGAAGGTGAACCGCCCCCCGGAATATAAAATATTTGAATTTGAAATTTATAAGCACTTCCGATTGACTGTGGAATCGCTGTTTGCAGATAATAGCAAATTTACGGGGAATTTTAATGCATTTTCAAATGACTGAAGATTTCTGCCCTGGGATGCTTCGCGGGCTGCTTGCAGCCCGCGCACTACGCTCCCTCGAAGGTGGACAGCCTCCCGGAGTGGAAAATACTTGAATGGGGAATTTATAAGCATTACCGACTGACTGTAGAATCGCTGTTAGCAGATGTTACAAATGGACAGAAAATTCGAATTTATTTTCAAATGACTGCCCTATTGCTTCAACCCAGGGGCAAAAGGGGCTCGCGGGCTGCTTGCAGCCCGCGCACAACGCACCTTCGAAGGTCGACAGCATTCCAGAATAGAAAATATTTGAATTGGGAATTTATAAGCATTACCGACTGACTGTAGAATCGCTGTTAGCAGATGTAACAAATGCACAGAAAATTCGAATATATTTTTAAATGACTGCCCTATAGCTTCAACCCAGGGGCAAAAGGGGCTCGCGGGCTGCTTGCAGCCCGCGCACAACGCACCAGCTAGTTATAATATATAAAGCTACACTACCACTGACTGACTGACTGACATCGGGTTTCTCGGAAACTACGCGGAAAGTTGGGGGGATTTCGACGTGATCGTGTAGAGGTGCGCCGAGTGACCACCGGAAAAATATTGACATCTCTAACACCCTGGACAAGAGAGTGGACCCCTGGAGGTGCGCAGAAACGGTGCCACTTGGAGGGGGGGTGTCTGAACAAAAAATGCTCGGAACTGGTGGCGATTACCAGGGGTGGTGGAAAAATGGGGATTTTCGCGAAAACAAGATGGCCGCCGTACTTTGCTAAAATCGCCGTTTATGAATCCTTACGTCTCAAATTTGGCACACGTGCTCTGTTCGAGCCGGCAAATCGATCGGTGCCCCGTTCGAGTGGCTCCGGGCCCTGGTTTCCGACTTTCATACATTGGAAAATCCAACGGCCCGCGGAAACGGTGCGAGTTGGGTGGGGGGTGTCGGAACTAAAAATGATCATTACCCTGGGACGCTACCAGGGAGCCATAGTGGGACGCTCGATTTTGGAATTTTTCCATTTTTGGCGCAAACATAAAAACGTAAATTTAGACGAGGTGGTGCAATGGAGAAATACACTAATGACGCATTCGTACTCGCCCAGCTCCCAGGATATCCAGAAAAATCCGAAATCTTAAACTTTCCCTCATCTCTCGAAGACGGTCAACGGCCCGCGCAAACGGTAGCAGCTACATCTGGGGTGCTCGAACTAAACTTGTAGTAGACCTCGAGCAATTACCACAGATAGTGAAAAAAAATCAAAATGGCGGAAAAAATGGCCGCCGCCATACAAATTCTAAAACGGCCATCGCTGGTCCGATCGCGCTGAAACTTGGCACAGGGGCTTTAATCGAGTCGCATATTAAGCTGGCATACTCATAATTGAGTTTCCATCGCTGGTTTCCGAGTTTCATACAACGCAAAATTTGACGGCTCTCTGAAACGGCGCGAGACAGGTGGGGGGTGTAGAAGTAAAAAATGATCAGGAAGATGGGGTGCTACCAGGGCAATCGAGAAATTTTAAATTGGACGCAATTTTTTTTTTCAAAAATGGCCAATTTTTCGAGGCAAGATGGTGGCGCTGGTTACTTGACGATCGGTTTGAAAATTGACTTTTGTGCTCTGATCGGTCAGGTTTACAAAACTGCATACTCAGAATTTCTCTCCGACCCCCGGTTTCCATTTTCCATACATCACGAAATTCAACGGCTCTCTGAACTGGTGGCACTTAGGTTGGGGTCACCAAGGTAAAAAATGTTTAAAAACTTGGTCCGCTTCCAGGCACATAAAATTTTTTGCTAAAAAGCGAAATTTTTTTTTTTCGAAAATTTTGTATGGAAATTTCCATAGTAGGAAGGGTAATTGAATAGCATCGGCAAAAGACGGCACCGCGGGCTGCTTGCTGCCCGCGCACCGCGCAACTTCGAGGGTTGACAGCCTCCCGGAGAAGAAAATATTTATTAACTTTTGAACTACCGCACGAGCCAAGCGAGCGAAGCGAGCGAGTCACGGCAGCGGCCAGCGTAAATATTCAAATAGGTAGCGAGGAGCGAAGCGACGAGCGTGTTAGGTTAACTTTTGAACTACTTACCGCACGAGCCAAGCGAGCGAAGCGAGCGAGTCGCGTCAACGGCCGGCCTAAATATTCAAATAGGTAGCGAGGAGCGAAGCGACGAGCGTGTTAGGTTAACTTATGAACTACCTACCGCACGAGCCAAGCGAGCGAAGCGAGCGAGTTGCGGCAGCGGCCGGCCTAAATATTCAAATAGGTAGCGAGGAGCGAAGCGACGAGCGTGTTAGGTTAACTCTTGAACAGTTTATTATGAAAAGTCACTGCCCGCTATCGATAAGACGTTTCAAAAATTTTACCAATATTTGAATAAGTAATTTATAAGCAGTTTAGGTAGCGAGGAGCGAAACGACGAGCGTGTAAGGTTAACTTTTGAACTACCACACGAGCCATGCGAGCGAAGCGAGCGAGTCACGACAGCGGCCGGCCTAAATATTCAAATAGGTAGCGAGGAGCGAAGCGACGAGCGAGTTAGGTTAACTTTTGAACTACCTATCGCACGAGCCAAGCGAGCGAAGCGAGCGAGGCGCTGCAGCGGCCGGCCTAAATATTCAAATAGGTAGCGAGGAGCGAAGCGACGAGCGTGTTAGTTTAACTCTTGAACAGTTTATTATGAAAAGTCACTGCCCGCTATCGATAAGACGTTTCAAAAATTTAACAATATTTGAATAAGTAATTTATAAGCAGTTTCGACTGACTGTAGAATCGCTGTTAGCAGATGTTACAAATGGAAAGGAAATTCGAATGCATTTTCAAATGACTGAAGATTTCTGCCCTGGGATGAGCCGCGAGCTGCTTGTAGCTCGCGCACCACGCACCCTCGAAGGTGAACCACCCCCCGGAATAGAAAATATTTGAATTTGAAATTTATAAGCACTACCGATTGACTGTGGAATCGCTGTTTGCAGATAATAGCAAATTGACGGGGAATTTTTAATGCTTTTTCAAATGACTGAAGATTTCTGCCCTGGGATGCTTCGCGGGCTGCTTGCAGCCCGCGCACTACGCTCCTTCGAAGGTGGACAGCCTCCCGGAGTGGAAAATACTTGAATGGGGAATTTATAAGCATTACCGACTGACTGTAGAATCGCTGTTAGCAGATGTAACAAATGGACAGGAAATTCGAATGCATTTTCAAATGACTGCCCTATTGCTTAAACCCAGGGGCAAAAGGGGCTCGCGGGCTGCTTGCAGCCCGCGCACAACGCACCTTCGAAGGTCGACAGCATTCCAGAATAGAAAATATTTGAATTGGGAATTTATAAGCACTTCCGATTGACTGTGGAATCGCTGTTAGCAGAAAATTACAAATGGACTGGGAATTCTAACACATTTTCTAATGACTGCCCTATTGCTACAACCCAGGGGCAAAAGGGGCTCGCGGGCTGCTTGCAGCCCGCGCACAACGCACCTTCGAAGGTCGACAGCATTCCAGAATAGAAAATATTTGAATTGGGAATTTATAAGCACTTCCGATTGACTGTGGAATCGCTGTTAGCAGAAAATTACAAATGGACTGGGAATTCTAACACATTTTCTAATGACTGCCCTATTGCTACAACCCAGGGGCAAAAGGGGCTCGCGGGCTGCTTGCAGCCCGCGCACAACGCACCTTCGAAGGTCGACAGCATTCCAGAATAGAAAATATTTGAATTGGGAATTTATAAGCACTTCCGATTGACTGTGGAATCGCTGTTAGCAGAAAATTACAAATGGACTGGGAATTCTAACACATTTTCTAATGACTGCCCTATTGCTTCAACCCAGGGGCAAAAGGGGCTCGCGGGCTGCTTGCAGCCCGCGCACAACGCACCTTCGAAGGTCGACAGCATTCCAGAATAGAAAATATTTGAATTGGGAATTTATAAGCATTACCGACTGACTGTAGAATCGCTGTTAGCAGATGTAACAAATGCACAGAAAATTCGAATATATTTTTAAATGACTGCCCTATAGCTTCAACCCAGGGGCAAAAGGGGCTCGCGGGCTGCTTGCAGCCCGCGCACAACGCACCAGCTAGTTATCATATATATATAAAGCTACACTACCACTCACTCACTGACTGACTGACATCGGGTTTCTCGGAAACTACGGGGAAAGTTGGGGGGATTTTGACGTGATCGTGTAGAGGTGCTCCCAGTGACCACCGGAAAAATATAGCGATCTCGATCATCTTCGAAAACCAAGTGGACCCCTGGAGGTGCGCAAAAACGGTGGTACCTGGAGGGGGGGTGTCTGAACAAAAAATGCTCGGAACTGGTGGCGATTACCAGGGGTGGTGGAAAAATGGGGATTTTCGCGAAAACAAGATGGCCGCCGTACTTTGCCAAAATCGCCGTTTATGAATCCTTACGTCTCAAATTTGGCACACGTACTCTGTTCGAGCCGGCAAATCGATCGGTGCCCCCTTCGAGTGGCTCTGGGCCCCCGTTTCCAACTTCCATACAACGTAAAATCCAACGGCCCGCGGAAACGGTGCGAGTTGGGTGGGGGGTCCCGGAACTAAAAATGATCACCACCCTGGGACGCTACCAGGGAGCCGTAGTGGGACGCTCGATTTTGGAATTTTTCCATTTTTGGCGCAAACATAAAAACGTAAATTTAGCCGAGGTGGTGCAATGGAGAAATACACTAATGACGCATTCGTACTCGCCCAGCTCCCAGGATATCCAGAAAAATCCGAAATCTTAAACTTTCCCTCATCTCTCGAAGACGGTCAACGGCCCGCGCAAACGGTAGCAGATACATCTGGGGTGCTCGAACTAAACTTGTAGTAGACCTCGAGCAATTACCACAGATAGTGAAAAAAAATCAAAATGGCGGAAAAAATGGCCGCCGCCATACAAATTCTAAAACGGCCATCGCTGGTCCGATCGCGCTGAAACTTGGCACAGGGGCTTTAATCGAGTCGCATATTAAGCTGGCATACTCATAATTGAGTTTCCATCGCTGGTTTCCGAGTTTCATACAACGCAAAATTTGACGGCTCTCTGAAACGGCGCGAGATAGGTGGGGGGTGTAGAACTAAAAAATGATCAGGAAGATGGGGTGCTACCAGGGCAATCGAGACATTTTAAATTGGACGCAATTTTTTTTTTCAAAAATGGCCAATTTTTCGAGGCAAGATGGTGGCGCCGGTTACTTGACGATCGGTTTGAAAATTGACTTTTGTGCTCTGATCGGTCAGGTTTACAAAACTGCATACTCAGAATTTCTCTCCGACCCCCGGTTTCCATTTTCCATACATCACGAAATTCAACGGCTCTCTGAACTGGTGGCACTTAGGTTGTGGTCACCAAGGTAAAAAATGTTTAAAAACTTGGTCCGCTTCTAGGCACATAAAATTTTTTGCTAAAAAGCGAAATTGTTTTTTTTTTCGAAAATTTTGTATGGAAATTTCCATAGTAGGAAGGGTAATTGAATAGCATCGGCAAAAGACGGCACCGCGGGCTGCTTGCTGCCCGCGCACCGCGCTACTTCGAGGGTTGACAGCCTCCCGGAGTAGAAAATATAATTTGAACTACCGCACGAGCCAAGCGAGCGAAGCGAGCGAGTCACGGCAGCGGCCAGCGTAAATATTCAAATAGGTAGCGAGGAGCGAAGCGACGAGCGTGTTAGGTTAACTTTTGAACTACTTACCGCACGAGCCAAGCGAGCGAAGCGAGCGAGCCGCGTCAACGGCCGGCCTAAATATTCAAATAGGTAGCGAGGAGCGTGTTAGGTTAACTTTTGAACTACTTACCGAACGAGCCAAGCGAGCGAAGCGAGCGAGTCGCGTCAACGGCCGGCCTAAATATTCAAATGGGTAGCGAGGAGCGAAGCGACGAGCGTGTTAGGTTAACTTATGAACTACCTACCGCACGAGCCAAGCGAGCGAAGCGAGCGAGTTGCGGCAGCGGCCGGCCTAAATATTCAAATAGGTAGCGAGGAGCGAAGCGACGAGCGTGTTAGGTTAACTCTTGAACAGTTTATTATGAAAAGTCACTGCCCGCTATCGATAAGACGTTTAAAAAATTTACCAATATTTGAATAAGTAATTTATAAGCAGTTTAGTTAGCGAGGAGCGAAGCGACGAGCGTGTAAGGTTAACTTTTGAACTACCACACGAGCCATGCGAGCGAAGCGAGCGAGTCACGGCAGCGGCCGGCCTAAATATTCAAATAGGTAGCGAGGAGCGAAGCGACGAGCGTGTTATGTTAACTTTTGAACTACCTATCGCACGAGCCAAGCGAGCGAAGCGAGCGAGTCGCGGCAGCGGCCGGCCTAAATATTCAAATAGGTAGCGAGGAGCGAAGCGACGAGCGTGTTAGGTTAACTCTTGAACAGTTTATTATGAAAAGTCACTGCCCGCTATCGATAAGACGTTTCAAAAATTTAACAATATTTGAATAAGTAATTTATAAGCAGTTTCGACTGACTGTAGAATCGCTGTTAGCAGATGTTACAAATGGAAAGGAAATTCGAATGCATTTTCAAATGACTGAAGATTTCTGCCCTGGGGTGAGCCGCGAGCTGCTTGCAGCTCGCGCACCACGCACCCTCGAAGGTGGACAGCCCCCCGGAATAGAAAATTTTGAATGGGGAATTTATAAGTATTACCGACTGACTGTAGAATCGCTGTTAGGAGATGTAACAAATGGATAGGAAATTTGAATGCATTTTCAAATGACTGAAGATTTCTGCCCTGGGATGAGCCGCGAGCTGCTTGGTGCGCGAACATGCACCCTCGAAGGTCAACCGCCCCCCGGAATAGAAAATATTTGAATTTGAAATTTATAAGCACTTCCGATTGACTGTGGAATCGCTGTTTGCAGATAATAGCATATTGACGGGGAATTTTAATGCATTTTCAAATGACTGAAGATTTCTGTCCTGGGATGCTTCGCGGGCTGCTTGCAGCCCGCGCACTACGCTCCCTCGAAGGTGGACAGCCTCCCGGAGTGGAAAATACTTGAATGGGGAATTTATAAGATTTACCGACTGACTGTGGAATCGCTGTTAGCAGATGTAACAAATGGACAGAAAATTCGAATTTATTTTCAAATGACTGCCCTATTGCTTCAACCCAGGGGCAAAAGGGGCTCGCGGGCTGCTTGCAGCCCGCGCACAACGCACCAGCTAGTTATAATATATAAAGCTACACTACCACTGACTCACTGACTCACTGACATCGGTTTTCTCGGAAACTACGTGGAAAGTGGGGGGGATAACGACGTGATCGTGTAGAGGTGCGCCGAGTGACCAGAGGAAAAATATAGCGATCTCGATCATCTTCGAAAACCAAGTGGACCCCTGGAGGTGCGCAAAAACGGTGCCACCTGGAGGGGGGGTGTCTGAACAAAAAATGCTCAGAACTGGTGGCGATTACCAGGGGAGGTGGAAAAATGGGGATTTTCGCGAAAACAAGATGGCCGCCGTACTTTGCCAAAATCGCCGTTTATGAATCCTTACGTCTCAAATTTGGCACACGTGCTCTGTTCGAGCCGGTGAATCGATCGAAGCCCCGTTCGAGTGGCTCCGGGCCCCCGTTTCCAACTTCCATACAACGTAAAATCCAACGGCCCGCGGAAACGGTGTGAGATGGGTGGGGGGTCCCCGAACTAAAAATGATCACCACCCTGGGACGCTACCAGGGAGCCATAGTGGGACGCTCGATTTTGGAATTTTTCCATTTTTGGGGCAAACATAAAAACGTAAATTTAGACGAGGTGGTGCAATGGAGAAATACACTAATGACGCATTCGTACTCGCCCAGCTCCCAGGATATCCAGAAAAATCCGAAATCTTAAACTTTCCCTCATCTCTCGAAGACGGTCAACGGCCCGCGCAAACGGTAGCAGATACATCTGGGGTGCTCGAACTAAACTTGTAGTAGACCTCGAGCAATTACCACAGATAGTGAAAAAAAATCAAAATGGCGGAAAAAATGGCCGCCGCCATACAAATTCTAAAACGGCCATCGCTGGTCCGATCGCGCTGAAACTTGGCACAGGGGCTTAAATCGAGTCGCATATTAAGCTGGCATACTCATAATTGAGTTTCCATCGCTGGTTTCCGAGTTTCATACAACGCAAAATTTGACGGCTCTCTGAAACGGCGCGAGATAGGTGGGGGGTGTAGAACTAAAAAATGATCAGGAAGATGGGGTGCTACCAGGGCAATCGAGAAATTTCAAATTTGACGCAATTTTTTTTCAAAAATAGCCAATTTTTCAAAGCAAGATGGTGGCGCCGGTTACTTCACGATCGGTCTGAAAATTGACTTCTGTGCTTGAATCGGCCAGATTTACAAAACTGCATACTTAGAATTTCTCTCCGACTCCCGGTTTCCATTTTCCATACATCACGAAATTCAACGGCTCTCTGAACTGGTGGCAGGTAGGTCGGGGTCGCCGAAGTAAAAAATACTTCAAAACCTGGTCCGCTTCCAGGCATATAAAAATTTTTGGTAAAATGCGAAATTTTTTTTTTCGGAAATTTTGTATGGAAATTTCCATAGTAGGAAGGGTAATTGAATAGCATCGGCAAAAGACGGCACCGCACCGCGCAACTTCGAGGGTTGACAGCCTCCCGGAGTCGAAAATATTTATTAACTTTTGAACTACCTACCGCACGAGCCAAGCGAGCGAAGCGAGCGAGTCACGGCAGCTGCCAGCATAAATATTCAAATAGGTAGCGAGGAGCGAAGTGACGAGCGTGTTAGGTTAACTTTTGAACTACTTACCGCACGAGCCAAGCGAGCGAAGCGAGCGAGTCGCGTCAACGGCCGGCCTAAATATTCAAATAGGTAGCGAGGAGCGAAGCGACGAGCGTGTTAGGTTAACTTATGAACTACCTACCGCACGAGCCAAGCGAGCGAGTTGCGGCAGCGGCCGGCCTAAATATTCAAATAGGTAGCGAGGAGCGAAGCGACGAGCGTGTTAGGTTAACTCTTGAACAGTTTATTATGAAAAGTCACTGCCCGCTATCGATAAGACGTTTCAAAAATTTTACCAATATTTGAATAAGTAATTTATAAGCAGTTTAGGTAGCGAGGAGCGAAGCGACGAGCGTATAAGGTTAACTTTTGAACTACCACACGAGCCATGTGAGCGAAGCGAGCGAGTCACGACAGCGGCCGGCCTAAATATTCAAATAGGTAGCGAGGAGCGAAGCGACGAGCGTGTTAGGTTAACTTTTGAACTACCTATCGCACGAGCCAAGCGAGCGAAGCGAGCGAGTCGCGGCAGCGGCCGGCCTAAATATTCAAATAGGTAGTGAGGAGCGAAGCGACGAGCGTGTTAGGTTAACTCTTGAACAGTTTATTATGAAAAGTCACTGCCCGCTATCGATAAGACGTTTCAAAAATTTAACAATAATTGAATAAGTAATTTATAAGCAGTTTCGACTGACTGTAGAATCGCTGTAAGCAGATGTTACAAATGGAAAGGAAATTCGAATGCATTTACAAATAACTGAAGATTTCTGCCCTGGGATGAGCCGCGAGCTGCTTGCAGCTCGCGCACCATGCACCCTCGAAGGTGGACAGCCCCCCGGAATAGAAAATATTTGAATGGGGAATTTATAAGCATTACCGACTGACTGTAGAATCGCTGTTAGGAGATGTAACAAATGGATAGGAAATTCGAATGCATTTTCAAATGACTGAAAATTTCTACCCTGGGATGCTTCGCGGGCTGCTTGCAGCCCGCGCACTACGCTCCCTCGAAGGTGGACAGCCTCCCGGAGTGGAAAATACTTGAATGGGGAATTTATAAGCATTAACGACTTACTGTAGAATCGCTGTTAACAGATAAAAGCAAATTGACGGGGAATTTTAACGCATTTTCTAATGACTGAAGATTTTTGTCCCTGGGATGTACCGCGGGCTGCTTGCAGCCCGCGCACCACGCACCCTCGATGGTGGATAGCCCCCCGGAATAGAAAATATTTGAATGGGGAATTTATAAGCAGTTTCGACTGACTGTAGAATCGCTGTTAGCAGACGTTACAAATGGAAAGGAAATTCGAATGCATTTTCAAATGTCTGAAGATTTCTGTCCTGGGATGAGCCGCGAGCTGCTTGCAGCTCGCGCACCACGCACCCTCGAAGGTGAACCGCCCCCCGGAATAGAAAATACTTGAATGGGGAATTTATAAGCATTACCGACTGACTGTAGAATCGCTGTTAGCAGATGTAACAAATGGACAGAAAATTCGAATTTATTTTCAAATGACTGCCCTTTTGCTTCAACTCAGGGGCAAAAGAGGCTCGCGGGCTGCTTGCAGCCCGCGCACAACGCACCCTCGAAGTTCGCCAGCATTCCAGAATAGAAAATATTTGAATTGGGAATTTATAAGCACTTCCGATTGACTCTGGAATCGCTGTTAGCAGAAAATTACAAATGGACTGGGAATTCTAACACATTTTCTAATGACTGCCCTATTGCTTCCACCCAGGGGCAAAAGGGGCTCGCGGGCTGCTTGCAGCCCGCGCACAACGCACCAGCTAGTTATAATATATAAAGCTACACTACCACTGACTGACTGACTGACATCGGGTTTCTCGGAAACTACGCGGAAAGTTGGGGGGATTTCGACGTGATCGTGTAGAGGTGCGCCGAGTGACCACCGGAAAAATATTGACATCTCCAACACCCTGGACAAGAGAGTGGACCCCTGGAGGTGCGCAGAAACGGTGCCACTTGGAGGGGGGGTGTCTGAACAAAAAATGCTCGGAACTGGTGGCGATTACCAGGGGTGGTGGAAAAATGGGGATTTTCGCGAAAACAAGATGGCCGCCGTACTTTGCTAAAATCGCCGTTTATGAATCCTTACGTCTCAAATTTGGCACACGTGCTCTGTTCGAGCCGGCAAATCGATCGGTGCCCCGTTCGAGTGGCTCCGGGCCCTGGTTTCCGACTTTCATACATTGGAAAATCCAACGGCCCGCGGAAACGGTGCGAGTTGGGTGGGGGGTCCCGGAACTAAAAATGATCACCACCCTGGGACGCTACCAGGGAGCCATAGTGGGATGCTCGATTTTGGAATTTTTCCATTTTTGGCGCAAACATAAAAACGTAAATTTAGCCGAGGTGGCGCATCGCGGAAATACACTCACACCGTGTTCGTACTCGCCCAGCTCCCAGGATATCCAGAAAAATCCGAAATCTTAAACTTTCCCTCATCTCTCGAAGACGGTCAACGGCCCGCGCAAACGGTAACAGCTACATCTGGGGTGCTCGAACGAAACTTGGAATAGACCTCGAGCAATTACCACAGAGTGTGAAAAAAATTCAAAATGGCGGAAAAAATGGCCGCCGCCATACAAATGCTAAAACGGCCATCGCTGGTCCGATCGCGCTGAAACTTGGCACAAGGGCTTTAATCAAGCCGCACATTAAGTTGGCATACTCATAATCGAGTTTCCATGGCTGGTTTCTGAGTTTCATACAACGCAAAATTCGACGGCTCTCCGAAACGGCGCCAGATAGCCGGGGGGTGTAGAACTAAAAAATGATCAGGAAGATGGGGTGCTCCCAGGGCAATCGAGAAATTTCAAATTGGACGCAATTTTTTTTTCAAAAATGGCCAATTTTTCAAAGCAAGATGGTGGCGCCGGTTACTTCACGATCGGTCTGAAAATTGACTTCTGTGCTCTAATCGGCTAGATTTACAAAACTGCATACTCAGAATATCTCTCCGACCCCCGGTTTCCATTTTCCATACATCACGAAATTCAACGGCTCTCTAAACTGGTGGCACTTAGGTCGGGGTTGCCGAAGTAAAAAATACTTCAAAACTTGGTCCGCTTCCAGGCATATAAATTTTTTTGTTGAAAAGCGAATTTTTTTTTTCGAAAATTTTGTATGGAAATTTCCATAGTAGGAAGGGTAATTGAATAGCATCGGCAAAAGACGGCACCGCGGGCTGCTTGCTGCCCGCGCACCGCGCAACTTCGAGGGTTGACAGCCTCCCGGAGTAGAAAATATTTATTAACTTTTGAACTACCTACCGCACGAGCCAAGCGAGCGAAGCGAGCGAGTCACGGCAGCGGCCAGCATAAATATTCAAATAAGTAGCGAGGAGCGAAGCGACGAGCGTGTTAGGTTAACTTTTGAACTACTTACCGCACGAGCCAAGCGAGCGAAGCGAGCGAGTCGCGTCAACGGCCGGCCTAAATATTCAAATAGGTAGCGAGGAGCGAAGCGACGAGCGTGTTAGGTTAACTTATGAACTACCTACCGCACGAGCCAAGCGAGCGAAGCGAGCGAGTTGCGGCAGCGGCCAGCCTAAATATTCATATAGGTAGCGAGGAGCGAAGCGACGAGCGTGTTAGGTTAACTCTTGAACAGTTTATTATGAAAAGTCACTGCCCGCTATCGATAAGACGTTTCAAAAATTTTACCAATATTTGAATAAGTAATTTATAAGCAGTTTAGGTAGCGAGGAGCGAAGCGACGAGCGTGAAAGGTTAACTTTTGAACTACCAAACGAGCCATGCGAGCGAAGCGAGCGAGTCACGACAGCGGCCGACCTAAATATTCAAATAGGTAGCGAGGAGCGAAGCGAAGAGCGTGTTAGGTTAACTTTTGAACTACCTTTCGCACGAGCCAAGCGAGCGAAGCGAGCGAGTCACGGCAGCGGCCGGCCTAAATATTCAAATAGGTAGCGAGGAGCGAAGCGACGAGCGTGTTAGGTTAACTCTTGAACAGTTTATTATGAAAAGTCACTGCCCGCTATCGATAAGACGTTTCAAAAATTTAACAATATTTGAAAAAGTAATTTATAAGCAGTTTCGACTGACTGTAGAATCGCTGTTAGCAGATGTAAGAAATGGACAGGAAATTCGAATGCATTTTCAAATGACTGAAGATTTCTGCCCTGGGATGAGCCGCGAGCTGCTTGCAGCTCGCGCACCACGCACCCTCGAAGGTGGACAGCCCCCCGGAATAGAAAATATTTGAATGGGGAATTTATAAGCATTACCGACTGACTGTAGAATCACTGTTAGGAGATGTAACAAATGGATAGGAAATTCGAATGCATTTTCAAATGACTGAAGATTTCTGCCCTGGGATGCTTCGCGGGCTGCTTGCAGCCCGCGCACTACGCTCCCTCGAAGGTGGACAGCCTCCCGGAGTGGAAAATACTTGAATGGGGAATTTATAAGCATTAACGACTTACTGTAGAATCGCTGTTAGCAGATGTAACAAATGGATAGGAAATTTGAATGCATTTTCAAATGACTGAAGATTTCTGCCCTGGGATGAGCCGCGAGCTGCTTGCAGCTCGCGCACCATGCACCCTCGAAGGTGAACCGCCCCCCGGAATAGAAAATATTTGAATTTGAAATTTATAAGCACTTCCGATTGACTGTGGAATCGCTGTTTGCAGTTAATAGCAAATTGACGGGGAATTTTAATGCATTTTCAAATGACTGAAGATTTCTGTCCTGGGATGCTTCGCGGGCTGCTTGCAGCCCGCGCACTACGCTCCCTCGAAGGTGGACAGCCTCCCGGAGTGGAAAATACTTGAATGGGGAATTTATAAGCATTACCGACTGACTGTGGAATCGCTGTTAGCAGAAAATTACAAATGGACTGGGAATTCTAACACATTTTCTAATGACTGCCCTATTGCTTCAACCCAGGGGCAAAAGGGGCTCGCGGGCTGCTTGCAGCCCGCGCACAACGCACCAGCTAGTTATTATTATCATATATATATAAAGCTACACTACCACTCACTCACTGACTGACTGACATCGGGTTTCTCGGAAACTACGGGGAAAGTTGGGGGGATTTTGACGTGATCGTGTAGAGGTGCTCCCAGTGACCACCGGAAAAATATAGCGATCTCGATCATCTTCGAAAACCAAGTGGACCCCTGGAGGTGCGCAAAAACGGTGGTACCTGGAGGGGGGGTGTCTGAACAAAAAATGCTCGGAACTGGTGGCGATTACCAGGGGTGGTGGAAAAATGGGGATTTTCGCGAAAACAAGATGGCCGCCGTACTTTGCCAAAATCGCCGTTTATGAATCCTTACGTCTCAAATTTGGCACACGTACTCTGTTCGAGCCGGCAAATCGATCGGTGCCCCCTTCGAGTGGCTCTGGGCCCCCGTTTCCAACTTCCATACAACGTAAAATCCAACGGCCCGCGGAAACGGTGCGAGTTGGGTGGGGGGTCCCGGAACTAAAAATGATCACCACCCTGGGACGCTACCAGGGAGCCGTAGTGGGACGCTCGATTTTGGAATTTTTCCATTTTTGGCGCAAACATAAAAACGTAAATTTAGCCGAGGTGGTGCAATGGAGAAATACACTAATGACGCATTCGTACTCGCCCAGCTCCCAGGATATCCAGAAAAATCCGAAATCTTAAACTTTCCCTCATCTCTCGAAGACGGTCAACGGCCCGCGCAAACGGTAGCAGATACATCTGGGGTGCTCGAACTAAACTTGTAGTAGACCTCGAGCAATTACCACAGATAGTGAAAAAAAATCAAAATGGCGGAAAAAATGGCCGCCGCCATACAAATTCTAAAACGGCCATCGCTGGTCCGATCGCGCTGAAACTTGGCACAGGGGCTTTAATCGAGTCGCATATTAAGCTGGCATACTCATAATTGAGTTTCCATCGCTGGTTTCCGAGTTTCATACAACGCAAAATTTGACGGCTCTCTGAAACGGCGCGAGATAGGTGGGGGGTGTAGAACTAAAAAATGATCAGGAAGATGGGGTGCTACCAGGGCAATCGAGACATTTTAAATTGGACGCAATTTTTTTTTTCAAAAATGGCCAATTTTTCGAGGCAAGATGGTGGCGCCGGTTACTTGACGATCGGTTTGAAAATTGACTTTTGTGCTCTGATCGGTCAGGTTTACAAAACTGCATACTCAGAATTTCTCTCCGACCCCCGGTTTCCATTTTCCATACATCACGAAATTCAACGGCTCTCTGAACTGGTGGCACTTAGGTTGTGGTCACCAAGGTAAAAAATGTTTAAAAACTTGGTCCGCTTCTAGGCACATAAAATTTTTTGCTAAAAAGCGAAATTGTTTTTTTTTTCGAAAATTTTGTATGGAAATTTCCATAGTAGGAAGGGTAATTGAATAGCATCGGCAAAAGACGGCACCGCGGGCTGCTTGCTGCCCGCGCACCGCGCAACTTCGAGGGTTGACAGCCTCCCGGAGTAGAAAATATTTATTAACTTTTGAACTACCGCACGAGCCAAGCGAGCGAAGCGAGCGAGTCACGGCAGCGGCCAGCGTAAATATTCAAATAGGTAGCGAGGAGCGAAGCGACGAGCGTGTTAGGTTAACTTTTGAACTACTTACCGCACGAGCCAAGCGAGCGAAGCGAGCGAGCCGCGTCAACGGCCGGCCTAAATATTCAAATAGGTAGCGAGGAGCGTGTTAGGTTAACTTTTGAACTACTTACCGAACGAGCCAAGCGAGCGAAGCGAGCGAGTCGCGTCAACGGCC
This sequence comes from Colias croceus, assembly GCF_905220415.1. Classification (NCBI taxonomy): domain Eukaryota; kingdom Metazoa; phylum Arthropoda; class Insecta; order Lepidoptera; family Pieridae; genus Colias; species Colias croceus. The sequence continues at coordinate 1,175,623 of NC_059567.1, forward strand.
GGCCTAAATATTCAAATGGGTAGCGAGGAGCGAAGCGACGAGCGTGTTAGGTTAACTTATGAACTACCTACCGCACGAGCCAAGCGAGCGAAGCGAGCGAGTTGCGGCAGCGGCCGGCCTAAATATTCAAATAGGTAGCGAGGAGCGAAGCGACGAGCGTGTTAGGTTAACTCTTGAACAGTTTATTATGAAAAGTCACTGCCCGCTATCGATAAGACGTTTAAAAAATTTACCAATATTTGAATAAGTAATTTATAAGCAGTTTAGTTAGCGAGGAGCGAAGCGACGAGCGTGTAAGGTTAACTTTTGAACTACCACACGAGCCATGCGAGCGAAGCGAGCGAGTCACGGCAGCGGCCGGCCTAAATATTCAAATAGGTAGCGAGGAGCGAAGCGACGAGCGTGTTATGTTAACTTTTGAACTACCTATCGCACGAGCCAAGCGAGCGAAGCGAGCGAGTCGCGGCAGCGGCCGGCCTAAATATTCAAATAGGTAGCGAGGAGCGAAGCGACGAGCGTGTTAGGTTAACTCTTGAACAGTTTATTATGAAAAGTCACTGCCCGCTATCGATAAGACGTTTCAAAAATTTAACAATATTTGAATAAGTAATTTATAAGCAGTTTCGACTGACTGTAGAATCGCTGTTAGCAGATGTTACAAATGGAAAGGAAATTCGAATGCATTTTCAAATGACTGAAGATTTCTGCCCTGGGGTGAGCCGCGAGCTGCTTGCAGCTCGCGCACCACGCACCCTCGAAGGTGGACAGCCCCCCGGAATAGAAAATTTTGAATGGGGAATTTATAAGTATTACCGACTGACTGTAGAATCGCTGTTAGGAGATGTAACAAATGGATAGGAAATTTGAATGCATTTTCAAATGACTGAAGATTTCTGCCCTGGGATGAGCCGCGAGCTGCTTGGTGCGCGAACATGCACCCTCGAAGGTCAACCGCCCCCCGGAATAGAAAATATTTGAATTTGAAATTTATAAGCACTTCCGATTGACTGTGGAATCGCTGTTTGCAGATAATAGCATATTGACGGGGAATTTTAATGCATTTTCAAATGACTGAAGATTTCTGTCCTGGGATGCTTCGCGGGCTGCTTGCAGCCCGCGCACTACGCTCCCTCGAAGGTGGACAGCCTCCCGGAGTGGAAAATACTTGAATGGGGAATTTATAAGATTTACCGACTGACTGTGGAATCGCTGTTAGCAGATGTAACAAATGGACAGAAAATTCGAATTTATTTTCAAATGACTGCCCTATTGCTTCAACCCAGGGGCAAAAGGGGCTCGCGGGCTGCTTGCAGCCCGCGCACAACGCACCAGCTAGTTATTATAATATATAAAGCTACACTACCACTCACTCACTGACATCGGGTTTCTCGGAAACTACGTGGAAAGTGGGGGGGATTTCGACGTGATCGTGTAGAGGTGCGCCGAGTGACCACCGGAAAAATATTGACATCTCCAACACCCTGGACAAGAGAGTGGACCCCTGGAGGTGCGCAGAAACGGTGCCACTTGGAGGGGGGGTGTCTGAACAAAAAATGCTCAGAACTGGTGGCGATTACCAGGGGAGGTGGAAAAATGGGGATTTTCGCGAAAACAAGATGGCCGCCGTACTTTGCCAAAATCGCCGTTTATGAATCCTTACGTCTCAAATTTGGCACACGTGCTCTGTTCGAGCCGGCGAATCGATCGGTGCCCCGTTCGAGTGGCTCCGGGCCCCAGTTTCCAACTTTCATACAACGTAAAATCCAACGGCCCGCGGAAACGGTGCGAGTTGGGTGGGGGGTCCCGGAACTAAAAATGATCACCACCCTGGGACGCTACCAGGGAGCCATAGTGGGATGCTAGATTTTGGAATTTTTCCATTTTTGGCGCAAACATAAAAACGTAAATTTAGACGAGGTGGTGCAATAGAGAAATAAACCAATGACGCATTCATACTCGCCCAGCTCCCAGGATATCCAGAAAAATCCGAAATCTTGAACTTTCCCACATCTCGCGAAGACGGTCAACGGCCCGCGCAAACGGTAGCAGCTGCATCAGGGGTGCTCAAACTAAACTTGTAGTAGACCTCGAGCAATTACCACAGATAGTGAAAAAAATTCAAAATGGCGGAAAAAATGGCCGCCGCCATACAAATTCTAAAACGGCCATCGCTGGTCTGATCGCGCTGAAACTTGGCACAGGGGCTTTAATCGAGTCGCATATTAAGTTGGCATACTCATAATCGAGTTTCCATCGCTGGTTTCCGAGTTTCATACAACGCAAAATTCGACGGCTCTCTAAAACGGCGCGAGATAGGTGGGGGGTGTGGAACTAAAAAATGATCAGGAAGATGGGGTGCTACCAGGGCAATCGAGAAATTTCAAATTTGACGCAATTTTTTTTTTCAAAAATGGCCAATTTTTTGAGGCAAGATGGTGGCGCCGGTTTCTTCACGATCGGTCTGAAAATTGACTTCTGTGCTCTGATTGGTTAGATTTACAAAACTGCATACTCAGAATTTCTCTCCGACCCCCGGTTTCCATTTTCCATACATCACGAAATTCAACGGCTCTCTGAACTGGTGGCACTTAGGTTGGGGTCACCAAGGTAAAAAATGTTAAAAAACTTGGTCCGCTTCCAGGCACATAAAAATTTTTGCTAAAAAGCGAAATTTTTTTTTTTCGAAAATTTTGTATGGAAATTTCCATAGTAGGAAGGGTAATTGAATAGCATCGGCAAAAGACGGCACCGCGGGCTGCTTGCTGCCCGCGCACCGCGCAACTTCGAGGGTTGACAGCCTCCCGGAGTAGAAAATATTTATTAACTTTTGAACTACCGCACGAGCCAAGCGAGCGAAGCGAGCGAGTCACGGCAGCGGCCAGCGTAAATATTCAAATAGGTAGCGAGGAGCGAAGCGACGAGCGTGTTAGGTTAACATTTGAACTACTTACCGCACGAGCCAAGCGAGCGAAGCGAGCGAGTCGCGTCAACGGCCGGCCTAAATATTCAAATAGGTAGCGAGGAGCGAAGCGACGAGCGTGTTAGGTTAACTCTTGAACAGTTTATTATGAAAAGTCACTGCCCGCTATCGATAAGACGTTTAAAAAATTTTACCAATATTTGAATAAGTAATTTATAAGCAGTTTAGGTAGCGAGGAGCGAAGCGACGAGCGTGTAAGGTTAACTTTTGAACTACCACACGAGCCATGCGAGCGAAGCGAGCGAGTCACGACAGCGGCCGGCCTAAATATTCAAATAGGTAGCGAGGAGCGAAGCGACGAGCGTGTTAGGTTACCTTTTGAACTACCTACCGCACGAGCCAAGCGAGCGAAGCGAGCGAGTTGCGGCAGCGGCCGGCCTAAATATTCAAATAGGTAGCGAGGAGCGAAGCGACGAGCGTGTTAGGTTAACTCTTGAACAGTTTATTATGAAAAGTCACTGCCCGCTATCGATAAGACGTTTCAAAAATTTTACCATTATTTGAATAAGTAATTTATAAGCAGTTTAGGTAGCGAGGAGCGAAGCGACGAGCGTGTTTACACGCTCGCTCCGCGCAGTTCAAAAGTTAACCTTACAAGGTTAACTTTTGAACTACCACACGAGCCATGCGAGCGAAGCGAGCGAGTCATGACAGCGGCTGGCCTAAATATTCAAATAGGTAGCAAGGAGCGAAGCGACGAGCATGTTAGGTTAACTCTTGAGTTTATTATGAAAAGTCACTGCCCGCTATCGATAAGACGTTTCAAAAATTTAACAATATTTGAATAAGTAATTTATAAGCAGTTTCGACTGACTGTAGAATCGCTGTAAGCAGATGTTACAAATGGAAAGGAAATTCGAATGCATTTTCAAATGTCTGAAGATTTCTGCCCTGGAATGAGCCGCGAGCTGCTTGTAGCTCGCGCACCACGCACCCTCGAAGGTGAACCGCCCCCCGGAATAGAAAATATTTGAATTTGAAATTTATAAGCACTTCCGATTGACTGTGGAATCGCTATTTGCAGATAATAGCAAATTGACGGGGAATTTTAATGCATTTTCAAATGACTGAAGATTTCTGCCCTGGGATGCTTCGCGGGCTGCTTGCAGCCCGCGCACTACGCTCCCTCGAAGGTGGACAGCCTCCCGGAGTGGAAAATACTTGAATGTGGAATTTATAAGCATTACCGACTGACTGTAGAATCGCTGTTAGCAGATGTAACAAATGGACAGAAAATTCGAATTTATTTTCAAATGACTGCCCTATTGCTTCAACCCAGGGGCAAAAGGGGCTCGCGGGCTGCTTGCAGCCCGCGCACAACGCACCTTCGAAGGTCGACAGCATTCCAGAATAGAAAATATTTGAATTGGGAATTTATAAGCACTTCCGATTGACTGTGGAATCGCTGTTAGCAGAAAATTACAAAAGGACTGGGAATTCTAACACATTTTCTAATGACTGCCCTATTGCTTCAACCCAGGGGCAAAAGGGGCTCGCGGGCTGCTTGCAGCCCGCGCACAACGCACCAGCTAGTTATTATAATATATAAAGCTACACTACCACTGACTGACTGACATCGGGTTTCTCGGAAACTACGCGGAAAGTTGGGGGGATTTCGACGTGATCGTGTAGAGGTGCGCCGAGTGACCACCGGAAAAATATTGACATCTCCAACACCCTGGACAAGAGAGTGGACCCCTGGAGGTGCGCAAAAACGGTGATACCTGGAGGGGGGGTGTCTGAACAAAAAATGCTCAGAACAGGTGGCGATTACCAGGGGAGGTGGAAAAATGGGGATTTTCGCGAAAACAAGATGGCCGCCGTACTTTGCCAAAATCGCCGTTTATGAATCCTTACGTCTCAAATTTGGCTCACGTGCTCTGTTCGAGCCGGCGAATCGATCGGTGCCCCGTTCGAGTGGCTCCGGGCCCCCGTTTCCAACTTCCATACAACGTAAACTCCAACGGCCCGCGGAAACGGTGCGAGTTGGGTGGGGGGTGTCGGAACTAAAAATGATCACCACCCTGGGACGCTACCAGGGAGCCATAGTGGGACGCTCGATTTTGGAATTTTTCCATTTTTGGCGCAAACATAAAAACGTAAATTTAGACGAGGTGGCGCATCGCGGAAATACACTCACACCATGTTCGTACTCGCCCAGCTCCCAGGATATCCAGAAAAATCCGAAATCTTAAACTTTCCCTCATCTCGCGAAGACGGTCAACGGCCCGCGCAAACGGTAGCAGCTGCATCTGGGGTGCTCGAACTAAACTTGTAGTAGACCTCGAGCAATTACCACAGAGTGCGAAAAAAATTCAAAATGGCGGAAAAAATGGCCGCCGCCATACAAATTCTAAAATGGCCATCGCTGGTCCGATCGCGCTGAAACTTGGCACAGGGGCTTTAATCGAGCCGCACATTAAGATAGGATAGTCATAATTGAGTTTCCATTGCTGGTTTCCGAGTTTCATACAACGCGAAATTCGACGGCTCTCCGAAACGGCGCAAGATAGGTGGGGGGTGTAGAACTAAAAAATGATCAGGAAGATGGGGCGCTACCAGGGCAATGGAGAAATTTCAAATTGGACGCCATTTTTTTTTTCAAAAATGGCCAATTTTTCAAAGCAAGATGGTGGCGCCGGTTACTTTACGATGGGTCTAAAAATTGACTTTTGTGCTCTTATCGGCCATATTCACAAAACTGCATACTCAGAATCTCTCTCCGATCCCTGGTTTCCATTTTCCATACATCACGAAATTCAACGGCTCTCTGAACCGGTGGCAGGTAGGTTGGGGTCGTCGAAGTAAAAAATGCTTCAAAACCTGGTCCGCTTCCAGACATGTAAAAATTTTTGGTAAAAAAGCGAATTTTTTTTTTTCGAAAATTTTGTATGGAAATTTCCATAGTAGGAAGGGTGATTGAAGAGCAACGGCAAAAGACGGCGCCGCGGGCTGCTTGCTGCCCGCGCACCGCGCTACTTCGAGGGTTGACAGCCTCCCGGAGTAGAAAATATTTATTAACTTTTGAACTACCGCACGAGCCAAGCGAGCGAAGCGAGCGAGTCACGGCAGCGGCCAGCGTAAATATTCAAATAGGTAGCGAGGAGCGAAGCGACGAGCGTGTTAGGTTAACTTTTGAACTACTTACCGCACGAGCCAAGCGAGCGAAGCGAGCGAGTCGCGTCAACGGCCGGCCTAAATATTCAAATAGGTAGCGAGGAGCGAAGCGACGAGCGTGTTAGGTTAACTCTTGAACAGTTTATTATGAAAAGTCACTGCCCGCTATCGATAAGACGTTTTAAAAATTTAACAACATTTGATTAAGTAATTTATAAGCAGTTTCGACTGACTGTAGAATCGCTGTTAGCAGATGTTACAAATGGAAAGGAAATTCGAATGCATTTTCAAATGACTGAAGATTTCTGCCCTGGGATGAACCGCGAGCTGCTTGCAGCTCGCGCACCACTCACCCTCGAAGGTGGACAGCCCCCCGGAATAGAAAATATTTGAATGAGAAATTTATAAGCACTTCCGATTGACTGCGGAATCGCTGTTAGCAGATAATAACAAATTGACGGGGAATTTTAATGCATAATGAATTTGATTTTAATCGACGCTACTAAAAAGACTGAAGTTTTCAATATGTTTTATACATCTTCACACAATATATTAAACTGAATTCGCAAGGGTGATAGTACAGTTAATCTGTTTTTGTTAAGAAGTTATTCAAAGCTTATATTTCTTTGTTAATTTATGTATGTTATTTTAATTTAGTTAAGTTTTTTTTTGTTTTATAAAATTGTATCTCTGTCGCATTGGGCATTGTCCTGTAATGGCATGTGATGACTTTTAAATAAATAAATAAATATTTTATTGAGTGAATAAGCCAATCGTTCACGCTTTATAAGCGTAGGACTTACACCAATAGTAGCACACTACTCTCTGTTTTTGTATTGAAAATAGCGTATTTTTGTATTGCGAATAATGTAGTTCTTGAGTTGCAAGTAAGGTAAATAGCACAACTAAATATTATGTAGTAATTAAGTAGGTATATTAAATCGTTTTTATTTTTTACTTTTCCGTTTTCGAAGTCGGTTTTTTTAACGTAGTTATTTTTTATTTAATACTTTTTAGTGTATTTTTCATCGGGAATCAATGATTTTTCATCATTGACTGTAGATTGTAGAATCTCTGTTAGCATATAGTACCAAATGGACAGGAAATTCGAATGCATTTTCAATTGACTGAAAATTTCTGCCCCGGGATGAGACGCACCCGCACCTTCGAAAGTGGACAGCCTCCCGGAGTGGAAAATACTTGAATGGGGAATTTATAAGCATTACCGACTGACTGTAGAATCGCTGTTAGCAGATGTAACAAATGGACAGAAAATTCGAATGCATTTTCAAATGACTGAAGATTTCTGCCCTGGGATGAGCCGCGAGCTGCTTGCAGCTCGCGCACCACGCACCCTCGATTTTGGATAGCCCCCCGGTATAGAAAATATTTGAATGGGGAATTTATAAGCACTTCCGATTGACTGTGGAATCGCTGTTAGCAGATAAAAGCAAATTGACGGGGAATTTTAACGCATTTTCAAATGACTGAAGATTTCTGTCCTGGGATGCTTCCGAAGGTGGACAGCCTCCCGGAGTGGAAAATACTTGAATGGGGAATTTATAAGCATTACCGACTGACTGTGGGATCGCTGTTAGCAGAAAATTACAAATGGACTGGGAATTCTAACACATTTTCTAATGACTGCCCTATTGCTTCAACCCAGGGGCAAAAGGGGCTCGCGGGCTGCTTGCAGCCCGCGCACAACGCACCAGCTAGTTATAATATATAAAGCTACACTACCACTGACTGACTCACTCACTGACATCGGGTTTCTCGGAAACTACGTGGAAAGTTGGGAGGATTTCGACGTGACCGTGTAGAGGTGCGCCGAGTGACCACCGGAAAAATATTGACATCTCCAACACCCTGGATAAGAGAGTGGACCCCTGGAGGTGCGCAGAAACGGTGCCACCTGGAGGGGGGGTGTCTGAACAAAAAATGCTCGGAACTGGTGGCGATTACCAGGGGTGGTGGAAAAATGGGGATTTTCGCGAAAACAAGATGGCCGCCGTACTTTGCCAAAATCGCCGTTTATGAATCCTTACGTCTCAAATTTGGCACACGTGCTCTGTTCGAGCCGGCGAATCGATCGGTGCCCCGTTCGAGTGGCTCCGGGCCCCCGTTTCCAACTTCCATACAACGTAAACTCCAACGGCCCGCGGAAACGGTGCGAGTTGGGTGGGGGGTGCCGGAACTAAAAATGATCACCACCCTGGGACGCTACCAGGGAGCCATAGTGGGTCGCTCGATTTTGGATTTTTTCCATTTTTGGCGCAAACATAAAAACGTAAATTTAGACAAGGTGGCGCATCGCGGAAATACACTCACACCATGTTCGTACTCGCCCAGCTCCCAGAATATCCAGAAAAATCCGAAATCTTAAACTTTCCCACATCTCGCGAAGACGGTCAACGGCCCGCGCAAACGGTAGCAGCTGCATCTGGGGTGCTCGAACTAAACTTGGAGTAGACCTCGAGCAATTACCACAGATAGTGAAAAAAATTCAAAATGGCGGAAAAAATGGCCGCCGCCATACAAATTCTAAAACGGCCATCGCTGGTCCAATCGCGCTGAAACTTGGCACAGGGGCTTTAATCGAGCTTCACATTGAGGTGGCATACTCATAATCGAGTTTCCATCGCTGGTTTCCGAGTTTCATACAACGCAAAATTCGACGGCTCTCTGAAACGGCGCGAGATAGGTGGGGGGTGTAGAACTAAAAAATGATCAGGAAGATGGGGTGCTACCAGGGCAATCGAGAAATTTCAAATTGGACGCAATTTTTTTTCAAAAAATGGCCAATTTTTCAAAGCAAGATGGTGGCGCCGGTACCGTCACGATCAGTCTGAAAATTGACTTCTGTGCTCTGATTCGTCAGATTTACAAAACTGCATACTCAGAATTTCTCTCCGACCCCCGGTTTCCATTTTCCATACATCATGAAATTCAACGGCTCTCTGAACTGGTGGCACTTAGGTTGGGGTCACCAAGGTAAAAAATGTTTAAAAACTTGGTCCGCTTCCAGGGATATAAGAAGTTTTGGTAAAACGCGAAATTTTTTTTTTCGAAAATTTTGTATGGAAATTTCCATAGTAGGAAGGGTAATTGAATAGCATCGGCAAAAGACGGCACCGCGGGCTGCTTGCTGCCCGCGCACCGCGCTACTTCGAGGGTTGACAGCCTCCCGGAGTAGAAAATATAATTTGAACTACCGCACGAGCCAAGCGAGCGAAGCGAGCGAGTCACGGCAGCGGCCAGCGTAAATATTCAAATAGGTAGCGAGGAGCGAAGCGACGAGCGTGTTAGGTTAACTTTTGAACTACTTACCGCACGAGCCAAGCGAGCGAAGCGAGCGAGTCGCGTCAACGGCCGGCCTAAATATTCAAATAGGTAGCGAGGAGCGAAGCGACGAGCGTGTTAGGTTAACTTATGAACTACCTATCGCACGAGCCAAGCGAGCGAAGCGAGCGAGTTGCGGCAGCGGCCGGCCTAAATATTCAAATAGGTAGCGAGGAGCGAAGCGACGAGCGTGTTAGGTTAACTTATGAACTACCTATCGCACGAGCCAAGCGAGCGAAGCGAGCGAGTTGCGGCAGCGGCCGGCCTAAATATTCAAATAGGTAGCGAGGAGCGAAGCGACGAGCGTGTTAGGTTAACTCTTGAACAGTTTATTATGAAAAGTCACTGCCCGCTATCGATAAGACGTTTCAAAAATTTTACCAATATTTAAATAAGTAATTTATAAGCAGTTTAGGTAGCGAGGAGCGAAGCGACGAGCGTGTAAGGTTAACTTTTGAACTACCGCACGAGCCATGCGAGCGAAGCGAGCGAGTCACGGCAGCGGCCGGCCTAAATATTCAAATAGGTAGCGAGGAGCGAAGCGACGAGCGTGTTTGGTTAACTTTTGAACTACCTATCGCACGAGCCAAGCGAGCGAAGCGAGCGAGTCGCGGCAGCGTCCGGCCTAAATATTCAAATACATAGGTAGCGAGGAGCGAAGCGACGAGCGTGTTAGGTTAACTCTTGAACAGTTTATTATGAAAAGTCACTGCCCGCTATCGATAAGACGTTTCAAAAATTTAACAACATTTGATTAAGTAATTTATAAGCAGTTTCGACTGACTGTAGAATCGCTGTTAGCAGATGTTACAAATGAAAAGGAAATTCGAATGCATTTTCAAATGACTGAAGATTTTTGCCCTGGGATGAGCCGCGAGCTGCTTGCAGCTCGCGCACCACTCACCCTCGAAGGTGGACAGCCCCCCGGAATAGAAAATATTTGAATGAGAAATTTATAAGCACTTCCGATTGACTGCGGAATCGCTGTTAGCAGATAATAACAAATTGACGGGGAATTTTAATGCATAATGAATTTGATTTTAATCGACGCTACTAAAAAGACTGAAGTTTTCAATATGTTTTATACATCTTCACACATATTAAACTGAATTCGCAAGGGTGATAGTACAGTTAATCTGTTTTTGTTAAGAAGTTATTCAAAGCTTATATTTCTTTGTTAATTTATGTATGTTATTTTAATTTAGTTAAGTTTTTTTTTTTGTTTTATAAAATTGTATCTCTGTCGCATTGGGCATTGTCCTGTAATGGCATGTGATGTCTTTTAAATAAATAAATAAATATTTTATTGAGTGAATAAGCCAATCGTTCACGCTTTATAAGCGTAGGACTTACACCAATAGTAGCACACTACTCTCTGTTTTTGTATTGAAAATAGCGTATTTTTGTATTGCGAATAATGTAGTTCTTGAGTTGCAAGTAAGGTAAATAGCACAACTAAATATTATGTAGTAATTAAGTAGGTATATTAAATCGTTTTTATTTTTTACTTTTCCGTTTTTGAAGTCGGTTTTTTTAACGTAGTTATTTTTTATTTATTACTTTTTAGTGTATTTTTCATCGGGAATCAATGATTTTTCATCATTGACTGTAGATTGTAGAATCTCTGTTAGCATATAGTAACAAATGGACAGGAAATTCGAATGCATTTTCAATTGACTGAAAATTTCTGCCCCGGGATGAGACGCACCTGCACCTTCGAAAGTGGACAGCCTCCCGGAGTGGAAAATACTTGAATGGGGAATTTATAATCATTACCGACTGACTGTAGAATCGCTGTTAGCAGATGTAACAAATGGACAGAAAATTCGAATGCATTTTCAAATGACTGAAGATTTCTGCCCTGGGATGAGCCGCGAGCTGCTTGCAGCTCGCGCACCACGCACCCTCGATGGTGGATAGCCCCCCGGTATAGAAAATATTTGAATGGGGAATTTATAAGCACTTCCGATTGACTGTGGAATCGCTGTTAGCAGATAAAAGCAAATTGACGGGGAATTTTAACGCATTTTCAAATGACTGAAGATTTCTGCCCTGGGATGCTTCGCGGGCTGCTTGCAGCCCGCGCACCACGCACCCTCGAAGGTGGACAGCCTCCCGGAGTGGAGAATACTTGAATGGGGAATTTATAAGCATTACCGACTGACTGTAGAATCGCTGTTAGCAGATGTAACAAATGGACAGGAAATTCGAATGCATTTTCAAATGACTGCCCTATTGCTTCAACTCAGAGGCAAAAGGGGCTCGCGGGCTGCTTGCAGCCCGCGCACAACGCACCAGCTAGTTATTATAATATATAAAGCTACACTACCACTGACTGACTGACTGACATCGGGTTTCTCGGAAACTACGCGGAAAGTTGGGGGGATTTCGACGTGATCGTGTAGAGGTGCGCCGAGTGACCACCGGAAAAATATTGACATCTCCAACACCCTGGACAAGAGAGTGGACCCCTGGAGGTGCGCAGAAACGGTGCCACTTGGAGGGGGGGTGTCTGAACAAAAAATGCTCGGAACTGGTGGCGATTACCAGGGGTGGTGGAAAAATGGGGATTTTCGCGAAAACAAGATGGCCGCCGTACTTTGCTAAAATCGCCGTTTATGAATTTTTATGTGCTATTTACTAAAAAGGTTTGATGTCGGTGCATGGGCTTAATACTAAGTGCTTGGCACCGACTTCAAACCTATTTAATAAATAGCACATAAAAATAATATGTAGTAATTAATAATATCAAATCTTTTTTATTTCTTACTTTTCCGTTTTTGAAGTCGGTTGTTTTTAACGCAGTTATTTTTATTTAATACTTTTTAGTGTATTTTTCAACACGAATCAAACGAGCCCAAACTCGATAAAGTTGAGTCAATATATTACTGAGTTCCTATGGCCACCTTCCGATTCCATCATCAGATCAGCTCCATGTCATGATAATGTTTCATCGCTATCCAATTTACATTCGTATACAAAATTTCAGCTCAATCGGTTACCGGGAAGTGAATCAAAGTTACTTGCTACATTGAAATTAAGTCATCGAGTACAGACAAAAATGCTCATAAAATAAAAACTACTAGGCCTAGCCGAATAAAATTTTTATGGGACCAATTCGACACCATCTCGCATCGAACAAAAAAAGAATCACGTAAATCGGTTCAGAAACCTCGGAGTAATCGGTGTACATACATAAAAAAAAAAAAAAAAAAAAAAAAATATACCGGCCGAATTGATAACCTCCTCCTTTTTTTTTGAAGTCGGTTAAAAATGACTACTCAATTGGTTTAATATTAACTTCTCGAATACCTTACTTAATGTTGGTAAAATAGAGATAGGTCTATAATTGTTACAGTCTTCTTGATCGCCCTTCTTAAATAGAGGTATAACTTTACTAAGCTTTAGTAAATTAGGAAATGTACCACAGTCACAACACTTATTAAATATAAAAGCTAAATTTTTCGCAATATTTTCTATGATATTATTAACTAAATTTACGGACATTCCCCAAAGATCACAAGTATTTTTTAGATTAAGCGTCTTAAAGGCAGTAACAATATCACTAGCAGTTACGTGTCGTAATTCAAATAATGTACTGCACCCCGCAACATGGTCCCTCAAAAAGGTTTCTGCAAGTGCTGAAGAAGAATTTAAACTATTAGTAATAGTAACAGGGACACTACTGAAGAATTCTTCAAAAGCAAGCGCAACATCAGCACTTTTGTCAATAACCCTGTCATTATTTACAAGTTTTATAGTATTACTTGATTTGCTTTTACCCATTTCACCATTAATAATAGACCAAACTGTTTTAACTTTATTATTCGATTCGCGTATTTTATCTCTGATATACAATCGCTTCGCAGTAAAACAAACAATTTTAAAAGTTTTTGAGTAATTTCTAACATAACTAAGAAAAGATGGGTCTTTATTATATTGCTTCATACCATATAACTCATAAAGAACGATCCTACACCTATGTATGCTAGGTGTCGCCCATTTACTAAATGGTAAATCCTTGGTAATATTTAAAGATTTAACTTTAAATATTTTTTCAAATTCATTATGAACTAAATTGAAAAGATTTTTAAACATTTCACAAGGATTATTATTACAGGATTGATCATTCAGTACGGGCAGGTTTTTATTAATATTATCTCTAAATTTATTAATGCCTTTTTTAGTTATAGGCCTAACATTAATTCTTTTAAATTCAGGTAAGCAATCCCATTCAAAAACTACTTTCTGGCCACAGTGATCCGAAGTGAGTGTATTGAGAATATTTTTCTCTAAACAGAAGCAGTCGCAGTATATATTATCAATACAGGTTGCAGAAGTAGGTGTAATTCGTGTGGGTTCATTAAAAAGTTTATACAGATTAAATAACTGAAACAAATTAACAATTCGTGTAGCCGTTTGTGTTTGTAAAAGTATATCAATATTAAAATCACCACATACTATAACTTTTTTTTTACTCCTACTTAAACGCTTTAATATTTCTTCCATGACTGTCTCAAACATATTATAGTCACTGGAAGGGGGTCTATAAACGTAAACAATAATGTAACGCTCCAGTTCAACACAGGACAGTTCAATGGTCCGTTCTACAGAAAGACTAACAATGTCAGTTCGTTCTTTACATTTTACACTATTGTGTACAAAAATAAGAGAACCTCCATGAATAGCATATGTCCTGAAGTATATACTTTTTAATGTATAATTATCAATATTTATTACCAACTGACATTGTTTAAGCCAATGTTCTGTTACACAAAAAACCTTAATTCTATTATGATTTAAAAATAATTCTATCTCTAATAATTTGCTAGCCAAGCCTTGAATGTTTTGATGTACAATAGAAAAAGTCTGCTTAGCTGTTGTCTTATATACTAGTTTAAATCTAGCTTAGGGCTAGATTTTCTGTCAACACAAGGTTGGTGTATATAATTATTATTACTACTACATAAAATTATAGTAGCTCCAGGGTCTGATAACAAACATGTACCAGACTGGTTAATATTATATGCTATTAACATAGCAAGTTCTCGCTTATATCTAGATGGCAGATACACTGTATTCTTTGTCAAAGTAAAAGATTTAATACACAAATTAATTTAAAAGTAAATAAATGCATCACGATGATGATTTGTTACATTATACAATTTTAAATTCATATTATGAATTAATCTATTTTGTTCTTGTGTCAAACCAGGTAGGTACGGCAATGTACACAACATAAATTTACATTTAGTCTTACTACTAATTTCCAACATTTATTTATTTATTTAATTATTTATTGCACACACAAAAGAAATAGAGACACATAAAGTAGAAGTAAGATTAAAATAATGTGTACAAACGGTGGCCTTATCGCTAGATAGCGATCTCTTCCAGGCCACCGTAAGTAATAATATGTAACGAGAGACATTCTATAAGGAGGTGGGTGAGCAAAAAATAAGGCGTTAGGGAAAAAGAAAGAATAATTATAAATATTCAATGTATATAATATATATCACATACAACAAATATATAGTAGAAGTATATAGGTAACCAGAGAAAATATAATTATAAATATTTAATAAATATAACATATAGAACAAATACATATATAGTAGTAGGTATATGACAAAAAAGAAAATAAGATAACAGTAAGGAAATAGAGGAAGAAGCTAAGCAAGAGAAAGATAGTGTGACTTAAGAAGGTGTTTAAAACTCCTTAAGGATTGCGCTTGACGTACTTCTAGTGGAAGTTCATTCCAGAGTTTGGCAGCACGAACAGCAAAGGAATGACCATAAAATTTGGTGTTCGTGACAGGGACACGCAAAAGTAAAGTTTTGGAAGGACGAGGGAAAGGAGAGGTAAAGAAATCAAATTTATCTTTGAGATAGTGAGGAGCTTTAGGATCAAACAGGACGGAGAAAAGAAGATGAAGAATGTGGGAGTTACGTCGGAGGCGGATGGGAAGCCAGTTGAGTTTTTTGCGATAGTCTGACACGTGGTCAAACTTACGCAAGCCAAAGATAAAGCGAATGCAAAAATTCTGAAGGCGTTCAAGTCGACTCAACTGGACTTCGGAAAGATCAAGGTAGGAGGAATCAGCATAATCAAGGTGGGAAAGGAGAAGGGAATGAGCTAGCATTATTTTTGTTGGGATAGGCAGAAAGTTGCGCAGGCGCCGAAGTGAGCCAGCGGAAGCAAACATCCTCCTACTAACCTCCTTCAGATGAACATCCCACGACAGGGTCTGATCCATTAAAATACCCAAGTTTTTAACGTGGGTACTGTAACCGATCTGTATGCCGTCCAACAAAACATCTGGAAGAGTTGCCCAATCAATCCTAGACACGTATGACGCACTCCCAATGATAATTGTCTGTGTTTTAGATGGATTTAGTAAAAGTCCAAAATTCCTGCTCCAGTTTACGATGGTAGACAAATCATTGTTGACCTTACTGATTGCATCGGGCAAGTCTTCCAGAGTCGCTTGGGTGTAGATCTGGACATCGTCGGCATACATGTGGTAGAGAGAAGTTAAAGAGTGAGTTAAAGTATTAATAAAAATTGCAAAGAGAAGTGGGGACAAGACGCAACCTTGAGGCACGCCGGCATTGATATTGCGCCAAGACGATGAAATGTCATCGAGTGCAATTCGCTGCCGGCGCCCGAATAAATAACTACGAAACCAATTACACGCTGATGGCGATAGGTTAAGTGAACGTAGCAAACCCAGCAGTAACTCGAAGTCAACAGAGCCAAAAGCATTGCTGAAGTCAAGTAGCGTAAGTACAGTGAGTTGTTTGTTGTCCATGCCAAGTCTAATGTCATCGGTGATTTTGGTGAGAGCAGTAGTCGTCCCATGACCAGGACGGAAACCGGATTGGAAAGGATTGAATAAATTATGTCTGTTAAGGAAAATACTGAATTGTTGATGCACTAATTTTTCAAGAACCTTTGACAGGAACGGTAAAATAGAAATTGGTCGGAAATCACTGTGGGATGAGGGTTTGGACTTTTTAGGGAGAGGAATAACCTGAGCACTTTTCCAAGCAGAGGGAAAAGTACCCGAGGAGATGGAAGAGTTTAAAATATGAGTTACGATAGGAATGATGAGGTCAAGGATAGGGATGATCATGTTACGACTAATGCCGTCACTACCGACTGCATTAGACGATACTGACATTATGCTCTTCTTAACATCACCATCAGCGAATTGGCTCAGATGGAACGGGGGGAAATCAGGAATTGGTAAAGAAGAAATATATTGGAGAGAGTTTGATTTTGTATTATTATCTAAAATAGGAGAAGAAACGGTGAAATGCTGATTTAGAAGATCTATATTTATGTTATCAGGAATTTTTGAAATCCTACATCAATATCCTTATTTTTTATATTTAAACTATCTCCATATAGTATAATTACAATATTATTCTTATTAAAGCTGAAATGATGAAGTGATTTGATTATATAATTAAATGATTAGGAGTGCAAGTTCTGGCGTTTTTACCTGAAAAAACGACATTTGAAAAAATGATCTGCCAACTTCCCGTAGCAGATCATTTTTAGCAGATCAAAAAAATAATGTGAGTTCTTATCGCGTGCAGTTGAGTTCTAGAGTTCCTGATACTTTTTAGAAATAGTTCTGGCGTTTTTACCTGAAAAAACGACATTTGAAAAAATAACTTTAGTGTACAGAGGCTGGGGTCTTCCAATAAAATACTGTATTCGCTGAACTACTTTATTACATTTATAAACTTATACTTTATTACACGTTAACTTAGATAGGCGAGTGGCAGGCGACTGGCTCTCGCAGGAGTGTCGCCATTCGCCGCGCCACAAACCGCTGAATTTACGATATTTGATTACTGAGAATAATAACACACACTACATACACCCCCTTCTAAAAAAAAATGATTTACATAACTGACAAATATCAAAAAAAAAAAAAAAAAAAATTAGCAAACATTAACATTTTGGGAGTCTATGCTGTGACAAAACACTTAAATCTGTACCTTGACTACAATTTAATTCCTTCCTTAACATTTTCCTTGCACGTATAACACAAACTTTGTATATTAATATAGCGCACAACACAAAAAGGATGACTGCCATAACCGTCACCGTGATGCTCAACACTTCCAATTTAAAATCAGTATTAGATGCTGTGGCGTGATTCGCTCCGTTTTGAGCGATAACAATTTCTTCATCTCTCTTTTCAACCGAATATGTTTTTCCCATTTTGTTAAATATTGTTTGATGCTGATAACTTTAAAGTTTAAACTATGTGAAATGAACCGACACTCAAATTTATATATTATTATTATATAATTAACTGGTTGAGCCGAGATTTGAAATAAAATGAATACAAATATTCCTAACAATTACTTATAACATTAATATGTGCTGAGGTGACATTACGCAACCTTCGCGTGCCTACTTCTAACAAAAATGCCAATGCAACATTAACCTAATTACAGTCCAAAAATCTTACAGGTCTTTTAATTATTCTGCCACTACGTGATTTCTTTAAAGGCGTGCACACACTTTTTTTTTTTTTTTTTTTTTTTTAACGTGAGGAAATTCTCATGAATACCGGCTGCTTCGGGGGCAGCAGCACGGTTATGTCAGACTCATACTGACTAAAACCTCACGGTGGCCTACTTCCGCGCAAGTAAAGAGGGGATCCCGGGATCTCCGGTGGGAACGCTCACGGTACCCCTCGCGCGCCTGCCATTGGCAATCTACTCGTATGTAGTCGCGAACTACCCTACGCGCATGCCTAGCACTACGACAGACTGCAGCCACAACAGTCAGTCGCCCTCCTCGCGTTGCCTATTGAATGAGCGCAGCCCCCGCCGCACACACTCTGCAACGATAAAGGCAGGAGCTCGTCGGGTCTACTAAGTGACCCGACGTCCCCTGCGGCGTGCTCTGCGACGCACGGGATTCCTACGCTCCCGGTCACGCTCAGCACTTTCTTTCTGTGACATCACTGCATCACAGAAAGACAGCACTGCCATCCACACGTCCTCTCTTTCGCACATGGCACCAACTACGATCGGAAGTGAGAGGTCAGATCCAACCATAGGACGTAGTGCATCGCGTTCTGCTGTCCACGCTGGACACGACTCTAAGGTGTGCTGAGCCGTATCCTCCTCACAGTCACAATGGTGACAAGCAGCATTTGGCTGTTTTCCTATTCGACACAGATACTTACCGAAGCAACCATGCCCCGTCAGAATCTGTGTCGTACGGAATGAGAGCGAGCCGTGGCGCCTTGTCATCCATTCCTTAAATACAGGCAAAATGGCATGGATAGACATCATGCCATATTGCGCGTTCGCTAGCCGTCTGGCCCATGCCTCCGTTGCCTGTCGTCGGAGTCTGGCCCTGCGCCTGTCCATGTCTGTTGGAGATATGCTCCGATGCAAGCCTACTTCTTCTCGCCAGTGGAACATGGTTGAAAGAATCTCCGCTTCCAAGTCCCAGGGGAGACATCTAGCTAGTACGCAAGCTGCGTCATAAGAGACTGTACGGTATGCCCGGGCGACTCTGATCGCCATCATCCTCTGAGGCTTACGCAAGAGGCTGATATGGCGTGCACACACTAGCCTCACTATGCTGATCTAATCTACTGTCATGTCTAACTTCATTTTCTTCTAAAATATACGCAGGCTTAAGTCTATCAATCGACACATTACATTCTCTATTATCAATTAATATTTTAAAAACTTTACTATTTCTTTCTAAAACTTTATATGGTCCGCTGTACGGAGGCGTCAGCGGTCTCCGTACCGCGTCCACTCTTAGAAAAACATGTGAACAGGAATTTAGATCAGCATGCACAAACGTACTATTACTATTTTTACATACCCTTTTTATGGGCCTAATTTTATTCAAAGTGTCTCTTAACTTACTTATAAACGAATGTGGATTATCAATTTTCGTACTTTTATCCGAACAAAATTCTCCCGGCAACCTTAAACAATGACCCAGAGCAAATTCCGCCGCGCTGATATTATCAGTGTCTGCTTGACAAGCTGCTCTCAATCCTAACATGACCGTAGGTAGTTCTACTAACCATGCTAGATTATTGTTCAATCTAGCCACCAGAGCCGACTTCAAGGACCTATGCCACCTTTCTATCTTACCATTACACTGCGGGTGGTACGGGGTAGTTCTCGTTTTTTGAATACCTAATAATTTCATTAAATCTGTAAACAATTCGCTTTCAAACTGTCTACCTTGATCGGTGGTAATAACTTTAGGACAACCGAAACGACAAATCCATCCTTCATAAACTGCTCTAGCTACCGACTCCGCAGTCATGTCCTTCACAGGGCAAATCTCAGGCCACCGCGTTAACCTATCGATCATAGTGACACAATAACGGAAACCGTGCTCGGTTTCCGGTAAAGGTCCTATCAGATCCACGTGCAAATGTTCAAAACGCTCGCTATTGTTAAAATCGCTAAGTTTTGAAACAGTGTGCCTAATAACCTTACTTCTCTGACACCTAACGCACGCGATGCTCTAACTCCGGGATGGGAAACGTCATGAAATTTATTAAACATACTTTTCCTAAACTGTGCTGGTATATACGGCCTAATATTCTGAGCTGATGTTTCACAATATATTTTAATATCGTCATTATTATCGAGCGCTAACTGTTTCCATTGCAATTTATCATTTGTTTTCATCAAATCTGCGAGCTCAGCGTCTGTCGCCTGTGCTCTCGCAACCTCCACGTATTCACTCGAACTAGGACATACGATACTCTCGATTCTCGATAAAGCGTCGGCCACTTGATTTTCAGTGCCTTGAATATGTTGTATGTCGCTTGTAAATTCGCTAATATACAACAATTGACGCGCTCGCCTAGGTAACTCTTTATTAGAACTTAATTTACTTAAAGCAAAAGTGAGAGGTTTATGGTCCGTGTAAACTGTTAAATTTCTGCCTTCGATTAAATCCCTAAAGTAAACTATTCCTGAATAAATCGCTAGAAGCTCCTTGTCATATGTGGAGTACTTCTTTTGCGATTCCGATAATCTTTTTGAAAAATATCCTAAAGGTTTCCAAGAATTTCCTTCCCACTGATTTAACACTGCCCCTATACTAAAATCTGACGCGTCGGTCATTAACCCTAATTTGGCACTAGATATTGGATGCGCAATAGTAACGGAATTTTTTAAATTTTCTTTACACACTTCAAATGCACTATTCGCCTCGTCTGTCCAATCTATACGCGTCTTATCTCGTTTTTTAGTCCCGTGTAAATATCTATCTAAAACTCCCTGAACTCGAGCAGCGTTAGGAATATGATTTCTGTAGAAATTTAACATGCCCAAAAATCTACGTAATTGTTCTACTGTCTCCGGTTTCGGATATGACTCGATAGCTTTAACTTTTTCCGGCATCGGCCTTATGCCCTTTTCTGAAACTAAATAGCCTAAAAATTCTATAGAGGACTGTCCAAAAACGCATTTACTTAAATTAATAGACATTTTATATTTACTCAACCTCTCAAATATTAATCGTAAATGTTCTCTATGTATATCGGGGTTATCCGATCCTATGATGACGTCATCTATGTAACCGAACACGACTGACTGACCTTTGCCCCCTGTACAGTCGCTGCCATAATTCAATTGTTCTATGCCTGATAAAACTGTATTATTGATAAATCTTTGAAATGTTTGTGCCGCGTTACGCAGGCCAAACGTCATTCTTGGAAATTCGAAAAGCCCAAACGGCGTAATAATGGCTGTTTTTTTAATGTCGTCTGGATTAATACCTATAAAATGATACGCTCTACAAATATCTAACTTTGAAAAAAAATTCTTATTATGTAAACCATACGTAAAATCTTGTACCCTAGGTATCGGATACCGATCTGGCTTTGTAAAGCTGAAATGATGAAGTGATTTGATTATATAATTAAATGATTAGGAGTGCAAGTTCTGGCGTTTTTACCTGAAAAAACGACATTTGAAAAAATGATCTGCCAACTTCCCGTAGCAGATCATTTTTAGCAGATCAAAAAAATAATGTGAGTTCTTATCGCGTGCAGTTGAGTTCTAGAGTTCCTGATACTTTTTAGAAATAGTTCTGGCGTTTTTACCTGAAAAAACGACATTTGAAAAAATAACTTTAGTGTACAGAGGCTGGGGTCTTCCAATAAAATACTGTATTCGCTGAACTACTTTATTACATTTATAAACTTATACTTTATTACACGTTAACTTAGATAGGCGAGTGGCAGGCGACTGGCTCTCGCAGGAGTGTCGCCATTCGCCGCGCCACAAACCGCTGAATTTACGATATTTGATTACTGAGAATAATAACACACACTACATACACCCCCTTCTAAAAAAAAAATGATTTACATAACTGACAAATATCAAAAAAAAAAAAAAAAAAAATTAGCAAACATTAACATTTTGGGAGTCTAGTTTAGTTTAGGAGGCTAGTTTTCAGAACCTCACAAAATATAAGCAGTATGTAAAACTAGCCTCATCAAATTATGGGGTTCAATAGGTCATTAGTTGTTTGCTTTGTGAAAATAATTATATTATTCAAATAAAAAATGTTATATTTTGGAATAAACATTGTTCTCTAAGGGAAAATAAAACAATTGAGTTTTCAGTCAACCTAAGAACTTAATACATCTTTGTAAATAAATTTCTGGACTGTCTGCAGAACTTGGCACACATTTAGATCTCATTTCTTTTTTTGGCAAATTAAGTCAACGATTGAACTCGGCTCCAAATTTTACATTTATGTTTTTGGTGGGATATCATTACTTTTTGTACAGAAAATTACTCTGCAAATTTGATTTACTTTATGAATATAATACTTTTTATATACGATTTTTTTATTTTTTCTTGCGGTTTCTCTGTATGGTTTGTTTAGTATTATCCTTACTAATATTATAAATGCGAAAGTAACTCTGTCTGTCTGTCTATTACTCAATCACGCCTAAACTACTGAACCAATTTGCATGAAATTTGGTATGGAGATATTTTGATACCCGAGAAAGGACATAGGCTACTTTTTATTGCGAAATATGTACCACGGGCGTAGCCGGGGCGGACCGCTAGTTTTCTATATTTTCTTATATGTTATGAATGTCAGCGCACATTGCCCCGTCATTATCTGCAATTTTTTAAACTCGTTTTCTGTTTAAAAGATTACATGATTTTCCAAACATCCAGCGTGAATTTGTACACACACTATTACCAAGATGCAAAGATCGTTGTAGAATAATCGTCGCCTTACTCCATGACGTTACGGTATTGCCATGACGCGATCTTAAAATTTTACTCTAAACGCGCCTAAAGATGTTTCACTCATATTAATATTACGCAAATTAAATCATTTCGACCTTCGACGAAGCCTTCTTCCATTACACCATTTATGGTACCTAATTATTTTTGCATGCTTGTATTGGCTGAACATGTTTGTGCTTTATTAATATAATTGTATCACCATTGAATACCATGTTTAAAGCAAAATAAAGATTTTATTTATTTATTTATTTACACTGAAATTAAAACTAAACTAAACGCTCATAAATAAAGAATAAATAAATGTGAATATGTAAAATTATATATTATTTTTAACTGTATGAGCAATAATTTTATTACAATTTTCTTTTATTTTACGTTTAATAACAGTTTTGAATAAAGAAATCATGCAATCGAAGTAATCCACCCTAGCGATACTAGCGCGAGTGAGTGTGATGTCAGAGGCGCTTCGAATCTACAGATGTTTCGTCCTAAAATATGTAAACTTCAATAATCTATATCTCAGTCATTTATTGATGGATTTCAAAATTTTTTTCGGCCACTGATTAGTTTTGAGCTATTTTTTAAGACTAGTAAGGTGAATATACTATTTTCTATTTTTTTAAACTTTTCCATTTTTCCATACAAACAAAATTTATGTCATTGAAAAAAAAATTAAATACAAATAAATTCAGTATTTTCTGATTTTTTCCTTTGTACACTCACTATTACCTAGCTGATTACAAAATTTGAACTTTCTAGGTCATCTGGAAGTGGGTTAGGTTTTGTATATGTCTATAAGTCAGTCAGTCTTAAAAATTGCGATTTTTGGATATTAATATCTAGGCAACTGTTTAATCTGTATTTATGAAATTTAAGGTTCTTGTTTATCTTGAGGTCCTCTTGATATGTACCAAATTTGGTTTATTTAACTCAAATAGTTTTCGAGTTATTAAAGGGTGTAAAGTGGCTCGAAATGGTTCGTGTAAATATACACACGGCTGCTGCTCGCCAGTTCTCTTCGCTTGAACTCGGCTTGACACGCTGCCGCGTGTCTAGATTTTTACATACCCTTTTTATGGGCCTAATTTTATTCAAAGTGTCTCTTAACTTACTTATAAACGAATGTGGATTATCAATTTTCGTACTTTTATCCGAACAAAATTCTCCCGGCAACCTTAAACAATGACCCAGAGCAAATTCCGCCGCGCTGATATTATCAGTGTCTGCTTGACAAGCTGCTCTCAATCCTAACATGACCGTAGGTAGTTCTACTAACCATGCTAGATTATTGTTCAATCTAGCCACCAGAGCCGACTTCAAGGACCTATGCCACCTTTCTATCTTACCATTACACTGCGGGTGGTACGGGGTAGTTCTCGTTTTTTGAATACCTAATAATTTCATTAAATCTGTAAACAATTCGCTTTCAAACTGTCTACCTTGATCGGTGGTAATAACTTTAGGACAACCGAAACGACAAATCCATCCTTCATAAACTGCTCTAGCTACCGACTCCGCAGTCATGTCCTTCACAGGGCAAATCTCAGGCCACCGCGTTAACCTATCGATCATAGTGACACAATAACGGAAACCGTGCTCGGTTTCCGGTAAAGGTCCTATCAGATCCACGTGCAAATGTTCAAAACGCTCGCTATTGTTAAAATCGCTAAGTTTTGAAACAGTGTGCCTAATAACCTTACTTCTCTGACACCTAACGCACGCGATGCTCTAACTCCGGGATGGGAAACGTCATGAAATTTATTAAACATACTTTTCCTAAACTGTGCTGGTATATACGGCCTAATATTCTGAGCTGATGTTTCACAATATATTTTAATATCGTCATTATTATCGAGCGCTAACTGTTTCCATTGCAATTTATCATTTGTTTTCATCAAATCTGCGAGCTCAGCGTCTGTCGCCTGTGCTCTCGCAACCTCCACGTATTCACTCGAACTAGGACATACGATACTCTCGATTCTCGATAAAGCATCGGCCACTTGATTTTCAGTGCCTTGAATATGTTGTATGTCGCTTGTAAATTCGCTAATATACAACAATTGACGCGCTCGCCTAGGTAACTCTTTATTAGAACTTAATTTACTTAAAGCAAAAGTGAGAGGTTTATGGTCCGTGTAAACTGTTAAATTTCTGCCTTCGATTAAATCCCTAAAGTAAACTATTCCTGAATAAATCGCTAGAAGCTCCTTGTCATATGTGGAGTACTTCTTTTGCGATTCCGATAATCTTTTTGAAAAATATCCTAAAGGTTTCCAAGAATTTCCTTCCCACTGATTTAACACTGCCCCTATACTAAAATCTGACGCGTCGGACATTAACCCTAATTTGGCACTAGATATTGGATGCGCAATAGTAACGGCATTTTTTAAATTTTCTTTACACACTTCAAATGCACTATTCGCCTCGTCTGTCCAATCTATACGCGTCTTATCTCGTTTTTTAGTCCCGTGTAAATATCTATCTAAAACTCCCTGAACTCGAGCAGCGTTAGGAATATGATTTCTGTAGAAATTTAACATGCCCAAAAATCTACGTAATTGTTCTACTGTCTCCGGTTTCGGATATGACTCGATAGCTTTAACTTTTTCCGGCATCGGCCTTATGCCCTTTTCTGAAACTAAATAGCCTAAAAATTCTATAGAGGACTGTCCAAAAACGCATTTACTTAAATTAATAGACATTTTATATTTACTCAACCTCTCAAATATTAATCGTAAATGTTCTCTATGTATATCGGGGTTATCCGATCCTATGATGACGTCATCTATGTAACCGAACACGACTGACTGACCTTTGCCCCCTGTACAGTCGCTGCCATAATTCAATTGTTCTATGCCTGATAAAACTGTATTATTGATAAATCTTTGAAATGTTTGTGCCGCGTTACGCAGGCCAAACGTCATTCTTGGAAATTCGAAAAGCCCAAACGGCGTAATAATGGCTGTTTTTTTAATGTCGTCTGGATTAATACCTATAAAATGATACGCTCTACAAATATCTAACTTTGAAAAAAAATTCTTATTATGTAAACCATACGTAAAATCTTGTACCCTAGGTATCGGATACCGATCTGGCTTTGTAATTGCGTTTAACATCCTGTAGTCCCCGCAGGGTCGGATACCACCATCCTTTTTAGGTACAATATGTAAAGGACTGGCCCACTCACTATTTGAAGGTCTACATATGCCTAGCTCTTGCATCAATTGGAATTCCTTTTTAACCCTATCGTACCTGTCGGCCGGTAACCTCCTGGCACGCGCGTGCACAGGTGGTCCAGTAGTCTCGATGTGATGATACACGGAATGCTCTGGGACATCCTTGAAGGCTGGCGGGCGCGTGATGTCCTGAAATTGTTCCAGTAAATCCGCGTAAGGATGGTTGCTATTTATACTTATAATAGTGCCGAAAAAATGTGTACTTTTAATTCCACCGACATTTAAACTGGTAACTGAATCGATTAACTTATTATTATACAAATCTACATTTAATTTAAAATTCTTCAAAAAATCAGCACCTATTATCGGCTGTTTTACATCACATACGACAAAAGGCCATTTAAATGACCGTCTTAGGCCCAACGATAACTCTAAATTACATATTCCATAACATTTAATTTCGCTGTCATTTGCAGCATACAACTTTAGATCGACTTTTTCGATAGGCTTTCTAACACACCACTTTGGAATGACGGAAATGTTAGCGCCTGTATCGATCAAAAAACTATATTTCGTTAAATTATCTCTAATTAATAAACGATGGCTTTTGGTTACCTGACCTTGAGTACATCCGTCCACCGCGCCCGCATGTACTCCGTCTAGTTTCCCGACTGCTTGGCTCGCCACGCGCAGGGTTGCTCGCAGCGGTTAGCTCTCGATCTGTACCGAAAGTGAAAACGGCACAGCCAGTCCGGGTCTCCAGGTGCTCTTCTTGGCCGCGATGTCGATCTTCTCCTGAAGTTGGTCCGTCTGTCGTTGCTCCTAGAGCGCCCGCGACCCCTCAGTTCGGCGCGGAGCGCTGCAACCTCCAGCTCCAATCTGCTCATCTTCTCGTCCGGCTGCTCATCTGTTTCCTTCTTGCATGACACGGCTGCCACATCCCCGACGTTGGTGTATTCGGTAATCTTGTCTGCCATGGCCGCCAGCTTGTCCAGAGACTGATCTTCACAAACCGCCATGACTGGTCGAACTGATGACGGCATTTTCGACAACCACAGGCTCTTGAGTGTGTTGTCCGCAATTTGTGCGCTGCGACCCAGATCCTTCATGCGCCTTAAAAACTGGGAGGGTCTTTGCGAACCCAATTCCAGCTCCGACACCAACTTCTGCATTTGTCTTTCGGCACTCTCTTCATAAACCTGCAGCAGCCTCTCCTTAAGCGCCGTATACCTGTCCTGGGCGGGTGGTGACATCACGAGGTCGCTGACCTGCTGAATGGCCTTTTTTCCGAGTTTCGATATGACCAGGTTGAATTTGGTCTCTTCCCCCTGCTTCTGTGGGGCCATCACGGACTCGAACTGTGCGAACCATAACCTTGGCAAGTCTGCCCAAAATTCTGGTAGCTTGGTGGACACGCTTATCGATGCCAACGCCGCGCCTGACGCCTCTTCCTTGATCTGCGTGTCTGATGCTGCTGCTTTATTCATTATTAAGCCGATGAGTTGGTGAGCCGCCTGCCGCTGTAGTCGCCACGTGCCACGCGCGCTCTTCGATTGCGTCACGCTAACTTCCTGTCGCCGTGCCGCGTGGAATTTGATCTCGAACAAAACTTACCCCACAGCCAATGTCACTAATTACGCCGATTCCCTTTACTACAAACTTTCTTCGAGAGTTCTTCGTCGGGGTCACCAGTTTAGAGTACAGAGGCTGGGGTCTTCCAATAAAATACTGTATTCGCTGAACTACTTTATTACATTTATAAACTTATACTTTATTACACGTTAACTTAGATAGGCGAGTGGCAGGCGACTGGCTCTCGCAGGAGTGTCGCCATTCGCCGCGCCACAAACCGCTGAATTTACGATATTTGATTACTGAGAATAATAACACACACTACATAACTTAGCAGAGCATTTTTAGCAGATCAAAAAAATAATGTGAGTTCTTATTGCGTGCAGTTGAGTTCTAGAGTTCCTGTTACTTTTTAGAAATAGTTCTGGCGTTTTTACCTGAAAAAACGACATTTGAAAAAATAACTTAGCAGAGCATTTTTAGCGGATCAAAAAAATAATGTGAGTTCTTATCGCGTGCAGTTGATTTCTAGAGTTCCTGATACTTTTTAGAAATAGTTCTGGCGTTTTTACCTGAAAAAACGACATTTGAAAAAATTATCTGCCAACTTCCCGTAGCAGAGCATGTTTAGCAGATCAAAAAAATAATGTGAGTTCTTATCGCGTGCAGTTGAGTTCTAGAGTTCCTGATACTTTTTAGAAATAGTTCTCGCATTTTTACCTGAAAAAACGACATTTGAAAAAATGATCTGCCAACTTCCCGTACTAGACAATTTTTAGCGGATCAAAAAAATAATGTGAGTTCTTATCGCGTGCAGTTGAGTTCTAGAGTTCCTGATACTTTTTAGAAATAGTTCTTGCGTTTTTACCTGAAAAAACGACATTTGAAAAAATGATCTGCCAACTTCCCGTAGCAGAGCATTTTTAGCAGATCAAAAAAATAATGTGAGTTCTTATCGCGTGCAGTTGAGTTCTAGAGTTCCTGATACTTTTTAGAAATAGTTCTGGCGTTTTTACCTGAAAAAACGTCATTTGAAAAAATAACTTAGCAGAGCATTTTTAGCGGATCAAAAAAATAATGTGAGTTCTTATCGCGTGCAGTTGAGTTCTAGAGTTCCTGATACTTTTTAGAAATAGTTCTGGCGTTTTTACCTGAAAAAACGACATTTGAAAAAATGATCTGCCAACTTCCCGTAGCAGAGCATTTTTAGCAGATCAAAAAAATAATGTGAGTTCTTATCGCGTGCAGTTGAGTTCTAGAGTTCCTGATACTTTTTACCTGAAAAACGACATTTGAAAAAATAACTTAGCAGAGCATTTTAAGCGGATCAAAAAAATAATGTGAGTTCTTATCGCGTGCAGTTGAGTTCTAGAGTTCCTGATACTTTTTAGAAATAGTTCTGGCGTTTTTACCTGAAAAAACGACATTTAAAAATATAATCTGCCAACTTCCCGTACTAGATAATTTTTAGCGGATCAAAAAAATAATGTGAGTTCTTATCGCGTGCAGTTTAGTTCTAGAGTTCCTGATACTTTTTACCTGAAAAAACGACATTTGAAAAAATAACTTAGCAGAGCATTTTAAGCGGATCAAAAAAATAATGTGACTTCTTATCGCGTGCAGTTGAGTTCTAGAGTTCCTGATACTTTTTAGAAATAGTTCTGGCGTTTTTACCTGAAAAAACGACATTTAAAAAAATAATCTGCCAACTTCCCGTACTAGATAATTTTTAGCGGATCAAAAAGATAATGTGAGTTCTTATCGCGTGCAGTTGAGTTCTAGAGTTCCTGATACTTTTTAGAAATAGTTCTGGCATTTTTACCTGAAAAAACGACATTTGAAAAAATGATCTGCCAACTTCCCGTACTAGATAATTTTTAGCGGATCAAAAGAATAATGTGAGTTCTTATCGCGTGCAGTTGAGTTCTAGAGTTCCTGATACTTTTTAGAAATAGTTCTGGCGTTTTTACCTGAAAAAACGACATTTGAAAAAATGATCTGCCAACTTCCCGTAGCAGAGCATTTTTAGCAGATCAAAAAAATAATGTGAGTTCTTATCGCGTGCAGTTGAGTTCTAGAGTTCCTGATACTTTTTAAAAATAGTTCTGGCGTTTTTACCTGAAAAAACGACATTTGAAAAAATGATCTGCCAACTTCCCGTAGCAGAGCATTTTTAGCAGATCAAAAAAATAATGTGAGTTCTTATCGCGTGCAGTTGAGTTCTAGAGTTCCTGATACTTTTTAGAAATAGTTCTGGCGTTTTTACCTGGAAAAACGACATTTGAAAAAATGATCTGCCAACTTTCCGTAGCAGAGCATTTTTAGCA
This sequence comes from Colias croceus, assembly GCF_905220415.1. Lineage (NCBI taxonomy): Eukaryota > Metazoa > Arthropoda > Insecta > Lepidoptera > Pieridae > Colias > Colias croceus. The sequence continues at coordinate 1,205,430 of NC_059567.1, forward strand.
GATCAAAAAAATAATGTGAGTTCTTATCGCGTGCAGTTGAGTTCTAGAGTTCCTGATACTTTTTAGAAATAGTTCTGGCGTTTTTACCTGAAAAAACGACATTTGAAAAAATAACTTAGCAGAGCATTTTTAGCGGATTAAAAAAATAATGTGAGTTCTTATCGCGTGCAGTTGAGTTCTAGAGTTCCTGATAGTTTTTAGAAATAGTTCTGGCATTTTTACCTGAAAAAACGACATTTAAAAATATAATCTGCCAACTTCCCGTACTAGATAATTTTTAGCGGATCAAAAAAATAATGTGAGTTCTTATCGCGTGCAGTTTAGTTCTAGAGTTCCTGATACTTTTTACCTGAAAAAACGACATTTGAAAAAATAACTTAGCAGAGCATTTTAAGCGGATCAAAAAAATAATGTGACTTCTTATCGCGTGCAGTTGAGTTCTAGAGTTCCTGATACTTTTTAGAAATAGTTCTGGCGTTTTTACCTGAAAAAACGACATTTAAAAAAATAATCTGCCAACTTCCCGTACTAGATAATTTTTAGCGGATCAAAAAGATAATGTGAGTTCTTATCGCGTGCAGTTGAGTTCTAGAGTTCCTGATACTTTTAAGAAATAGTTCTGGCATTTTTACCTGAAAAAACGACATTTGAAAAAATGATCTGCCAACTTCCCGTACTAGATAATTTTTAGCGGATCAAAAGAATAATGTGAGTTCTTATCGCGTGCAGTTGAGTTCTAGAGTTCCTGATACTTTTTAGAAATAGTTCTGGCGTTTTTACCTGAAAAAACGACATTTGAAAAAATGATCTGCCAACTTCCCGTAGCAGAGCATTTTTAGCAGATCAAAAAAATAATGTGAGTTCTTATCGCGTGCAGTTGAGTTCTAGAGTTCCTGATACTTTTTAAAAATAGTTCTGGCGTTTTTACCTGAAAAAACGACATTTGAAAAAATGATCTGCCAACTTCCCGTAGCAGAGCATTTTTAGCAGATCAAAAAAATAATGTGAGTTCTTATCGCGTGCAGTTGAGTTCTAGAGTTCCTGATACTTTTTAGAAATAGTTCTGGCGTTTTTACCTGGAAAAACGACATTTGAAAAAATGATCTGCCAACTTTCCGTAGCAGAGCATTTTTAGCAGATCAAAAAAATAATGTGAGTTCTTATCGCGTGCAGTTGAGTTCTAGAGTTCCTGATACTTTTTAGAAATAGTTCTGGCGTTTTTACCTGAAAAAACGACATTTGAAAAAATAACTTAGCAGAGCATTTTTAGCGGATTAAAAAAATAATGTGAGTTCTTATCGCGTGCAGTTGAGTTCTAGAGTTCCTGATAGTTTTTAGAAATAGTTCTGGCATTTTTACCTGAAAAAACGACATTTAAAAATATAATCTGCCAACTTCCCGTACTAGATAATTTTTAGCGGATCAAAAAAATAATGTGAGTTCTTATCGCGTGCAGTTTAGTTCTAGAGTTCCTGATACTTTTTACCTGAAAAAACGACATTTGAAAAAATAACTTAGCAGAGCATTTTAAGCGGATCAAAAAAATAATGTGACTTCTTATCGCGTGCAGTTGAGTTCTAGAGTTCCTGATACTTTTTATAAATAGTTCTGGCGTTTTTACCTGAAAAAACGACATTTAAAAAAATAATCTGCCAACTTCCCGTACTAGATAATTTTTAGCGGATCAAAAAAATAATGTGAGTTCTTATCGCGTGCAGTTTAGTTCTGTAATATGTAATATGTATTATATATTTTATTATATAAGTATATTTTTGTATGTACTGTAGTGTTGTATATGTTTATGTACAGTATATAATTTATAAATTGTTATGTGTTTTAATTTTCATATATTTTTCTTTTGTTTATACAACATTATTATTATTATTTATTTATTTTTTTTTTTTTTCTTTTTCTCTCGACCTACCTTCACAACTTAATTGAGCTGATTACCTTCTGCCCTGGTTGCCTGGAAGAGATCACTACTAAGTGATAAGGCCGCCAAATACACTAAACTGCTCCTTGCTTTTATTTTTGTATGTTCTAGTATGTAAGTCTGTTTAGTTGTATTAAAGAGTAAAATAAATAAATAAATAAATAGATAATTTTTAGCGGATCAAAAAGATAATGTGAGTTCTTATCGCGTGCAGTTGAGTTCTAGAGTTCCTGATACTTTTTAGAAATAGTTCTGGCATTTTTACCTGAAAAAACGACATTTGAAAAAATGATCTGCCAACTTCCCGTACTAGATAATTTTTAGCGGATCAAAAGAATAATGTGAGTTCTTATCGCGTGCAGTTGAGTTCTAGAGTTCCTGATACTTTTTAGAAATAGTTCTGGCGTTTTTACCTGAAAAAACGACATTTGAAAAAATGATCTGCCAACTTCCCGTAGCAGAGCATTTTTAGCAGATCAAAAAAATAATGTGAGTTCTTATCGCGTGCAGTTGAGTTCTAGAGTTCCTGATAGTTTTTAGAAATAGTTCTGGCATTTTTACCTGAAAAAACGACATTTGAAAAAATGATCTGCCAACTTCCCGTACTAGATAATTTTTAGCGGATCAAAAGAATAATGTGAGTTCTTATCGCGTGCAGTTGAGTTCTAGAGTTCCTGATACTTTTTAGAAATAGTTCTGGCATTTTTACCTGAAAAAACGACATTTGAAAAAATGATCTGCCAACTTCCCGTACTAGATAATTTTTAGCAGATCAAAAAAATAATGTGAGTTCTTATCGCGTGCAGTTGAGTTCTAGAGTTCCTGATACTTTTTAAAAATAGTTCTGGCGTTTTTACCTGAAAAAACGACATTTGAAAAAATGATCTGCCAACTTCCCGTAGCAGAGCATTTTTAGCAGATCAAAAAAATAATGTGAGTTCTTATCGCGTGCAGTTGAGTTCTAGAGTTCCTGATACTTTTTAGAAATAGTTCTGGCGTTTTTACCTGAAAAAACGACATTTGAAAAAATGATCTGCCAACTTTCCGTAGCAGAGCATTTTTAGCAGATCAAAAAAATAATGTGAGTTCTTATCGCGTGCAGTTGAGTTCTAGAGTTCCTGATACTTTTTAGAAATAGTTCTGGCGTTTTTACCTGAAAAAACGACATTTGAAAAAATAACTTAGCAGAGCATTTTTAGCGGATTAAAAAAATAATGTGAGTTCTTATCGCGTGCAGTTGAGTTCTAGAGTTCCTGATAGTTTTTAGAAATAGTTCTGGCATTTTTACCTGAAAAAACGACATTTGAAAAAATGATCTGCCAACTTCCCGTACTAGATAATTTTTAGCGGATCAAAAGAATAATGTGAGTTCTTATCGCGTGCAGTTGAGTTCTAGAGTTCCTGATACTTTTTAGAAATAGTTCTGGCGTTTTTACCTGAAAAAACGACATTTAAAAATATAATCTGCCAACTTCCCGTACTAGATAATTTTTAGCGGATCAAAAAAATAATGTGAGTTCTTATCGCGTGCAGTTTAGTTCTAGAGTTCCTGATACTTTTTACCTGAAAAAACGACATTTGAAAAAATAACTTAGCAGAGCATTTTAAGCGGATCAAAAAAATAATGTGACTTCTTATCGCGTGCAGTTGAGTTCTAGAGTTCCTGATACTTTTTAGAAATAGTTCTGGCGTTTTTACCTGAAAAAACGACATTTAAAAAAATAATCTGCCAACTTCCCGTACTAGATAATTTTTAGCGGATCAAAAAGATAATGTGAGTTCTTATCGCGTGCAGTTGAGTTCTAGAGTTCCTGATACTTTTTAGAAATAGTTCTGGCATTTTTACCTGAAAAAACGACATTTGAAAAAATGATCTGCCAACTTCCCGTACTAGATAATTTTTAGCGGATCAAAAGAATAATGTGAGTTCTTATCGCGTGCAGTTGAGTTCTAGAGTTCCTGATACTTTTTAGAAATAGTTCTGGCGTTTTTACCTGAAAAAACGACATTTGAAAAAATGATCTGCCAACTTCCCGTAGCAGAGCATTTTTAGCAGATCAAAAAAATAATGTGAGTTCTTATCGCGTGCAGTTGAGTTCTAGAGTTCCTGATAGTTTTTAGAAATAGTTCTGGCATTTTTACCTGAAAAAACGACATTTGAAAAAATGATCTGCCAACTTCCCGTACTAGATAATTTTTAGCGGATCAAAAGAATAATGTGAGTTCTTATCGCGTGCAGTTGAGTTCTAGAGTTCCTGATACTTTTTAGAAATAGTTCTGGCGTTTTTACCTGAAAAAACGACATTTGAAAAAATAACTTAGCAGAGCATTTTTAGCGGATTAAAAAAATAATGTGAGTTCTTATCGCGTGCAGTTGAGTTCTAGAGTTCCTGATAGTTTTTAGAAATAGTTCTGGCATTTTTACCTGAAAAAACGACATTTGAAAAAATGATCTGCCAACTTCCCGTACTAGATAATTTTTAGCGGATCAAAAGAATAATGTGAGTTCTTATCGCGTGCAGTTGAGTTCTAGAGTTCCTGATACTTTTTAGAAATAGTTCTGGCGTTTTTACCTGAAAAAACGACATTTAAAAAAATAATCTGCCAACTTCCCGTACTAGATAATTTTTAGCGGATCAAAAAGATAATGTGAGTTCTTATCGCGTGCAGTTGAGTTCTAGAGTTCCTGATACTTTTTAGAAATAGTTCTGGCATTTTTACCTGAAAAAACGACATTTGAAAAAATGATCTGCCAACTTCCCGTACTAGATAATTTTTAGCGGATCAAAAGAATAATGTGAGTTCTTATCGCGTGCAGTTGAGTTCTAGAGTTCCTGATACTTTTTAGAAATAGTTCTGGCGTTTTTACCTGAAAAAACGACATTTGAAAAAATGATCTGCCAACTTCCCGTAGCAGAGCATTTTTAGCAGATCAAAAAAATAATGTGAGTTCTTATCGCGTGCAGTTGAGTTCTAGAGTTCCTGATACTTTTTAGAAATAGTTCTGGCGTTTTTACCTGAAAAAACGACATTTGAAAAAATAACTTAGCAGAGCATTTTAAGCGGATCAAAAAAATAATGTGAGTTCTTATCGCGTGCAGTTGAGTTCTAGAGTTCCTGATACTTTTTAGAAATAGTTCTGGCGTTTTTACCTGAAAAAACGACATTTGAAAAAATGATCTGCCAACTTCCCGTAGCAGAGCATTTTTAGCAGATCAAAAAAATAATGTGAGTTCTTATCGCGTGCAGTTGAGTTCTAGAGTTCCTGATACTTTTTAGAAATAGTTCTGGCGTTTTTACCTGAAAAAACGACATTTGAAAAAATGATCTGCCAACTTCCCGTAGCAGAGCATTTTTAGCAGATCAAAAAAATAATGTGAGTTCTTATCGCGTGCAGTTGAGTTCTAGAGTTCCTGATACTTTTTAGAAATAGTTCTGGCGTTTTTACCTGAAAAAACGACATTTAAAAATATAATCTGCCAACTTCCCGTACTAGATAATTTTTAGCGGATCAAAAAAATAATGTGAGTTCTTATCGCGTGCAGTTTAGTTCTAGAGTTCCTGATACTTTTTACCTGAAAAAACGACATTTGAAAAAATAACTTAGCAGAGCATTTTAAGCGGATCAAAAAAATAATGTGACTTCTTATCGCGTGCAGTTGAGTTCTAGAGTTCCTGATACTTTTTAGAAATAGTTCTGGCGTTTTTACCTGAAAAAACGACATTTAAAAAAATAATCTGCCAACTTCCCGTACTAGATAATTTTTAGCGGATCAAAAAGATAATGTGAGTTCTTATCGCGTGCAGTTGAGTTCTAGAGTTCCTGATACTTTTTAGAAATAGTTCTGGCATTTTTACCTGAAAAAACGACATTTGAAAAAATGATCTGCCAACTTCCCGTACTAGATAATTTTTAGCGGATCAAAAGAATAATGTGAGTTCTTATCGCGTGCAGTTGAGTTCTAGAGTTCCTGATACTTTTTAGAAATAGTTCTGGCGTTTTTACCTGAAAAAACGACATTTGAAAAAATGATCTGCCAACTTCCCGTAGCAGAGCATTTTTAGCAGATCAAAAAAATAATGTGAGTTCTTATCGCGTGCAGTTGAGTTCTAGAGTTCCTGATACTTTTTAAAAATAGTTCTGGCGTTTTTACCTGAAAAAACGACATTTGAAAAAATGATCTGCCAACTTCCCGTAGCAGAGCATTTTTAGCAGATCAAAAAAATAATGTGAGTTCTTATCGCGTGCAGTTGAGTTCTAGAGTTCCTGATACTTTTTAGAAATAGTTCTGGCGTTTTTACCTGGAAAAACGACATTTGAAAAAATGATCTGCCAACTTTCCGTAGCAGAGCATTTTTAGCAGATCAAAAAAATAATGTGAGTTCTTATCGCGTGCAGTTGAGTTCTAGAGTTCCTGATACTTTTTAGAAATAGTTCTGGCGTTTTTACCTGAAAAAACGACATTTGAAAAAATAACTTAGCAGAGCATTTTTAGCGGATTAAAAAAATAATGTGAGTTCTTATCGCGTGCAGTTGAGTTCTAGAGTTCCTGATAGTTTTTAGAAATAGTTCTGGCATTTTTACCTGAAAAAACGACATTTGAAAAAATGATCTGCCAACTTCCCGTACTAGATAATTTTTAGCGGATCAAAAGAATAATGTGAGTTCTTATCGCGTGCAGTTGAGTTCTAGAGTTCCTGATACTTTTTAGAAATAGTTCTGGCGTTTTTACCTGAAAAAACGACATTTAAAAATATAATCTGCCAACTTCCCGTACTAGATAATTTTTAGCGGATCAAAAAAATAATGTGAGTTCTTATCGCGTGCAGTTTAGTTCTAGAGTTCCTGATACTTTTTACCTGAAAAAACGACATTTGAAAAAATAACTTAGCAGAGCATTTTAAGCGGATCAAAAAAATAATGTGACTTCTTATCGCGTGCAGTTGAGTTCTAGAGTTCCTGATACTTTTTAGAAATAGTTCTGGCGTTTTTACCTGAAAAAACGACATTTAAAAAAATAATCTGCCAACTTCCCGTACTAGATAATTTTTAGCGGATCAAAAAGATAATGTGAGTTCTTATCGCGTGCAGTTGAGTTCTAGAGTTCCTGATACTTTTTAGAAATAGTTCTGGCATTTTTACCTGAAAAAACGACATTTGAAAAAATGATCTGCCAACTTCCCGTACTAGATAATTTTTAGCGGATCAAAAGAATAATGTGAGTTCTTATCGCGTGCAGTTGAGTTCTAGAGTTCCTGATACTTTTTAGAAATAGTTCTGGCGTTTTTACCTGAAAAAACGACATTTGAAAAAATGATCTGCCAACTTCCCGTAGCAGAGCATTTTTAGCAGATCAAAAAAATAATGTGAGTTCTTATCGCGTGCAGTTGAGTTCTAGAGTTCCTGATAGTTTTTAGAAATAGTTCTGGCATTTTTACCTGAAAAAACGACATTTGAAAAAATGATCTGCCAACTTCCCGTACTAGATAATTTTTAGCGGATCAAAAGAATAATGTGAGTTCTTATCGCGTGCAGTTGAGTTCTAGAGTTCCTGATACTTTTTAGAAATAGTTCTGGCATTTTTACCTGAAAAAACGACATTTGAAAAAATGATCTGCCAACTTCCCGTACTAGATAATTTTTAGCAGATCAAAAAAATAATGTGAGTTCTTATCGCGTGCAGTTGAGTTCTAGAGTTCCTGATACTTTTTAAAAATAGTTCTGGCGTTTTTACCTGAAAAAACGACATTTGAAAAAATGATCTGCCAACTTCCCGTAGCAGAGCATTTTTAGCAGATCAAAAAAATAATGTGAGTTCTTATCGCGTGCAGTTGAGTTCTAGAGTTCCTGATACTTTTTAGAAATAGTTCTGGCGTTTTTACCTGGAAAAACGACATTTGAAAAAATGATCTGCCAACTTTCCGTAGCAGAGCATTTTTAGCAGATCAAAAAAATAATGTGAGTTCTTATCGCGTGCAGTTGAGTTCTAGAGTTCCTGATACTTTTTAGAAATAGTTCTGGCGTTTTTACCTGAAAAAACGACATTTGAAAAAATAACTTAGCAGAGCATTTTTAGCGGATTAAAAAAATAATGTGAGTTCTTATCGCGTGCAGTTGAGTTCTAGAGTTCCTGATAGTTTTTAGAAATAGTTCTGGCATTTTTACCTGAAAAAACGACATTTGAAAAAATGATCTGCCAACTTCCCGTACTAGATAATTTTTAGCGGATCAAAAGAATAATGTGAGTTCTTATCGCGTGCAGTTGAGTTCTAGAGTTCCTGATACTTTTTAGAAATAGTTCTGGCGTTTTTACCTGAAAAAACGACATTTAAAAATATAATCTGCCAACTTCCCGTACTAGATAATTTTTAGCGGATCAAAAAAATAATGTGAGTTCTTATCGCGTGCAGTTTAGTTCTAGAGTTCCTGATACTTTTTACCTGAAAAAACGACATTTGAAAAAATAACTTAGCAGAGCATTTTAAGCGGATCAAAAAAATAATGTGAGTTCTTATCGCGTGCAGTTGAGTTCTAGAGTTCCTGATACTTTTTAGAAATAGTTCTGGCGTTTTTACCTGAAAAAACGACATTTAAAAAAATAATCTGCCAACTTCCCGTACTAGATAATTTTTAGCGGATCAAAAAGATAATGTGAGTTCTTATCGCGTGCAGTTGAGTTCTAGAGTTCCTGATACTTTTTAGAAATAGTTCTGGCATTTTTACCTGAAAAAACGACATTTGAAAAAATGATCTGCCAACTTCCCGTACTAGATAATTTTTAGCGGATCAAAAGAATAATGTGAGTTCTTATCGCGTGCAGTTGAGTTCTAGAGTTCCTGATACTTTTTAGAAATAGTTCTGGCGTTTTTACCTGAAAAAACGACATTTGAAAAAATGATCTGCCAACTTCCCGTAGCAGAGCATTTTTAGCAGATCAAAAAAATAATGTGAGTTCTTATCGCGTGCAGTTGAGTTCTAGAGTTCCTGATAGTTTTTAGAAATAGTTCTGGCATTTTTACCTGAAAAAACGACATTTGAAAAAATGATCTGCCAACTTCCCGTACTAGATAATTTTTAGCGGATCAAAAGAATAATGTGAGTTCTTATCGCGTGCAGTTGAGTTCTAGAGTTCCTGATACTTTTTAGAAATAGTTCTGGCGTTTTTACCTGAAAAAACGACATTTGAAAAAATAACTTAGCAGAGCATTTTTAGCGGATTAAAAAAATAATGTGAGTTCTTATCGCGTGCAGTTGAGTTCTAGAGTTCCTGATAGTTTTTAGAAATAGTTCTGGCATTTTTACCTGAAAAAACGACATTTGAAAAAATGATCTGCCAACTTCCCGTACTAGATAATTTTTAGCGGATCAAAAGAATAATGTGAGTTCTTATCGCGTGCAGTTGAGTTCTAGAGTTCCTGATACTTTTTAGAAATAGTTCTGGCGTTTTTACCTGAAAAAACGACATTTAAAAATATAATCTGCCAACTTCCCGTACTAGATAATTTTTAGCGGATCAAAAAAATAATGTGAGTTCTTATCGCGTGCAGTTTAGTTCTAGAGTTCCTGATACTTTTTACCTGAAAAAACGACATTTGAAAAAATAACTTAGCAGAGCATTTTAAGCGGATCAAAAAAATAATGTGACTTCTTATCGCGTGCAGTTGAGTTCTAGAGTTCCTGATACTTTTTAGAAATAGTTCTGGCGTTTTTACCTGAAAAAACGACATTTAAAAAAATAATCTGCCAACTTCCCGTACTAGATAATTTTTAGCGGATCAAAAAGATAATGTGAGTTCTTATCGCGTGCAGTTGAGTTCTAGAGTTCCTGATACTTTTTAGAAATAGTTCTGGCATTTTTACCTGAAAAAACGACATTTGAAAAAATGATCTGCCAACTTCCCGTACTAGATAATTTTTAGCGGATCAAAAGAATAATGTGAGTTCTTATCGCGTGCAGTTGAGTTCTAGAGTTCCTGATACTTTTTAGAAATAGTTCTGGCGTTTTTACCTGAAAAAACGACATTTGAAAAAATGATCTGCCAACTTCCCGTAGCAGAGCATTTTTAGCAGATCAAAAAAATAATGTGAGTTCTTATCGCGTGCAGTTGAGTTCTAGAGTTCCTGATAGTTTTTAGAAATAGTTCTGGCATTTTTACCTGAAAAAACGACATTTGAAAAAATGATCTGCCAACTTCCCGTACTAGATAATTTTTAGCGGATCAAAAGAATAATGTGAGTTCTTATCGCGTGCAGTTGAGTTCTAGAGTTCCTGATACTTTTTAGAAATAGTTCTGGCATTTTTACCTGAAAAAACGACATTTGAAAAAATGATCTGCCAACTTCCCGTACTAGATAATTTTTAGCAGATCAAAAAAATAATGTGAGTTCTTATCGCGTGCAGTTGAGTTCTAGAGTTCCTGATACTTTTTAGAAATAGTTCTGGCGTTTTTACCTGAAAAAACGTCATTTGAAAAAATAACTTAGCAGAACATTTTTAGCGGATCAAAAAAATAATGTGAGTTCTTATCGCGTGCAGTTGAGTTCTAGAGTTCCTGATACTTTTTAGAAATAGTTCTGGCGTTTTTACCTGAAAAAACGACATTTGAAAAAATGATCTGCCAACTTCCCGTAGCAGAGCATTTTTAGCAGATCAAAAAAATAATGTGAGTTCTTATCGCGTGCAGTTGAGTTCTAGAGTTCCTGATACTTTTTAGAAATAGTTCTGGCGTTTTTACCTGAAAAAACGACATTTGAAAAAATAACTTAGCAGAGCATTTTAAGCGGATCAAAAAAATAATGTGAGTTCTTATCGCGTGCAGTTGAGTTCTAGAGTTCCTGATACTTTTTAGAAATAGTTCTGGCGTTTTTACCTGAAAAAACGACATTTGAAAAAATGATCTGCCAACTTCCCGTAGCAGAGCATTTTTAGCAGATCAAAAAAATAATGTGAGTTCTTATCGCGTGCAGTTGAGTTCTAGAGTTCCTGATACTTTTTAGAAATAGTTCTGGCGTTTTTACCTGAAAAAACGACATTTGAAAAAATGATCTGCCAACTTCCCGTAGCAGAGCATTTTTAGCAGATCAAAAAAATAATGTGAGTTCTTATCGCGTGCAGTTGAGTTCTAGAGTTCCTGATACTTTTTACCTGAAAAAACGACATTTGAAAAAATAACTTAGCAGAGCATTTTAAGCGGATCAAAAAAATAATGTGACTTCTTATCGCGTGCAGTTGAGTTCTAGAGTTCCTGATACTTTTTAGAAATAGTTCTGGCGTTTTTACCTGAAAAAACGACATTTGAAAAAATGATCTGCCAACTTCCCGTAGCAGAGCATTTTTAGCAGATCAAAAAAATAATGTGAGTTCTTATCGCGTGCAGTTGAGTTCTAGAGTTCCTGATACTTTTTAAAAATAGTTCTGGCATTTTTACCTGAAAAAACGACATTTGAAAAAATAATCTGCCAACTTCCCGTACTAGATAATTTTTAGCGGATCAAAAAAATAATGTGAGTTCTTATCGCGTGCAGTTGAGTTCTAGAGTTCCTGATACTTTTTAGAAATAGTTCTGGCGTTTTTACCTGAAAAAACGACATTTGAAAAAATAACTTAGCAGAGCATTTTTAGCGGATTAAAAAAATAATGTGAGTTCTTATCGCGTGCAGTTGAGTTCTAGAGTTCCTGATACTTTTTAGAAATAGTTCTGGCATTTTTACCTGAAAAAACGACATTTGAAAAAATGATCTGCCAACTTCCCGTACTAGATAATTTTTAGCGCATCAAAAGAATAATGTGAGTTCTTATCGCGTGCAGTTGAGTTCTAGAGTTCCTGATACTTTTTAGAAATAGTTCTGGCATTTTTACCTGAAAAAACGACATTTGAAAAAATGATCTGCCAACTTCCCGTACTAGATAATTTTTAGCGGATCAAAAGAATAATGTGAGTTCTTATCGCGTGCAGTTGAGTTCTAGAGTTCCTGATACTTTTTAGAAATAGTTCTGGCGTTTTTACCTGAAAAAACGACATTTGAAAAAATGATCTGCCAACTTCCCGTAGCAGAGCATTTTTAGCAGATCAAAAAAATAATGTGAGTTCTTATCGCGTGCAGTTGAGTTCTAGAGTTCCTGATACTTTTTAGAAATAGTTCTGGCATTTTTACCTGAAAAAACGACATTTGAAAAAATGATCTGCCAACTTCCCGTAGCAGAGCATTTTTAGCAGATCAAAAAAATAATGTGAGTTCTTATCGCGTGCAGTTGAGTTCTAGAGTTCCTGATACTTTTTAGAAATAGTTCTGGCATTTTTACCTGAAAAAACGACATTTGAAAAAATAATCTGCCAACTTCCCGTACTAGATAATTTTTAGCGGATCAAAAAAATAATGTGAGTTCTTATCGCGTGCAGTTGAGTTCTAGAGTTCCTGATACTTTTTAGAAATAGTTCTGGCGTTTTTACCTGAAAAAACGACATTTGAAAAAATAACTTAGCAGAGCATTTTTAGCGGATTAAAAAAATAATGTGAGTTCTTATCGCGTGCAGTTGAGTTCTAGAGTTCCTGATACTTTTTAGAAATAGTTCTGGCATTTTTACCTGAAAAAACGACATTTGAAAAAATGATCTGCCAACTTCCCGTACTAGATAATTTTTAGCGGATCAAAAGAATAATGTGAGTTCTTATCGCGTGCAGTTGAGTTCTAGAGTTCCTGATACTTTTTAGAAATAGTTCTGGCATTTTTACCTGAAAAAACGACATTTGAAAAAATGATCTGCCAACTTCCCGTACTAGATAATTTTTAGCAGATCAAAAAAATAATGTGAGTTCTTATCGCGTGCAGTTGAGTTCTAGAGTTCCTGATACTTTTTAGAAATAGTTCTGGCGTTTTTACCTGAAAAAACGTCATTTGAAAAAATAACTTAGCAGAGCATTTTTAGCGGATCAAAAAAATAATGTGAGTTCTTATCGCGTGCAGTTGAGTTCTAGAGTTCCTGATACTTTTTAGAAATAGTTCTGGCGTTTTTACCTGAAAAAACGACATTTGAAAAAATGATCTGCCAACTTCCCGTAGCAGAGCATTTTTAGCAGATCAAAAAAATAATGTGAGTTCTTATCGCGTGCAGTTGAGCTCTAGAGTTCCTGATACTTTTTACCTGAAAAACGACATTTGAAAAAATAACTTAGCAGAGCATTTTAAGCGGATCAAAAAAATAATGTGAGTTCTTATCGCGTGCAGTTGAGTTCTAGAGTTCCTGATACTTTTTAGAAATAGTTCTGGCGTTTTTACCTGAAAAAACGACATTTAAAAATATAATCTGCCAACTTCCCGTACTAGATAATTTTTAGCGGATCAAAAAAATAATGTGAGTTCTTATCGCGTGCAGTTTAGTTCTAGAGTTCCTGATACTTTTTAGAAATAGTTCTGGCATTTTTACCTCAAAAAACGACATTTGAAAAAATGATCTGCCAACTTCCCGTACTTGATAATTTTTAGCGGATCAAAAGAATAATGTGAGTTCTTATCGCGTGCAGTTGAGTTCTAGAGTTCCTGATACTTTTTAGAAATAGTTCTGGCGTTTTTACCTGAAAAAACGACATTTGAAAAAATAACTTAGCAGAGCATTTTTAGCGGATTAAAAAAATAATGTGAGTTCTTATCGCGTGCAGTTGAGTTCTAGAGTTCCTGATACTTTTTAGAAATAGTTCTGGCATTTTTACCTGAAAAAACGACATTTGAAAAAATGATCTGCCAACTTCCCGTACTAGATAATTTTTAGCGGATCAAAAGAATAATGTGAGTTCTTATCGCGTGCAGTTGAGTTCTAGAGTTCCTGATACTTTTTAGAAATAGTTCTGGCATTTTTACCTGAAAAAACGACATTTGAAAAAATGATCTGCCAACTTCCCGTACTAGATAATTTTTAGCAGATCAAAAAAATAATGTGAGTTCTTATCGCGTGCAGTTGAGTTCTAGAGTTCCTGATACTTTTTAGAAATAGTTCTGGCATTTTTACCTGAAAAAACGTCATTTGAAAAAATAACTTAGCAGAGCATTTTTAGCGGATCAAAAAAATAATGTGAGTTCTTATCGCGTGCAGTTGAGTTCTAGAGTTCCTGATACTTTTTAGAAATAGTTCTGGCGTTTTTACCTGAAAAAACGACATTTGAAAAAATGATCTGCCAACTTCCCGTAGCAGAGCATTTTTAGCAGATCAAAAAAATAATGTGAGTTCTTATCGCGTGCAGTTGAGTTCTAGAGTTCCTGATACTTTTTAGAAATAGTTCTGGCATTTTTACCTGAAAAAACGACATTTGAAAAAATGATCTGCCAACTTCCCGTACTAGATAATTTTTAGCGGATCAAAAAAATAATGTGAGTTCTTATCGCGTGCAGTTGAGTTCTAGAGTTCCTGATACTTTTTAGAAATAGTTCTTGCGTTTTTACCTGAAAAAACGACATTTGAAAAAATGATCTGCCAACTTCCCGTAGCAGAGCATTTTTAGCAGATCAAAAAAATAATGTGAGTTCTTATCGCGTGCAGTTGAGTTCTAGAGTTCCTGATACTTTTTAGAAATAGTTCTGGCGTTTTTACCTGAAAAAACGACATTTGAAAAAATGATCTGCCAACTTCCCGTAGCAGAGCATTTTTAGCAGATCAAAAAAATAATGTGAGTTCTTATCGCGTGCAGTTGAGTTCTAGAGTTCCTGATACTTTTTAGAAATAGTTCTGGCATTTTTACCTGAAAAAACGACATTTGAAAAAATGATCTGCCAACTTCCCGTACTAGATAATTTTTAGCGGATCAAAAAAATAATGTGAGTTCTTATCGCGTGCAGTTGAGTTCTAGAGTTCCTGATACTTTTTAGAAATAGTTCTTGCGTTTTTACCTGAAAAAACGACATTTGAAAAAATGATCTGCCAACTTCCCGTAGCAGAGCATTTTTAGCAGATCAAAAAAATAATGTGAGTTCTTATCGCGTGCAGTTGAGTTCTAGAGTTCCTGATACTTTTTAGAAATAGTTCTGGCATTTTTACCTGAAAAAACGACATTTGAAAAAATGATCTGCCAACTTCCCGTAGCAGAGCATTTTTAGCAGATCAAAAAAATAATGTGAGTTCTTATCGCGTGCAGTTGAGTTCTAGAGTTCCTGATACTTTTTAGAAATAGTTCTGGCATTTTTACCTGAAAAAACGACATTTGAAAAAATAATCTGCCAACTTCCCGTACTAGATAATTTTTAGCGGATCAAAAAAATAATGTGAGTTCTTATCGCGTGCAGTTGAGTTCTAGAGTTCCTGATACTTTTTAGAAATAGTTCTGGCGTTTTTACCTGAAAAAACGACATTTGAAAAAATAACTTAGCAGAGCATTTTTAGCGGATTAAAAAAATAATGTGAGTTCTTATCGCGTGCAGATGAGTCCTAGAGTTCCTGATACTTTTTAGAAATAGTTCTGGCATTTTTACCTTAAAAAACGACATTTGAAAAAATGATTTTCACACATTTCCGTGCGATTTTAGAAATTACATTCATTTCCTAGGAATTTTATAGAATGACGGATTACATACATTTCCGTTAACATATATACTATGTTATCGCAAATGTATGAAATCAAGGAATTGTGTACAAATCCTAGGAAATGTGTACAATTCTGATACCATTTAGGAAATGTATAAAATGTTGTTTAATTAACTATTTAATGCATAGATATCTAAGGAAATGTATAGTCTTCCTCGGAATTGTATATAATTCCAATATAGAAAGAAAGAAAGAAAGAAAATAAATTTATTTGTACCGATGCACATTAGTAAAAATAAAATAAGTAAAATTAACTTTTAACTAGTTACAATGGCACAAAATGGATAATATCCACTCAGTAGTTTGGGAATCTAAGGACATATAAGACACTTAGATTCTCTACTGATTTTCAGTGGACACCACATATTGACATTCTGACAGTGGCAGTGTACATATTATTATGAAATTAAAAATAAAAGCAATAATATAATATATAAGAATATAAAGTAGTGGATAGGAAATATAAATTTAAATATATATACAGGGTGGCCCGTTTTCAGTGGTCCAAAAATTTTTTTCAGCTTGAGAGCATCATGAGTAATCATTTAAAACAAACTTTAGTTAAGCGAAAACTTATGGTTTAGAAATTATGAATTTTTTTTTAAATAATCCGAAGTTTCAATGTTTATGACACAAAACTACTCTGTTATGAAAACTACTGGACCGAATTGAATGAAATTTGGTATAGGTATAGCGCAATAACCTACCTATCGCGCTATAGGCTCATCTTGTGTAAATAATTACACTGAATTTTTTTAATTTAACTTTTTCTGTAGTTTTTTGAATTTCTCGGCAAAATGTCGATTTTTCGAAAAAATCCTGTGAAAAAAAAATGTACCACCAAGGTTTTGCTGGTACTGCTAAAAACTTCCTTAACATAAGGTTATTCTTTACACAAAAAATCATAGTTGTCCTTCGATTGTAACATCTTCAAAAACAATATCATGTGCATTCAACACATGAAAATCGAAAAATTACGAAATTTACCATAATTCAATTTTAATCATTTGGAACGGCCAATTTTTGGTTAAAGACCCTTTAATTGCCATAAAAGTCGTTACAAATCAGTATTCACATGGCTATAAAAGTTAAAATGAATGAAATAAAATTTTAACCTGCTAGCCAAGATAACTTTACTTTATTCTAATGTCAATTTATAGAGTTTTTTTTTTGTTATTTAGTTTTTAGGTTTAAATCTTAATAAAAGGTTTGGAGAATCAATAAAACAACATAAATATTAATTAACATATTGTTTATTTTTAACAAAAGGTTTTCGAAATGCCGTCCGCCTTTCGCTAAACATAATCTGCATCTGCGTAAGAAAATTTCTTCGCAGCCTATTAAATGGCTGCCGGCTTTCTTTAATGGCTGTTATATATAATTTTTCGATTTTCATGTGTTGTTTTTGAAGATGTTACAATCGAAGGACAACTATGATTTTTTGTGTAAAGAATAACCTTATGTTAAGGAAGTTTTTAGCAGTACCAGCAAAACCTTGGTGGTACATTTTTTTTTCACAGGATTTTTTCGAAAAATCGACATTTTGCCGAGAAATTCAAAAAACTACAGAAAAAGTTTAATTAAAAAAATTCAGTGTAATTATTTACACAAGATGAGCCTATAGCGCGATAGGTAGGTTATTGCGCTATACCTATACCAAATTTCATTCAATTCGGTCCAGTAGTTTTCATAACAGAGTAGTTTTGTGTCATAAACATTGAAACTTCGGATTATTTAAAAAAAAATTCATAATTTCTAAACCATAAGTTTTCGCTTAACTAAAGTTTGTTTTAAATGATTACTCATGATGCTCTCAAGCTGAAAAAAATTTTTGGACCACTGAAAACGGGCCACCCTGTATATTGTAAAGAATTATTACATACATAACTGATAATAATACATTCTAAAAGAAGATACAATACTCATACGCGATACATTATATAATTAATAAATAAACAACAACTACAAATAGTATTATCATCAGAGCCGTACCGAGTCACGTGTTTGGAGCCCCAACCTCAGAACCTTTTTGTAAGCGGAGCAAATGGGACTTCATTTTGTTTTTGAAGCCCAATACATTGATGCTATTGCGGATCGGTGGTGGCAAGTCATTCCAGCACTTAGAGGCACTAAATTTAAAGCTACCCCTAAATGCTGCAGTTCTGTGGAGGGGCACTTCCATCAGTATATTCCTGTACCGTGTTGAGTGACTCGTGTTTGACTCCGACAACCACTTCAGTTTTTTGTATAAATAGGCTGGTACTTTGTACTTAACTACGTTAAATAAAAGTGTAGCTAATTGTAGTTGCCTTCGATACTCCATTTTTAAAGTGTTACTGCTGTTCAAATACGGGGTGACATGGGCTCGGAATGGAATATTGTGACAAAATCGAGTGCAAGCATTTTGTACCCTCTGCATTATTTTTTTGGTTGATGCTAATAACCGGGGACCTATGACAGTGCTAGCATAATTAAATTTTGAGAGGATCAACGATTCACATAATAGTTTACGAACATTTATGTTTAGATAATTCCTTATTCTGTACAATAATTTAAGACGATAAAAACAATTTTTTGATATGTTAATTATGTGATTATGAAAACGTAGGGATTCGTCAAAAACGACACCTAAATTGCGTGCTTCAATAACCCTTTCTATTTGTTCGCCGCTTATGGACAAACATGGATTTTGGTTTGCGATAGCATTAACTTGGCACCTGGTTCCTGAGATCATGTATTTACTTTTACTTGGGTTTAAAACGAGGCAGTTAGTTTTTGACCATGAAACAATATTACTTAGATCTTCTTGAAACTTTGTCAAGGCAACATCCATCTCACTCACTTTAAAAGAAATGTATAATTGTATGTCATCAGCATATATATGATATTTACAATGTTTTATGATATTCGTGACATCCGCCGTGTACAAAATGAATAGCAGTGGACCGAGTATGGAGCCCTGCGGAACGCCTCTAGTAACCCGGACACACTGAGAAGTACATGCATCATCGCCACCTATTTTAACGACCTGTGAGCGATTTGTAAGGTAACGTTCAAACCACGTTACCGTGTTCGCATCAAAGCCATAATATGTAAGTTTTGAGAGTAGTAACTTTATATTAATAGAATCAAAGGCACGTGAGTAATCTAGTAAGACTAGTATGGTACCTTCTCCTTTATCTTGTGCCTCCAGTACGTTATCGACGACATCAATCAAAGCACTAGTGGTACTCCTATACTTCCTAAACCCAGATTGAAGGTTAGGTAAAATATCGTTAGACTCTAAGTACTTTCTAAGCTGGTCACAGACTATTTTCTCTAAGACCTTGGACAGGCACGGCAAAATACTAACCGGCCGTAAATCTTTGAAATGTAATGGGTTATTGTTTTTTGGCAGCGGTGTTACTAATGCCTTACGCCAAGGATGAGGAAAGGTATTCGATGTGATGGAAGCGTTGAAAATCATAGTCATTATATCAATAATGTATGGCAATAATAATTTGAGCATCTCTAGCGATATGCCATCGCAGCCAACCGCGTTGGACTTCAAACTTCTGAAGTGTTCTAAAACCTCTTTTTGTGAGACAGTCTTCAGAGAAAATTCAAATTCTCCCTTCTTGTTCTGCATAAAGAAATCCACCGCGGAATCGGGTGCAGTGATGTCGCCAGGTACATCGAGAAAATGTCTATTGATTTCGTCAGGTTTTCGAAGATGATCAGGTAACGCAGTATCATTGCCATTATTTACGGTAACATTATTTTTTTTATAGTTTTCCAAAGGATCTTAGGATTACTCATATTATTGTTAACGAAAGTATTAAAATAGCAAGTTTTTTCGCGTTCCATAGCACCAATTACAACCCTCTTCAAATCTTTATAATACTCTTGGTGGGAGCTAATTTTTGAAACTTTATACTTGTAATGAGCTTCATCTCGTCGTTTCATTAACTGCTTAATATTGAATGTAACCCATGGATAGTTACGATCTTTTAGGTTTATTGTTTTAAACGGAGCAAACACGTCAAAAATAGAAATAACTAAGTCATTAAGGTTTGAGACAAATTTATTTACATCTTTTTGGTCTATAATACGGTCCCAGTTGATCCTAGTCATAATATCTTTAAAAATAGATAAGTCGATATTCTTTAAAGGCCTATATATACTCTTTTTAGGCATGTGTTTTTCTACGACCAAACTAAATTCACATACTACAAATGAATGATCACTGAGATTACTGATGTGATCGACAGTGACTTGTTTTGCAGAAATATCTGCACACACCAGATCAAGTAGAGATTCATTATGCGTGGTAAAATGTGTTGGTATGTTGACAAATTGGGATAGTTTTGTGAGGTCTAAAAATTCATTCAGGTTTCGATAGCCTAAAGATTTACTGTCACTGTAATTTACGTTGAAGTCTCCTACAATAATTAAATGGTCAGCCCATGAAAAACTAACTACGGAATCGTAAAGAGCGTTAAAGAAGGTGTCGACAGAAAACCATGGGGGGCGATATCCAGTACCAATGACAATGCTTTTACCCCTCACCTTGATTGCGATCCACATTTGCTCCACATCAGACCAACAGGTGTGTTCTAAAATTTAGACTTTTTTTGATGTAGAAACCAACGCCTCCACCGCGACTGCGTATTTGCTGTGGGCGTGGGGTATGTATTAGACGATACTCGTAGAATCTGGGAGCACGGCCCTCTTCTCCTTGTCTAAGCCAGGTCTCGTTTAACCCCAAAACATCAACGTTGTGTCGCTTAATAGCAATGAATAGCTCCTCATGTCCAGTACCCAATGAGCAAGCATTTAAGAAACCAACTATGAGATTATCGTATTAGGAAATGTAAAAAGTAAATGATTTCTGTAATAAAACACGTTGTTATTTTTTTTTATTATAGCATTTATTGAGACAATCGGGTAAAGAACTCAACTGCACGCGATAAGTACTCACATTATTTTTTTGATCCGCTAAAAATTATCTAGTATAACGGGAAGTTGGCAGATCATTTTTTCAAATGTCGTTTTTTCAGGTAAAAACGCCAGAACTATTTCTTAAAAGTATCAGGAACTCTAGAACTCAACTGCACGCGATAAGAACTCACATTATTTTTTTGATCTGCTAAACATGCTCTGCTACGGGAAGTTGGCAGATCATTTTTTCAAATGTCGTTTTTTCAGGTAAAAACGCCAGAACTATTTCTAAAAAGTATCAGGAACTCTAGAACTCAACTGCACGCGATAAGAACTCACATTATTTTTTTGATCCGCTAAAAATGCTCTGCTAAGTTATTTTTTCAAATGTCGTTTTTTCAGGTAAAAACGCCAGAACTATTTCTAAAAAGTATCAGGAACTCTAGAACTCAACTGCACGCGATAAGAACTCACATTATTTTTTTGATCTGCTAAACATGCTCTGCTACGGGAAGTTGGCAGATCATTTTTTCAAATGTCGTTTTTTCAGGTAAAAACGCCAGAACTATTTCTAAAAAGTATCAGGAACTCTAGAAATCAACTGCACGCGATAAGAACTCACATTATTTTTTTGATCCGCTAAAAATGCTCTGCTAAGTTATTTTTTCAAATGACGTTTTTTCAGGTAAAAACGCCAGAACTATTTCTAAAAAGTATCAGGAACTCTAGAACTCAACTGCACGCGATAAGAACTCACATTATTTTTTTGATCTGCTAAAAATTATCTAGTACGGGAAGTTGGCAGATCATTTTTTCAAATGTCGTTTTTTCAGGTAAAAATGCCAGAACTATTTCTAAAAAGTATCAGGAACTCTAGAACTCAACTGCACGCGATAAGAACTCACATTATTCTTTTGATCCGCTAAAAATTATCTAGTACGGGAAGTTGGCAGATCATTTTTTCAAATGTCGTTTTTTCAGGTAAAAATGCCAGAACTATTTCTAAAAAGTATCAGGAACTCTAGAACTCAACTGCACGCGATAAGAACTCACATTATTTTTTTGATCCGCTAAAAATGCTCTGCTAAGTTATTTTATTTATTTATTTATTTTTACACTTAATTAATTGTACAAATAGGAAACCTTAGTATTAATTACATCTAAAAACAGAGTACAATTAACTTCCCCCCCATCAGTTCCAAGCCTTGTCGTGGCCGGGGGGGCTCAGTAGCTTGGAGTGCACTCGTGTACTCTGAGTGAAGCTAATTGGACGCGGAGGGGCTGAAAGGCCGGTCTGTCGTCTGACGACATGATTGGTTCGACGGCCAGGGATCCATATAGCTGGCTGGCTGGCTTGAAGGCAGGCTGGCCGGGCTGGTTGGAACCGGCTGGTCACACCGGCTGCCTCGCTGGCTGGCTAGGGGGCCGGCTGGCAGGCTGGCTGAAACCGGCTGCCCCACCGGTTGGCTGGCTGGCTGCTTTGAGCCGCGGCGGCTGGCTGGCATGCTGTCACCGGCTGGTTGTCCGGCTGGCTGGCTGGCTGGCTGGATGGTTTTTTGTTGGTAGTCTAACTACCAACAAAACAGGGGGCGGGATCCCGACGCGTCACTTTTGTGACACGCGGTGACTCCTGTAGGTGGGTGTAGGGCGGCGGCTGTCCTGTGACAGCCGTCTGCCAACTCGTAATCCGGTCCGTGGGGCCGGACCGAGGGCCGCCACCTCTGGTGTGAGGTGGGGGCTGCGAGGGAAACCTCTATAAAAGTGCGCCGGAGGGTCCTTCGATGCGTGAATCACGTTTCAGAGGGCCTTTCGGCGCGCGCCCTTCGGCCGGTCGATGCTGGGGTCGAGGGTTTGGGGAACGCCGATGATGGAACGGGGAACAATCCATCATCGGCGAGCGGGTGGCGTGAGCTCGTGAACAGCTTGCGCCACCCCGGGGTGGGCATTTGGTGGAGGGCCTGGAAACGGGCAAGTGGCGGAGGGCCTGGAAACGGGCAACTGCTGGGCGGGACATGCGGAAGATTGCGAATGTGTACCTGCATCCCGTCTAAAGCAGCGCGTTGGTACACGGTGGGGTTTTAGTCGGTAGGAATCCGACATAACCCACGGCTCCTTCCCCGGGAGCCGTGGGTATCTTAGGCAAGATTTCCCCACTTGAAAAAAAAAAAAAAAAAAAAAGAGTACAATTAACTTGGCGGCCTTATCACTAAGTAGTGATCTCTACCAGGCAACCACGGTAAAAGGTAACAAGCAAAGAGGTCACTAAAAAGGCGGGACGAGAACAGAGAAAAAAAAAATAATAATAATAGTACTTAGCAAGAAAAACAGAAAAATAAAGACGTTTCATCATTCAAACATGTATAAAACATATTATAATATATATCTACATAAAATAATACATAAATATATACATATCTACATACATACATAAATAAAATAAATAGGTATACATACAAAATATATATAACTATACATAAAGAATATATATATAGATATCTCCATGGGCACTATGTTGATCAAACGTGCCATATAGTTAGTAATTATTTGATCCGTTTTCACTTGTTGATCCGGTTGGTATTTGTGGATCCATTGCCACACCACCGTCCGTATGTGGATCCGAACGGAGCCACAAGTGTCACGATCAGTAATAATAATAATTACGTGCTTTTTATACAAATCCACCTTTTTTGCGTTTTAGCTCTTGTTGATCCGATTCAAATGAGCCAATCAGAGCCCACCGAGCTCAGCCATTGGTCGCTTGCGGCCTTAGCCATTTGAAGGTTTCAAGACATTTATTCCCGTTATAGAAACGTATGTTGCCGTTCGCCTTCCATAATTTGTTCGGATCTTCGGGAGGGCAAGATAGCTAGCTCGTCTATTAGGATAGTGTTGATTTGATGTTGAGATTATAATATTTGTATTTATGTTTTTATGTAGCGCTTTGCGAATGAACATACACGTATTATAAAAGTATAATTGTTTTAAAATCATTATTTTAGTGTCGTCGTAGATTTTATTTGTAGAAGTTAAAAAAGGATAGTTAAAGATAGTTTTAATGAATTTATTTTGTAAAATTTGGAGTGGCGCTAATTTATTTTTGTAAGCACTCCCCCATACTTCTATTAAATACATTAGGTGCGGCTTTACTAACGTGTTGTAGATGGTGTGGCGTAATTTATGAGGAATGCAAGAAGTAATATTACGCAGAGATCTAAGAAGTGCTGATAATTTATTTTTTAGGTGGTCGATGTGATAATTCCATTTCAGAGAGCTGCCGATTCGCAAACCTAGGTATTTCTCGTGGGTTTTATGTTCTAATACAACACCGTTAATTTTAAGTGGAGCGTGTGGTGGAATAATTTTGTTATGACTTATGAGCTTTGAATTTAGATATTTTTATTTTTAGTAGATTGCATTGAAACCATTTATTTAATTCATTTTGTGCTTGCGCTATCATGTCATGTATAGAGGGAACAAAATAAAACACACAAGTGTCATCCGCATAAAGTGTTAGGTGACCATTTAGCTTTAAATCTTGTAATTTATTAATATAAATTAAAAAAAGCAATGGGCCTAGAATCGAACCTTGTGGTATGCCACATGTAATTGGTAAGGGAATGCTATCGTGGTTATCTATTTTAACTATTTGTGAAATATTTATCGATTTTTTAAATATGATTTCAGCATATCTAGTGATTTACCATTAATGTTAATGGATGTTAATTTCTTTATTAAAAGTTCGTGAGAAACGGTATCGAAGGCCTTTTGTAGGTCAATAAACACTCCCAAAACTATATTGTTTGCGTCAATGTTCTGTTTTATTTTAATAGTTAGGTCCATAGTCGCTGACAGAGTGTTACTTTTTGGCTAAAATCCGTATTGACGCACTGAAATAAAATTAAATGAGTCTAAATATTTTTCTAATCTCGTGTGTAAAATCTTCTCCAATATTTTTGACAATACTGGCAAAACTGAAATTGGCCTATAGTTACCAGGTTCAAATTTTGAGCCACTCTTATAGATAGGAGTTACCTTCGCTATTTTTAACGAGTCCGGAAAACGTCTTTGAATTATGGCTTGGTTAAAACAGTCGCTTAAGGTATTATTAATTTTTCTTTGATGCATTTAATTGCTTTTGTAGTAATACCATCAAGACCTGTACTACAGTTTGAAGTAAGTTTTTAAGCTTATTTATAATTATATATTTTTACTGGCTTCGGTAGGTCTGAACTTATTAGTGAGGTAATTTTTAAAATTTCGTAGTTGTCTTTAGATTTCCTCTCCTCTGAGTTATAAGATGTCAATGCTGGGAAACCAGCAAAAATTACATTTTTTTGCGGCTCTTTCTGTCCCGTAGTTCCTTGATTAAGTTTTAATTTATATGAAGTTGATTTTTAGACGTAAGTAAAACCCGATGGGTTGGCTCATGGCTGACTGATTTATTGATTGAAGATTTAATTTCAGTAATTTTATTTTACTCTCACCCTGGTTTATGTGGGATTCTAATTGAGAAATAGTACTCTTCAATATGTTTTGTTCAGTAATTATCATACATGCTGATGACTTAATTTCATTGATTTGATTCGTATTTTGGCGAATTAAATTCAAAGATTGTTCGTTGGACGATTTAAATTCGGTAATTTGTGTTTTTACCTCAGAAATGTTTTCATGAATTTTGTTTACTATTTGTTCATTTGAGCATACATATTTTTCAAGTAATGTACTAATACGGCTCAACTCCGACCGAATATCCTTCATATCATCACTAAATCTGCAATCTTGTTCTAGCGGTTGTTTCCGTTTTCTGTAAGTAATTTGAGTATCAGTTGGCGTAGAACTCGTAGAAAACGAACTTAGCTTCCATAGATCGGGATGCGATCCACCGGCAGTACCCACTGCACCACTGCTCGTTAAACGTGTTGGCGATCTGCGTACACTCATATTTACTCCGTAATGGATAATTTGTGCAGGAATATGAGTCGTCATTTGTTTGACCTGAATCTAACATTTTAATTATTTTATCAGATTGATTTCAGAATCAGGGCATAGGCGAACGCTACACGTCAATAAATATTATGATAATTATCTTGTTATTTACTGATGATTCAAGAGGTAGGTTGTTATTTGTAGGATGCATACTACTTGAGAATTATCACCGTCACTGTATGACGAAAGGTTCGTCCAAATATCTATATTTTTAGGGTTCCGTATTTTTAGTTTCACAACGTTTTCTATAAGTTTCAATTGAATTACGGTCGACTTCTTCAACTTCCAAAAAACTCAGGAGATTTTTTGCTAGCCCTAATTTCATATCCCCATGTCAATGTCATGCAAGTGCATATAAATGGAACAGATCAACATACGACTTATGATTTGGTATATAAAACGGAGTCAAGAAGTGTTTGAGCATTTCAAAATTTGAACCGTTACGGAGTCGAGTTCGTCTAGTCTAGGCGGATTTAGAAGTGTATGGAACATTAACTAACTATAATATGTTTGTGTACGGAGCCAACAAGTACTGTAGTGTTTACGAAAAATTAATCTACGTTACTTAATATACAGTTTCGTTCTGTCGGATCCAATAAAGCTGTAATTTTGATAATATAAATGGATCTGATCAACATACGACTTTGGATTTGGTATATAAAACGGAGCCAACAAGTGTTTATGGGTTTCTGAATTTCGGCCGTTACGGAGTCGATTCAGTTCAAGATCTTAGCAATAAAAATGTTGAGTATATCAATTTCTCCATGAATACGTTTGGCAACGTCGCCCAAAAGTTTGCGCCGTTGCCACTACGGGCAAGATCTAAGCAACCGGAGTCGAGTAATATGGGGGAAAAGGTGGAGTCAGGAATGCACGGCAGTCGGGCTGGATCAACTTAGTGCCCAGGTTGGTATTTATATATATATATATATATATATAGTATATTAAGTAACGTAGATTAATTTTTCGTAAACACTGCAGTATTTGTTGGCTCCGTACACAAACATATTATAGTTAGGTAATGTTCCATACATTGCTAAATCCGCCTAGACTAGACGAACTCGACTCAGTAACGGTTCAAATTTTGAAATGCTCAAACACTTCTTGACTCCGTTTTATATACCAAATCATAAGTCGTATGTTGATCTGTTCCATTTATATGCACTTGCATGACATTGACATGGGGATATGAAATAAAATTAGGGCTAGCAAAAAATCTCCTGAGTTTTATGGAAGTTGAAGAAGTCGACCGTAATTCAATTGAAACTTATAGAAAACGTTGTGAAACTAAAAATTCGGACGAACCTTTCGTCATACAGTGACGGTGATAATTCTCAAGTAGTATGCATCCTACAAATAACAACCTACCTCTTGAATCATCAGTAAATATCAAGATAATTATCATAATATTTATTGACGTGTAGCGTTCGCCTATGCCCTGATTCTGATATCAATATGATAAAATAATTAAAATGTTAGATTTAGGTCAAACAAATGACGACTCATATTCCTGCACAAATTATCCATTACGGAGTAAATATGAGTGTACGCAGATCGCCAACACGTTTAACCAGCAGTGGTGCAGTGGGTACTGCCGGTGGATCGCATCCCGATCTATCGAAGCTAAGTTCCTTTTCTACGAGTTCTACGCCAAGTGCCAACTGATACTCAAATTACTTACGGAAAACGGAATCAACCGCTAGAACAAGATTGCAGATTTAGTGATGATATGAAGGATATTCGGTCGGAGTTGAGCCGTATTAGTACATTACTTGAAAAATATATATGCTCAAATGAACAAATAGTAAACAAAATTCATGAAAACATTTCCGAAATTAAATCGTCCAACGAACAATCCTTGAATTTAATTCGCCAAAATACGAATCAAATCAATGAAATAAAGTCATCAGCATGTATGATAATTACTGAACAAAACATATTGAAGAGTACTATTTCTCAATTAGAATCCCAGATAAACTAGGGTGAGAGTAAAATAAAATCACTGGAATTAAATCTTTAATCAATAAATCAGTCAGCCAATCCATCAGGTTTTACGTCTAAAAATCAACTTCATATAAATTATAACTTAATCAAGGAACTACGCGACAGAAAGAGCCGCGAAAAAATGTAATTTTTACTGGTTTCCCAGAATCGACATCTTATAATTCAAAGGAGAGGAAATCTAAAGACATCTACGAAATTTTAAAAAATTACCTCACTAATAAGTTCAGACCTACCGAAGCCAGTAAAAAAATATATAATTATAAATAACCTTAATTCAAACTGTAGTACAGGTCTTGATGGTATTACTACAAAAACAATTAAATACATCAAAGAACAAGTAGATAACTGCGTTAAAAACAACCGACTTCAAACTTGCACTTGCAACATTTACAAATACAGACAAAAATGCCCATAAAATAAAAACTACTGAGCCTATCCGAATAAAATTTTTATGGGACCAATTCGACACCATCCTGCATCGAACAAAAAAGAATCACGTAAATCGGTTCAGAAACCTCGGAGTAATCGGTGTACATACATAAAAAAAAACATACCGGCCGAATTGATAACCTCCTCCTTTTTTTTGAAGTCGGTTAAAAATTAAATCATATACCTTAAGCGACTGTTTTAACCAAGCCATAAGTCAAAGACGTTTTCAAGACTCGTTAAAAATAGCGAAGGTAACTCCTATCTATAAGAGTGGCTCAAAATTTGAACCTGGTAACTATAGGCCAACTTCGGTTTTACCAGTATTGTCAAAAATATTGGAGAAGATTTTACACACGAGATTAGAAAAATATTTAGACTCATTTAATTTTATTTCAGTGCGTCAATACGGATTTAAGTCAAAAATAACACTCTGTCAGCGACCTAACTATTAAAATAAAACAGAACATTGACGCAAACAATATAGTTTTGGGAATGTTTATTGACCTACAAAAGGCCTTTGATACCGTTTCTCACGAACTTTTAATAAAGAAATTAGCATCCATTAACATTAATGGTAAAGCACTAGATATGCTGAAATCATATTTAAAAAATCGATCACGAATAGTTAAAATAGATAACCATGATAGCATTCCCTTACCTACATGTACTATATACTTAATTACATGTGGCATACCACAAGGTTCGATTCTAGGCCCATTGCTTTTTTTAATTTATATTAATAATTTCCAAGATTTAAAGCTAAATGGTCACCTAACACTTTATGCGGATGACACCTGTCTGTTTTATTTTGGTCCCTCTATACATGACATGATAGCGCAAGCACAAAATTATTTAAATAAATTAAATAAATAAATGCAATCTACTAAAAATAAATGTATCTAAATTCAAAGCTCATAACAAAATTATTCCACCACACGCTCCACTTAAAATAAACGGTGTTGTATTAGAACATAAAACCCACGAGAAATGCCTAGGTTTGCGAATCGACAGCTCTCTGAAATGGAATTATCACATCGACCACCTAAAAAATAAATTATCAGCACTTCCTAGATCTCTGCATAATATTACTTCTTGCATTCCTCATAAATTACGCCACACCATCTACAACACGTTAGTAAAGCCGCACCTAATGTATTTAATAGAAGTATGGGGGAGTGCTTACAAAAATAAATTAGCGCCACTCCAAATTTTACAAAATAAAATCATTAAAACTATCTTTAACTATCCTTTTTAACTTCTACAAATAAAATCTACGACGATACTAAAATAATGAATTTAAAACAATTATACTTTTATAAAATACGTGCATGTTCATCCGCAAAGCGCTACATAAAAATATAAATTCAAATATCATAATCTCAACAAAAAATCGCCACTATCCTAATAGACGAGCTAGCTATCTTGCCCTCCCGAAGATCCGAACAAATTATGTAAGGCGAACGGCAACATACGTTTCTATAACGGGAATAAATGTCTTTAAACCTTGAAATGGCTAAGGCCGCAAGCGACCAATGGCTGAGCTCGGTGGGCTCTGATTGGCTCATTTGAATCGGATCAACAAGAGCTAAAACGCAAAAAAGGTGGATTTGTATAAAAAGCACGTAATTATTATTATTACTGATGGTGACACTTGTGGCTCCGTTCGGATCCACATACGGACGGTGGTGTGGCAATGGATCCACAAATACCAACCGGATCAACAAGTGAAAACGGATCAAATAATTACTAACTATATGGCACGTTTGATCAACATAGTGCCCATGGAGATATCTATATATATATATATATATATATATATATATATATATATATATATATATATATATATATATTTATTTATATAGATATATATATATATATATATATAAATATATATATATATATATATATATATATTTATTTATATAGATATCTCCACGGGCACTATGTTGATCAAACGTGCCATATAGTTAGTAATTATTTGATCCGTTTTCACTTGTTGATCCGGTTGGTATTTGTGGATCCATTGCCACACCACCGTCCGTATGTGGATCCGAACGGAGCCACAAGTGTCACCATCAGTAATAATAATAATTACGTGCTTTTTATACAAATCCACCTTTTTTGCGTTTTAGCTCTTGTTGATCCGATTCAAATGAGCCAATCAGAGCCCACCGAGCTCAGCCATTGGTCGCTTGCGGCCTTAGCCATTTCAAGGTTTAAAGACATTTATTCCCGTTATAGAAACGTATGTTGCCGTTCGCCTTACATAATTTGTTCGGATCTTCGGGAGGGCAAGATAGCTAGCTCGTCTATTAGGATAGTGGCGATTTTTTGTTGAGATTATGATATTTGAATTTATATTTTTATGTAGCGCTTTGCGGATGAACATGCACGTATTTTATAAAAGTATAATTGTTTTAAATTCATTATTTTAGTATCGTCGTAGATTTTATTTGTAGAAGTTAAAAAGGATAGTTAAAGATAGTTTTAATGATTTTATTTTGTAAAATTTGGAGTGGCGCTAATTTATTTTTGTAAGCACTCCCCCATACTTCTATTAAATACATTAGGTGCGGCTTTACTAACGTGTTGTAGATGGTGTGGCGTAATTTATGAGGAATGCAAGAAGTAATATTACGCAGAGATCTAAGAAGTGCTGATAATTTATTTTTTAGGTGGTCGATGTGATGATTCCATTTTAGAGAGCTGTCGATTCGCAAACCTAGTAGATCGGGAGATATTGACACAAAATTTCGAGTCATTTGTAACAGTATGGCGGTTCTACAGGGGTCTTAGTACGCAATGACAAAAAGAAAAATGATGGTGTGAACGCTGGTACCGGCGGCTTAGTCGCGTGGGCGTTAGTCGAACTCGTCGGAAAAATAGCGAAAGTCAAACGATAGAATTTACCGATAGCCCATAAAAAAAGATGTAGACGGTAGTGTCATGCCATACTTTTCCGGTGTGACATAAATCCCGCCATACCGACGCGAATGCGTTGATTTTAAAAAACAATTCAACCATTGGTACCAGGCTATCTTTTGCACAGGCAACCATCGTCGTGCAGCCATTTACGAAAATCGCCATGCCATACTTTTCAGACGATTCTAAATGGTTGCCATACCGCCGAAATGATTTTGTTTAATTGAATGAAATGTTGAAATGAATGTTTAATTGAATGAATTTTGTTTACTATTTGTTCATTTGAGCATACATATTTTTCAAATAATGTACTAATACGGCACAACTCCGACCGAATATCCTTCATATCATCACTACATCTGCAATCTTGTTCTAGCGGTTGTTTCCGTTGTCTATAAGTAATTTGAGTATCAGTTGGCGTAGAACTCGTAGAAAACGAACTTAGCTTCGATAGATCGGGATGCGATCCACCGGCAGTACCCACTGCACCACTGCTGGTTAAACGTGTTGGCGATCTGCGTACACTCATATTTACTCCGCAATGGATAATTTGTGCAGGAATATGAGTCGTCATTTGTTTTTGACCTAAGTCTAACATTTTAATTATTTTATCAGATTGATATCAGAATCAGGGCAAAGACGAACGCTACACGTCAATAAATATTATGATAATTATCTTGATATTTACTGATGTATCTTGGGAGGGATCACAGCACACCCTACACCATAAATACATATCGCGTCAGTACTGAAACGTTCTTTGTACGAGCCAGAAGTGATGACGGCAAGATAAATATTGCGATGTAGGTCCTGGGATCAGATCACAAGGAGTTCCAGAAATCCAGCGATATACAGGGTTAGTTTTCAATGACCGGCCAAATTTTCAGAAATGGTTCAGAATCGATAACATTTTAGATCTAATGAAAAAAAATAACGTTTTTTTTTTAAATTAGATTTCATTCCTGTCCACCACTAAAAAGCGAACGTGTGGACATTAAAAAAGCACAATTCAGTTCAACAACCTAGATAGGTAGAAGTTAGCACACACATAAATTTGGCGATGCGCGCACGCACCCAAGTGCATTGATTCTGGCGGTGTTTACGATTTAGGCAATTTTTAAGACATTTTCAAATGAATGCTTTTATTTTTATTTTATTTTATTCAACAATAATGTTTCAAATGTACCTTTGGTTTAATATCTAGATCTTAATTTTAAATTTTGGCTGGTCATTGAAAACTAACCCTGTATTGTAATCCGTCAATACACTACCCTACACGTCAATAAATATCGTAATCCGATAGTAAATATTGACGGATCACAATATGGATCTTACGTGTAGAGTTCGCCAAAGAGTTGCCCTGATTCAAGAGGTAGGTTGTTATTTGTAGGCTGCATACTACTTGAGAATTATCACCGTCACTGTATGACGAAAGGTTCCGTATTTTTAGTTTCACAACGTTTTCTATAAGTTTCAATTGAATTACGGTCGACTTCTTCAACTTCCATAAAACTCAGGAGATTTTTTGGTAGCCCTAATTTCATATCCGCATGTCAATGTCATGTAAGTGCATATAAATGGAACAGATCAACATACGACTTATGATTTGGTATATAAAACGGAGTCAAGAAGTATTTGAGCATTTCAAAATTTGAACCGTTACGAAGTCGAGTTCGTCTAGTCTAGGCGGATTTAGCAATGTATGGAACATTACCTATGTTTGTATACGGAGCCAACAAATACTGCAGTATTTACGAAAAATTAATCTACGTTACTTAATATACAGTTTCGTTTTGTCGGATCAAATAAAGCTTTAATTTTGATAATATATATGGATCTGATCAACATACGACTTTGGATTTGGTATATAAAACGGAGCCAACAAGTGTTTATGGGTTTCTGAATTTCGGCCGTTACGGAGTCGATTCAGTTCGAGATCTTAGCAATAAAAATGTTGAGTATATCAATTTCTCCATGAATACGTTTGGCAACGTCGCCCAAAAATTTGCATTGCCGACTCCACCTTTTCCCCCATATTACTCGACTCCGGTTGCATAGATCTTGCCCGGAGTGGCAACGGCGCAAATGTTTGGGCGACGTTGCCAAACGTATTCATGGAGAAATTGATATACTCAACATTTTTATTGCTAAGATCTCGAACTGAATCGACTCCGTAACGGCCAAAATTCAGAAACCCATAAACACTTGTTGGCTCCGTTTTATATACCAAATCCAAAGTCGTATGTTGATCAGATCCATTTATATTATCAAAATTACAGCTTTATTTGATCCGACAAAACGAAACTGTATATTAAGTAACGTAGATTAATTTTTCGTAAACACTACAGTATTTGTTGGCTCCGTACACAAACATATTATAGTTAGGTATAATGTTCCATACATTGCTAAATCCGCCTAGACTAGACGAACTCGACTCCGTAACGGTTCAAATTTTGAAATGCTCAAACACTTCTTGACTCCGTTTTATATACCAAATCATAAGTCGTATGTTGATCTGTTCCATTTATATGCACTTGCATGACATTGACATGGAGATATGAAATTAGGGCTAGCAAAAATCTCCTGAGTTTTATGCAAGTTGAAGAAGTTGACCGTAATTCAATTGAAACTTAAAGAAAATGTTGTGAAACTAAAAATACGGAACCCTAAAAAGATAGATATTTACGAACCTTTCGTCATACAGTGACGGTGATAATTCCCAAGTAGTATGCATCCTACAAATAACAACCTACCTCTTGAATCATCAGTAAATATCAAGATAATTATCATAATATTTATTGACATGTAGCGTTCGCCTTTGCCCTGATTCTGATATCAATCTGATAAAATAATTAAAATGTTAGATTTAGGTCAAACAAATGACGACTTATATTCCTGCACAAATTATCCATTGCGGAGTAAATATGAGTGTACGCAGATCGCCAACACGTTTAACCAGCAGTGGTGCAGTGGGTACTACCGGTGGATCGCATCCCGATCTATCGAAGCTAAGTTCGTTTTCTACGAGTTCTACGCCAACTGATACTCAAATTACTTACAGAAAACGGAAACAACCGCTAGAACAAGATTGCAGATTTAGAGATGATATGAAGGATATTCGGTCGGAGTTGAGCCGTATTAGTACATTACTTGAAAAATATGTATGCTCAAATGAACAAAATAGTAAACAAAATTCATGAAAACATTTCTGAGGTAAAAACACAAATTACCGAAATTAAATCGTCCAACGAACAATCTTTGAATTTAATTCGCCAAAATACGAATCAAATCAATGAAATTAAGTCATGAGCATGTATGATAATTACTGAACAAAACATATTATTGAAGAGTACTATTTCTCAATTAGAATCCCAGATAAACCAGGGTGAGAGTAAAATAAAATTACTGAAATTAAATCTTCAATCAATAAATCAGTCAGTCATGAGCCAACTCATCGGGTTTTACGTCTAAAAATCAACTTCATATAAATAAAAACTTAATCAAGGAACTACGGGACAGAAAGAGCCGCGAAAAAATGTAATTTTTGCTGGTTTCCCAGAATTGACATTTTATAACTCAGAGGAAGGAAATCTAAAGACAACTACGAAATTTTAAAAATTACCTCACTAATAAGTTCAGACCTACCGAAGCCAGTAAAAATATATAATTATAAATAAGCTTAAAAACTTACTTCAAACTGTAGTACAGGTCTTGATGGTATTACTACAAAAGCAATTAAATGCATCAAAGAAAAATTAAATCATACCTTAAGCGACTGTTTTAACCAAGCCATAATTCAAAGACGTTTTCCGGACTCGTTAAAAATAGCGAAGGTAACTCCTATCTATAAGAGTGGCTCAAAATTTGAACCTGGTGACTATAGGCCAATTTCGGTTTTGCCAGTATTGTCAAAAATATTGGAGAAGATTTTACACACGAGATTAGAAAAATATTTAGACTCATTTAATTTTATTTCAGTGCGTCAATACGGATTTAAGCCAAAAAGTAACACTCTGTCAGCGACTATGGACCTAACTATTTAAATGAAACAGAACATTGACACAAACAATATAGTTTTGGGAGTGTTTATTGACCTACAAAAGGCCTTCGATACCGTTTCTCACGAACTTTTAATAAAGAAATTAACATTAATGGTAAAGCACTAGATATGCTGAAATCATATTTAAAAAATCGATAAATATTTCACAAATAGTTAAAATAGATAACCACGATAGCATTCATTACATGTGGCATACATGGTTCGATTCTAGGCCCATTGCTTTTATTAATTTATATTAATAATTTACAAGATTTAAAGCTAAATGGTCACCTAACACTTTATGCGGATGACACTTGTCTGTTTTATTTTGTTCCCTCTATACATGACATGATAGCGCAAGGAATTAAATAAATGGTTTCAATGCAATCTCCTAAAAATAAATATATCTAAATTCAAAGCTCATAACAAAATTATTCCGCCATACGCTCCATTTAAAATTAACGGTGTTGTATTAGAACATAAAACCCACGAGAAATAACCTAGATTTGCGAATCGGCAGCTCTCTGAAATGGAATTATCACATCGACCATCTAAAAAATAAATTATCAGCACTTCTTAGATCTCTGCGTAATATTACTTCTTGCATACCCCATAAATTACGCCACACCATCTACAACACGTTAGCAAAGCCGCACCTAATGTATTTAATAGAAGTCTGGGGGAGTGCTTACAAAAATAAATTAGCGCCACCCCAAATTTTACAAAATAAAATCATTAAAACTATCTTTAACTATCCTTTTTTAACTTCTACAAATAAAATCTACGACGACACTAAAATAATGAATTTAAAACAATTATACTTTTATAATACGTGTATGTTCATCCGCAAAGCGCTACATAAAAACATAAATACAAATATTATAATCTCAACATCAAATCGCCACTATCCTAATAGACGAGCTAGCTATCTTGCCCTCCCGAAGATCCGAACAAATTATGGAAGGCGAACGGCAACATACGTTTCTATAACGGAAATAAATGTCTTTAAACCTTCAAATGGCTAAGGCCGCAAGCGACCAATGGCTGAGCTCGGTGGGCTCTGATTGGCTCATTTGAATCGGATCAACAAGAGCTAAAACGCAAAAAAGGTGGATTTGTATAAAAAGCACGTAATTATTATTATTACTGATGGTTACACTTGTGGCTCCGTTCGGATCCACATACGGACGGTGGTGTGGCAATGGATCCACAAATACCAACCGGATCAACAAGTGAAAACGGATCAAATAATTACTAACTATATGGCACGTTTGATCAACATAGTGCCCATGGAGATATCTATATATTTATATATATTTTATATATTTTACTAGCTACCCCCGGACTCCTGTTGGCCGTAGCGTGATGATATAACCTTCCTCGATAAATGGGCGATCTAACACCGAATGTATTTTCAAATCGGACCAGTAGTTCCCGAGATTAGCGCGTTCAAACAAACAAACAAACTCTTCAGCTTTATAATATTAGTATAGATAATAAAATTACTATAAATAATATTTCTCGTGCTTTCATTTACCTCTTACCTCGTGCGTTACTTATTGTTAAAAGAATCGTGAAGGTCTTCCAAAAAAGTATAAAAAAACTTGCGTGTTAGGAAAATGGAATACATCACTGTATTTCAGAAAGCACATATTGGATATAACAAAGCCGGCGAGCATCAGTGCAATATTTGATTACGAAACAAAGAAACCCTTTTAAAAACAGAAGCAAAAGCGCTAATCCTCGAGCGCTAATGGCGGACGCATCGCATATTTTACTTCCAATTACTCGAGATCGAATCCCAATTATTCATTTAGCCCTTGGGTGTTAATACCGTTCCGCCAGATCAGTTTATTCAGGCTGATGCACTGATCTTGTCAGCTATGTTAAAATTCTATCACATACGACACGGTCAACTAATAACGGTATTACGTGCGCTGCGATGGTTCGCGAAACTTCGAAATACATTGCGCGTTTTGAACGCGATTTGAAAATGCATTGCCGAATTTTTCATACAGATGGAGAAATGGAAAATGTCACGATTTACAATCGACAAAGTTTGGATGGTGGAGGTGAGGAAAAAACGTGCACGCTGCCGTACCGTGTTTATGTGCAAAGGATTTTTTAAAGTCAATTATTTAGTGCATGTCGCACGTGGTAATGGAGTGCTCTCCTGTGCTGTACCTAAATGCTATCAATTTGGTAACGGAAACTTATATGTTTTGACAGTAAATCTCAATGTAAGGTTGATTATTGTCGAACCTAAATCTTTGAATGCGTATATAGTGAAATCATTAATTTATGTTCAGGAATGCTTCAGAGAAGTAAGTTGATTATGAAAAAATTCATAAAGTTGAAAAACGTAGGTACGCAAAGCTCGTGTAATAACAGAATTAATAGTTATTGCACGTTTAACTAGAATTTAATAAAAACCATTTCTGCGATTTTTAATAAACGTACATATTCATTCGTAATTAAAGAGGATTTCTTGCTACTGAAATTCCCTGTAAAGCTTTACTGAACTGTAGAAGCTC
The DNA here is from genome assembly GCF_905220415.1 of Colias croceus. Taxonomy (NCBI): domain Eukaryota; kingdom Metazoa; phylum Arthropoda; class Insecta; order Lepidoptera; family Pieridae; genus Colias; species Colias croceus. The sequence goes on from NC_059567.1 coordinate 1,242,772, forward strand.
AATCTTTGTATTTCCCAGTATCCTGCGCAGTATGAAATTTCATATTCAAATGCGAATGAATAGGGCTGTAATTCAACGAATATTGCAGGATCCGTAGGGTTGTCGGATACGGATTTATAAAACGGTTCATGGATAGTGTTTATGTATTTTGCGATCTTAGTCTTTGCGAGCTTAATGCGATTTTCATGCAATTCTGAGTCCAATAATTAGTCCGCTCAGGCGCTTAGCGTCTCGGAATTGTCTCGGATATTGTTTGATGATCGTATTGGATTTAGACTAAACATTTTTGTTTATTCTTTGATTTCTGTTGATAAAATAATGGTTTGTTCTATGTGTTTGAGGAGCATTATTACAATTAGAATAACGATAATTAGATTGTTAAAGATTTATAAGATTAAATTATTACAAAAGTTCTAAGCAAGAAGAAATTACCCTTGAAATACCTATACTTACAAATTTTCTTAAAATTTCGAACTACGAGTGGGCTTTTAAAAAAACACATTTTAACATCTCGCTTCGTCTTTGTCCTGCGTATTTAGTCATATATTAAATAGTCTATGAGTTTACATGCGACGAAGCTGAGAAAATTATAAAATATATATTAAAAGAGAGGTCACGTGCATCTTTTCCCTTGTATACAGTACTGTGTAATGAAATTGAAATTCAGTACAAAGCGCTGGACACGGATTTACAGGAAGGGGTGGTTGATATCTCAATTATGAAATGAAATATAATAAGCCGCCCACTGCACTGCCTCCATACTTCACGGGCTATTAAATTAGCGGATGATTAACATTACATCAATGTTATTGGTATTCTATCAGTATTCTATTATATATTTGGTATTGTTAGAGATTTGAGCTGTGTAATATTGGAGTGATTTGATGCATGTTGCAAATTGTGGGATAATCAACTCGTAAGTAATTAATTGTATTGTGTTTTACCGTTTACGTTTGTATTTCATGTACATAAATTAAATGATTAAATTATGCTGTTTTAAGTGGAGTGTGTTAATAAGTGTAATCTAAAATATATAGACGTCTCTGAAATATATTAAATATTATTTATTTCTCTGTTTATTCATAACGATTGCCCTAATTGTATTTGTAATTGTTGTATAAATTGTAATTGCCCCAATGTTTAATTCCATTCACTTTTACACAATTTAAACAATAAAAAATTTATAGATTTTATCAAAGCAATTAAAATAAAATTCCTGTGCAATAAAAACGTCGCCCGCTTCATGGAGCACCGCTCAAAAGATACTTTTCAACAATAATGAGCTTGCATGTTCACGTGAAAAACAAATTAATTCTCGCAAATGAAACTTTACTGTGTTACACCGACCGGAAGGGCGTCATTGAAAGCCCTTTGACATCGCGCGTTGTCAATATTTTCACAAAAACATGCATCTTAAGCCAGCTACGCATGTACCTGCCTCAGGGGCAATATTGAAACAATCTCTGTTGGACGGCGGTCGGAGCAATTTTTATATACTTTAAGTTGCCCCTGCTTGCACACATCACAATTAAGGAGCCAATTAAGGGTCCAATTTCAAACTTGCCTCTGCTGCAGGTAAGTGAGTAGCCGGTTTCTAGACACGCGGCAGCGTGTCAAGCCGAGTTCAAGCGAAGAGAACTGGCGAGCAGCAGCCGTGTGTATATTTACACGAACCATTTCGAGCCACTTTTCACCCCCTTATAACTCGAAAACTATTTAAGTTAAATAAACCAAATTTGGTACATATCAAGAGGACCTCAAGATAAACAAGAACCTTAAATTTCATAAATACAGATTAAACAGTTGCGTAGATATTAATATCCAAAAATCGCAATTTTTAAGACTGACTGACTTATAGACATATACAAAACCTAACCCACTTCCAGATGACCTAGAAAGTTCAAATTTTGTAATCAACTAGGTAATAGTGAGTATACAAAGGAAAAAATCAGAAAATACTGAATTTATCTGTATTTAATTTTTTTTTCAATGACATTAATTTTGTTTGTATGGAAAAATGGAAAAGTTTATAAAAATAGAAAATATTATATTCACCTTACTAGTCTTAAAAAATAGATCAAAACTAGTCAGTGGCCGAAAAAAATTTTGAAATCCATCAATAAATGACTGAGATATAGATTATTGAAGTTTACATATTTTAGCGCGAAACATCTGTAGATTCGATGCGCCTCTGACATCACACTCACTCGCGCTAGTATCGCTAGGGCGGATTACTTCGATTGCATGATTTCTTTATTCAAAACTGTTATTAAACGTAAAATAAAAGAAAATTGTAATAAAAATATTGCTCATACAGGTAACAATAATATATAATTTTACATATTCACATTTATTTATTCTTTATTTATGAGTGTTTAGTTTAGTTTTAATTTCAGTGTAATGGAAGAAGGCTTCGTCGAAGGTCGGAATGATTTTATTTGCGTAATATTAATATAAGTGAAGCATCTTTAGGCGCGTTTAGAGTAAAATTTCAAAAACGCGTCATGGCAATACCGTAACGTCATGGAGTAAGGCGACGATTCTTCTACAACGATCTTTGCATCTTTGTAATAGTACTTATGTGTACAAATTCACGCTGGATGTTTAGAAAATCATGTAATCTTTTAAACAAAAAACGAGTTTAAAAAATTGCAGATAATGACGGGGCAATGTGCGCTGACATTCATAACATACAAGAAAATATAGAAAATAATACAAAGAAACCGCAAGAAAAAATATATAAAAACAAAATCGTGTATAAAAAGTATTATATTCATAAAGTAAATCAAATTTGCAGAGTAATTTTCTGTACAAAAAGTAATGATATGCCACCAAAAACATAAATGTAAAAATTGGAGCCGAGTTCAATCGTTGACTTAATTTGCCAAAAAAGAAATGAGATCTAATTAATGTGTGCCAAGTTCTGCAGACAGTCCAGAATTTTATTTACAAAGATGTATTAAGTTCTTAGGTTGACTGAAAACTCAATTGTTTTATTTTCCCTTAGAGAACAATGTTTATTTCAAAATATAACTTTTTTAATTTGAATAATATAATTATTTTCACAAAGCAAACAACTAATGACCTATTGAACCCCATAATTTGATGAGGCTAGTTTTACATACTGTTTATATTTTGTGAGGTTCTAAAAACTAGCCTCATCAAATTATGGGGTTCAATAGGTCATTAGTTGTTTGCTTTGTGAAAATAATTATATTATTCAAATTAAAAAAGTTATATTTTGAAATAAACATTGTTCTCTAAGGGAAAATAAAACAATTGAGTTTTCAGTCAACCTAAGAACTTAATACATCTTTGTAAATAAAATTCTGGACTGTCTGCAGAACTTGGCACACATTAATTAGATCTCATTTCTTTTTTGGCAAATTAAGTCAACGATTGAACTCGGCTCCAATTTTTACATTTATGTTTTTGGTGGTTATATTATACGTTGAACTTTGTATTTTATGAGAATATTCTTTTAACTTTGAAAATTAATAATTTTTTTTTTATCTTTTGTTTTACTCGCGTGGTCTTGCGAGAAAATGACACTCTGTTTTATAAGTGCAAAAATTAACTTTTGTTCCTTTAATGTAGAAAGAAGTATGGTTAATTCAGTTTTTAATATCACCTTTTATCGTATATGAAAGAATCAAATAAAAATAAAAATGGGTGAAATAATAGTTTATAGGCTTTGAACCTCGACCTTCTTGTGTTTTTTATTATTATTTGTTTCGCTAAAATTTTTACATAATAAATACCTGAATTAATCAGGTTATAAAATAACATGTTATGTACCTACATATAAGATTAGAGGATGCATGGGGCCACCCAAGAAGCTGCACCTGTTAGGAATTGCGACATCGCGCACACCTGCGCTTCCAGAGAGTGTTGCGGCAATCATCGCCACCGCGACGCTGCAGCTACCCCGCCAAGGAGGACGAGCACTCTTAGTTCTAACATCGAACGGGAGGGACGTAGGTTAAGTTAGGAGTAATTTATTATGTAATTTTTTTTACAATAAATAATTTAAAGTAAATTTCGGTTTTTTTTGCGCCTTCGCGGGCCGGTCGATATAATTGGCGCAGTCTTGTGGATGATCCTCGAGAGCCGTCTCTCGGAACGCGAAACTACAAGCATCGAGAATTGCCATTCCATCGGAGGGACGACGACGGGGACCAAGAACCTACATCTATTGGCCGCCGCAACGCGAAGGGTATCCGAACATTGATACTGCAAGAAAGGCCGAAATGAAAATCCTGTAAGTACACTAATTCTCTTAGTGACTTGCCATTCCTAGATTTGTAAGTTTTCCTAGATTACCCATTCACGGGAACCGAGGAACTGTAGCGCGTAGGTTTAAAATATTAATTCATCGCGAATTAATTTTCGAATTTTACAAAATCAAATTGTAAAATTCAAATATAGATATTAGGTTGATAAAATATTAATAAGTTTAAATATTAATTAATTACGAATTAATTAATTTTCAAATTTTGCGAATTAATTCATTTCATAATTCAGATATATTAATTAGGTAAAGATTATTATTTTTTTTATATTAGTTTAACGAAGTTAATAAATTTAATTAAATTTAATATATTTTATATTATAAGTATAGGAAATACAGATATCTAAAATGTCAGATTTAGATAAAATTTTTAATGCACTTAGGCTTTTGCCAGAATTCGATGGTAATGTTAACGTTTTAACAAGATTTATACATTTAAGTGACCAATTGGCTGAGGAATTTATAGAAAAAGATCCCGGAAATACTTTAAAAACTGCCGCGTTATGTAATGGTATTTTAAATAAAATCACTGGGCCTGCAGCCCGAGTTATTAATGCAAACGGTATACCTACTACTTGGCACGGTATCAAAAGCGTATTAGTTAATAACTTTTCTGACCATAGAGATGAGACCGCCCTTTATAACGATTTAGCCTTATTAACGCAAGGTCGTAGCTCTCCTCAAGAGTTTTACGAAAAATGTCAACATCTTTTTAGTACTATAATGACGTATATAGCATTACATGAAACAGTCGTTACTACTCGTGAGGCAAAAAGGGACCTGTATCAAAAATTAACACTACAGGCTTTCCTACGTGGCCTACGAGATCCGTTAGGCTCACGTATACGTTGCATGCGCCCCGCAACCATTGAAAAAGCATTAGAATACGTGAATGAAGAACAAAGCACTTTATACCTTCAACAACGTAATGAAACTTTTGATAGGAAACCCCACGTACCCTTTAGAATGCCGTACTCGAATGAACCGTTTTATAGACATAATGATTTTAGTGAACCTATCTCTTCTAAACATCAGCCTTTACATTCGTTCAGACCGCAATTTAAGCCACCAAATTTTAATCGAAATTTTAATCAACCACAGGGACCAGCACGTCCTACTCGTACTATGCAAATTTTCCGCGCTGCACCCCCTAACTATAACCCGCAGAGCAATACGTTCAGATTACAGCCTAAACATCCCGCGCAACCGAAACCGCATCCTATGAGTGGCGTTAGCCATTACGTTACAAAGACTTTACCACCAACACCTTTTGCACGCGCTCATGATTGGTCAAAATTTGGTAATCCACCCCCGAGTAATTACTTTAAGACTAGGGAGATGAATCATAATGAATATATAGATAACGAAGAATATTACTGTACCGATTTATATCCTTATGAGGATAACTATTATAATAATGAATATTACTGTACGGAATATGAACCTTATGTACATTACGAACAAACAGACGCACCTGAAAATTCTGATGAAACGTGTGACGTACGTTCAGAACACGATCAGGATTTTCAGAATCCACCAAAATTAGGAAAACCAAAATAGAATTAAATCTACACACGCAACGTCAGCTTCCTTATATTCAAATTCATAATCCTCCACTTAAATTGTTAATTGATACTGGAGCTAACCAATCTTTTCTTAGCCCTGATGCAGTACAGAGATATTTTCCTGACGTTACTCTTAATTATGACCCCTTTGAAGTAAGTAATGTTCATGCTGTAACTCGTAGTAATTATTCTATAACATTACCTAGTTTTCCTGAATTTAATGACCCTGACGATATTACATTTTTCGTTTATAAATTTCACAATTATTTCGACGGCTTAATAGGTTCAGATTTGTTAGATAAATGGGAAGCATCAATTAATTATAAAACTAAAACTTTAAATACTTGCAATGCTACGAATCGGTTATTAGTATATGACTCACGGAACGCTAATCTTTATGAGGACGTCATACCCGCAGGAAGTAGTAAATTAGTTAGATTACCTATAGATGTTGAGAATGGAGACGCTATTATACCGGAACAAATTATATGTAATTGTCATATTTCTGAATGTTTAACGAAGGCGAAAAGCAATCGCGCTATCGTGGAAATTTCTAATCCAACCCGTAATGACGTAATTTTTTCAATGGATCGACCAGTATGTGCCGAGGTTTATAATAACGAGTGCACGCGCACCAAACGTTCGTCCGACCGTGTGAAACAGGTATTATCTCGCTTGCGTACTGATCACTTAAATAATGAGGAACGTTTAAATTTAGAGTCATTATGTTCACAGTATGCGGATGTATTTTATATAGAAGGAGAAACCTTAACATTTACGAATAAAATTAAGCATTCTATTAGAACTAAGGATGAAATACCGGTTTATACGAAAAGTTATCGCTATCCATTTATTCATAGACAGGAAGTACAGAATCAGATAAGTAAGATGTTAGAACAGGGTATTATTAGACCATCAGATTCAGCATGGAGCTCTCCTATTTGGGTGGTACCTAAAAAGGCAGATGCATCCGGCAAAGTTAAATGGCGTTTAGTTGTTGATTTTAGAAAGTTAAATGAGAAAACTTTGGATGACAAATATCCGATTCCTAATATTACAGATGTCTTACATAAATTGGGTAACTGTCAATACTTCACAACGTTAGATTTAGCAAGTGGGTTTTATCAAGTAGAAATGAACCCAGCTGACATTCCAAAAACCGCTTTTAGTGTAGAACATGGTCATTTTGAATTCTTAAGAATGCCCATGGGTCTAAAGAATAGTCCGTCTACTTTTCAAAGAGTAATGGATAATGTACTGAGAGAATTGCAAAATTCTATTTGCCTAGTCTACCTAGATGATATAATAGTATTTAGCACTTCTTTACAGGAGCATATCATTAATCTTGGGAAAGTGTTTCAGAAATTGCGTGAATACAACTTTAAAATACAAATGGATAAATCGGAATTTCTTAAACTCGAAACCGCGTATCTAGGTCACATTATTAGCAAAGATGGGATAAAACCTAACCCAGATAAGATATCTGCCATCCAAAAGTATCCCCTTCCGAAAACTCCAACCGATATTAAACGATTTCTAGGTCTATTAGGTTATTATCGGAAATTCATACCAGATTTCGCTAAAATCACGAAGCCCATGACACAATGCTTAAAAAAGGGTTCAAAGATAACATTTTCTAAAGATTACATTGAATGTTTCGATAGGTGTAAAACATTATTAATGAACGATCCAATTCTCCAGTATCCTGATTTCAATAAAGAATTTATTCTTACGACTGATGCGTCGAATTTAGCCATCGGTGCTGTACTCTCGCAAGGCCCCGTTGGTTCCGATAAACCAATTGCGTACGCTTCACGTACACTTAATAGTAGCGAAATTAATTATAGTACGATTGAGAAGGAATTATTAGCAATTGTCTGGGCAACGAAATATTTCCGTCCTTACCTTTTTGGCCGCAAGTTTAAAATTATAACTGATCATAGGCCCCTTCAATGGGTCATGAATTTAAAGGAACCTAATTCCCGTCTCACACGTTGGAGGCTCAAACTTAGCGAATACGATTACACCGTAATTTATAAGCAGGGAAAGCAAAATTGTAACGCCGATGCTTTATCGCGTATTCAAATTAACAATGAGGAAACAGATTCTTTAGCGGTTAATCCAACAGAAACAACACCTTCGTTAATAAGAAGAAGTTCAGATACAATTACTGTTAATTCAAATTCAAGTACGATTACTGCACATTCGAAATCAAGTACTCTTACAGCAAATTCCGACACCGTCACAGTTCATACTGACGCGGAGAACCCAATTCTAGATATACCTATAACAGATCACCCGTTGAATAAATTTAAGAGACAGATAGTTATTACTTTAATAGATAGAGTACCGAGTAAGCCTATAATTTCAAAACCTTTTGAAAATCATACTAAGATAGATATTAATGTTAACAAAGCGAATATTGATAGCGAAATAGTTTCACTAATTAAAAAATATGTAGATCCTAAGATAAAAACTGCAATTCTAGTTCATCCCCCTGATGCTATGTGTACTATAGTTCCAATAATACAGAGTAATTTTAAAAGTTCATGTATGGATTTAGTTCTTACAAAATTAGAATTGCAAAATGTCAAAGATTACTTTAAGCAACAGGAAATAATACGAAATTATCATGAAGGCAAAACTAACCATCGCGGAATTAACGAAACTCATTTATCTTTATCTAGGAAATACTTTTGGCCTAAAATGAAGGAAGCAGTAACTAAATATATTAATGAGTGTAGTGGTGGTGGTATATGTGGTCAAGGGAAATATGATAGAATTCCAGTAAATCCAAAATTTCGAATCGTAGTTCCTCCTACAAAACCTTTTGAAATAATACATCTCGATTTACTTAGTATTGATTCTCAGAAATATCTCACTATAATAGATGCATTCTCTAAGTATGCTCAAGCATATTGTTTAAAGGACGCAACCGCAATAAGCGTAGTTCAGGCTCTTTTGACGTTTGGTACACATCATGGCTTACCTATGACTGTCGTAACGGATCGAGGTCCTGAGTTCACGAACCAAATATTCAGTGAATTTGTAAGGCTTCATAGAATAAATCACCATAAGTTATTAGCTCATGCACCTAACGAAAATGGTATGGTAGAACGGCTTCACTCAACTTTATTAGAACACATACGTTTACTAAAACTTGAACGACGTGGTGAATTAATCATTAACTTAATGCCGTATGCTGTTCTTGCCTATAATAGTTCGATCCACAGTTTTACGAAGTGCAGGCCTCTTGACATTATAACCGGTCATTTAGATCCCCGCGATCCTGTAGATATCGATCTATCAGAAAATGTCTTACAGCAATATATGCAAGAACATCGCGATAGTATGCACAAAGTATTCAAAATTATTAATGAATCGTCTTTGGAACGCCGTACTCAAATTACAGAAAACATTAATAGGAACCGCGAACCCGAAATACAGTATTATCCAGATCAACAAATTTTTGTAAGAAATCCTAGGGCTAGTCGACAAAAGACCGCACCGCGTTTTACGCACGATACTGTACTGGCTGATTTACCTATTCATATCTATACTAAGAAGAAATATGGCGCTGTTGCTAAATCTAGGCTTAAGAGGGTACCTAAATTGTTACAGAATCCTTCCTCTGATCCTGTGCCAGATTCAAGCAGAAGATCCCACCCTGACTAGCTTGGATGACGGACCTGGTATATTACCATTTAATATTGGAACTGCTAGAATTGTCACTCATTATCATTCATTTTTGCAAATTATTAATTTAAAGGATATTCGTGATAGTATAACCATAGTAAAGGATCAATTAAATTCATTAACGCCTAATTTGCACGATAAATTATTTTCGCTTTATAATTCACATATTGAACACTTGCATTATAAGATTATTAAATTGTCAAATCAGTTGGAAACTTTTGAACCCAATCGCATAAAGAGAGGTCTCATAGATGGTTTAGGTTCAGTTATAAAAAGTATTTCTGGTAATCTAGACTATACAGATGCAATTAAATATGATACCGCAATTAAATTATTACAAAATAATGAGAATAAATTGGTCACAGAAATGAATAATCATATAAGCCTCAGTAAAGATTGGATAGAACAACAATCTGATATTTTAAACAACTTAATTAAAAATCAGGAAAAAATTGAAATAGCTATAAATGATTTAAAGGCCAATAATTTAAACGTTACTCTATACATAGATTTAATTCAACGCGTAGCGATTTTATCAGATAATATAGATGATATATCTGAAGAATTACATAGATTAGAAAATTTATTAGGTTTTATTCGTGCGAAAAGTACGCATCATCTTATGTTCAATTCAAATTCTCTAAAAGAAATGCTAAATAAATTACACAAATTTTATGGTAAAGAGCAAATCCCTCAAGTTAATTATAGAGAATATTTTGATTTAGTTAAACTAGGCTATTATTATAGTAATAGGAATATAGTTATAGTTTTTATGTTCCCGGTTGTCCTTCCTGCTACCTTTGAATTATTTAAATTATCCATAGTTCCTAATAAAGATAGTAAAGTCCTAATTCCACCCTATCCTTTTGTGGCAATTCACAACGAGGATTTTATGTACATGGAGGCAGAATGCCCGAAGTCTGGCCTAGGGTATCTATGTGAGGACAAGCTGAACCATCATCGATCCAAAAATGACTGCGTGTATCACCTTATTACCACGCAACGAGTCGTCGCATCTTGTCTCTTCACGCCTGTGGAGCTCGGAGCGCCCGCACTAGAAAAATTAGACGACGCCCACTACGTCATCAGTTTCCCCAAGCCATCAAAAATCCACTTATCATGCTCGCAAGATCAATATGACGTCATTAAAGGAAGCTACTTAGCCACAATACCCAAAAACTGCATTCTTCAAACGGAGGCTTTCAAGATAGTCAATCGAGAAGACCATATCAAAGGACAGATAATGAAAATTGCAAACCTGCCAGATTCCAGCCAATATAATACAGATGAAGAAGTTCTGAAGTTGAATTCGATAAATTTGGATAAATTACACGCTAGTAACAGAGCTATATCAATGGAAATGCCTATCAGTACTAACAACGGATACGAGATTCTCTATATGCAGCCTTCCATAATACCGATATATGTTATATTAATAACGAGTGCAGTTGCCCTAGTGACATGGTACGTCGTACGGAGACTGCGTACATCAAAGCCTATTACTACGAGTGTTCATGGTAATCAAAAAGAAGAAATAGAACATCAATCGGCGGAGGGTGAAATTTCAGCGATATTAACGAGCCTTGCCCGCCAATAATCGCTGAACTTCAGGAGGGAGGTGTTATGTACCTACATATAAGATTAGAGGATGCATGGGGCCACCCAAGAAGCTGCACCTGTTAGGAATTGCGACATCGCGCACACCTGCGCTTCCAGAGAGTGTTGCGGCAATCATCGCCACCGCGACGCTGCAGCTACCCCGCCAAGGAGGACGAGCACTCTTAGTTCTAACATCGAACGGGAGGGACGTAGGTTAAGTTAGGAGTAATTTATTATGTAATTTTTTTTACAATAAATAATTTAAAGTAAATTTCGGTTTTTTTTGCGCCTTCGCGGGCCGGTCGATATAATTAACATTTAAACAATGCCCTAATAACCAATACAATCTTAAAAACAAAACAATACTTACCTGTTGTACAAATATTGAACAAGTTAATAAACTACACTTTGACCGTAACATTTGCCGGGGTTTATTTCCCCGGATTCCATATCAGCCAACACGAGAATTTAATAAACTCATTTAATGCGAAATTCATCAAATGCATTCCAACTTTGTGAACAAACATTTTACGAATCGGTTTTTTGTTGTATTTTGTTTGGGACTTTTTAATAAGTCAAATAAAAATAGGTTTGATTGCATCTGCATGTTATTTTGTCTAATGAAGTGTAAAGCTCGTCTACACCGCAAATTAATAGTTTATTAGGGGAAAGATAATTATGTTTTGCTTTGTATAGATTCACATTTTTTCATAAATATTTCCATAATATTATTGTGTATTGATACATATTGCCTCAATGCGATTTAAAACATATTAATTATTTAGCGTAAAAAATAACATATGTTTTAACGCCATTTTTTTCAATTATCATTTTTTTTAAAGTAGATACGCAAGTATAAAGAAATATAGTATATAAGAGAAATGTATTGTAAAAGAGTAATAATGATTTGGAGGGTAGTTGTGAACCTAGCAACATCAAATTTTAACTGCTCTACTAAAAATTATATTTTTAAATATTTTTACTTGATTTCTCAGTGTAAAGTTATGATTGTGTAAAAACTATACCTACCAGCATCATTCTCCTTTATTTTTCACTCTTATCTTCAACTAACAAGTTTTATGTCAAATTACTATTACCATGGAGTCACTTAAGCACACTTTGTCAGAGATGACTGTTAATTTCAACACTAAAATGGCAGAATTTGAAAGGAAGCTACTCAACAATGAAACAACTTCGGGTGAGAACACAACTGATTTTAATTTGTTTCGCACATTTGTAACTACCTCACTGAAGACGCTACATGCACAAGTGGAGTTATTGCTTAAAATCTCGGACCAGCAGGAAACCCGCTCTCGTCGCAAGATGCTCCTTTTTCACGGTATTGCCGAAGAGAAGAAAGAGAACACCGCTGATCTTGTGGCTAAAGTTATTGTTGAGCACCTTGAACTGCCAGATGTTAATGCCGAGTCATTTAGTCATTGCCACCGCTTGGGCCATTACTCAGCTGATAGAAACAGGCCAATTGTTGTCAAATTTGACCGGGTGCCAGTCCGAGATCGGGTATGGTTCTCCAAAACTTGCCTTAAAAATACGGGAATTACTATTTCCGAATTTCTCACAAAATCTCGGCATGATACCTTTATGTTGGCTCGTAAAAAATTTGGAGTTTCTAACTGTTGGACTCAAGAGGGGAATATCATTGTGAGATCTGCCGATGGTGTAAGACACCGGGTCACAAGTTCTGATGAACTCGACGTTATCGTCAGCGATCCAGTAGCTGTGCCTGCAAACACTGCATCCAGTGCTGCCCCAGCGACTAAGGGTTCAGGTAACACCCGGCCCAAAAGAATCGGACGAAAGTGAGCCCCTATAACCCTTCTTTATAATATGAGTATCCATAATATTTATCTTTGTTGTAATCTTCTTCTTGTTGTAATTGTAATTTGTAGCTATTTTCTGTGTCACTTTTTTATCTGTGCGCTCGGCAAGTTAAGTTAAATTACCCACGTATTCAATTAATTAAATAATTTCTACACTTCACGCATTTTTAGATGTCACTCTTGTTTTGACTTATTATTGTGTTGACAGTTGACTTGTCGTCAATATGTCTAATGTCAAATGTCAGTGAATCAATGTCAACCTCGTAGATGTCAACTTAGTTTGTAATGTTTTCAATACGTTCCGTTTTACATAAAACATTTTTGTTTTTGTCTTTGTGTTTACTTGTTTGTTGAATTTTTATTTTCTATGTAGCTGGCGGGTATAGGAAAAGTAAAAAATATATATATATTTTTATATTTGATATTATTTATTTATATATATACAAATTTCTTCCTTATATTAATATATATTACATTTAGTCCACCATTTCGTTTTCGAATGACAGTGACTGTGATTCCTTCGTAAGCGCTCATAGTTGTGATGATAGTTTTCAGAGTTTTGACAGCCCACCTCTTGATAAATGTTTGACTTCTACCTTTTCCGATGTTTTAAAAAATTTTAACGTTATCCACATCAACGCTCAGAGTATTCCGGCACATTTTACCGATATGCATGCATCATTTAATTCTAACTCCATTCACGCTATCCTTATTTCCGAAACCTGGCTCAAGCCTTGTCTTTCCTCTACCTCTTACTCCTTACCTGGCTTCAATTTGGTACGTAACGACCGTACCGGTCGGGTGGGTGGTGGAGTTGCTATATACTTACGCTCCGACTTACCTTTCACCGTTATCAGCACATCTCCACAACCGCCACCTGCCGACGAGGCCGAACACTTGCTAATTGAAGTCTTGATTTCCTGCACTAAACTTCTTTTAGGTGTTTTCTATGTCCCTTCCCTTCTTATTAACTATTTTCCGGCGTTTGAAAAAACGTTAGAGAATTTACGTCCTCTCTATGACCATGTCATTTTTATGGGAGACTTTAACACCTGTCTTCTTAAAAATGACATCCGGAGTGACAAGCTTTCAACAATCGTATCCTCCTGTAACCTCAATATCCTTCCCCTCAATCCTACTCACTTCTCTCCTGGCTGTTGTCCTTCTCTCCTAGATTTGATTATTGTTTCCTCCCCTAATCTTGTCTCTAAGCACGGTCAGTGCACTGCCGATGCCTTTTCTTACCACGACCTTGTCTTCCTTTCCTACCGTGTTCGTCCTCCCAAAAGAAAGCACAAAGTATTGTTACAGCGCAGTTTCCGTGGAATGGACGTTGAGCGTCTGTGTGATGATGCTCAAAATATCGATTGGTCACCTGTCTCATCTGCCAATTGTATAGACTCCAAAGTTGCAGCCTTTAATTTACTACTTACTAAACTGTACGATACTCATGCGCCAATTAAAGCGGTTAAAATGAAGCATGTTCCAGCTCCTTGGTTGACAGATGAACTTAGATCCATTGTTCACAAAAAAAATCTGGCGAAAGCCAAATTTAAACTGAATAACTCGGACTCCAATCGTGAAAAATACAAAGCAATTCGCAATCGCTGTAATACGATGTGTAGAGATGCACAACGACGCCACATTCACAAATCCGTTGAGAGCGGCAACACTGCAGACACTTGGAAATTTTTAAAAACACTTGGAGTTGGTAAATCTCAGAATATCTCCTTTCCTGTAAATATTAATTTAGATCTTATTAACAAACATTTCTCCTCGTCAAAGTCTACTCTGGACTGTAACACTAAAACTGATACCATTTCACTTCTTTCTACCATGCAAACTCCTGACTCTCCTCCGTTCATTCTTGTACCTTTCACTGCCAGTGACGTTAAGAAGAATACATTGGCCATTGCTTCGAATGCTCTCGGCTGTGATGGTATAGGCCGTGCTATGATTCTGCCCATTCTTGATATTATCCTTCCCATCCTTACACACATCCTTAATTTCTCCCTATCTTCGAGTTCTTTTCCCCAGATCTGGAAAGATGCATTCATCATTCCACTCCCTAAAAAAAATAATCCATCCAATTTCTCCGATTATCGCCCTATTTCCATTCTACCATTCCTATCTAAAGTTCTTGAAAGGCTAGTGCAACAACAGCTGTGCTCCTTTCTTAATTTTAATTCCTTTCTAGATCCTTTACAATCTGGTTTTCGCACGGGCCATAGCACGGTCACTGCTCTTGTCAAAGTTACAGAGGATATTCGTTTGGCAATGGACAATAAGCAGCTAACTATCCTTGCTCTCCTCGATTTCTCCAATGCCTTTAACACCGTTGACTTTGATATCCTGTTAGCTCTGCTTAGTTCTCTTAACGTATCTCCTGCGGTGGTTGGTTGGTTTCGTAGTTACTTGCAGGGTCGTCGGCAGCGCGTCCGGGTGGATGAATCCTATTCCACATGGTGTGATGTTTCTGCTGGCGTCCCTCAAGGCGGCGTGTTGTCACCCCTCCTTTTTAGTATTTTCATTAATTCTATTTCTTCTAAACTTTCCTCTCTCTACCATCTGTACGCAGACGATCTACAAATTTACACCCATTCGTCAATGGAAAATCTTGAAGAAGCGATTACTCGCATCAACACTGACCTTCAATCCATTGTTGACTGGACTCAAGCTTATGGTCTCAAATTAAATCCTGGAAAGACTCAAGTTATTATTTTAGGCAGTTCTTATTTCCTTTCTAAGATTTCTTTTCCGGATTTAGCTCGTATTTCGATCGATGGAGTCCCAGTTCCATATAGTACATCGGTTAAAAACCTTGGTATTCATTTCGATCAAACCCTATCCTGGACCGAACACATAAAACAAGTAAGCCGTAAGGTTTTTGGTGTTACGTCATCTTTACGTCGATTGCGCAACTTTTTACCTGTACCTACGAAAACTGTTCTGGCACAGTCTTTGTTGCTTTCTATCCTTGATTATGGTGATGCATGCTTTCCAGACCTTAATGAGGAGCTACTTAACAAATTAGAACGACTTCAAAATTTTGCTATCAGATTCATCTTTGGCTTGCGCAAATATGATCATATCTCAGAATATCGCTCGAAACTCAATTGGCTGCCGATCCGACTTCGCCGGAATACTCACATCCTTTCCCTCCTGTACAATATCCTTTTTGATCCTAGATCCCCATCCTATCTTAAAAATAGATTCGTGTTCTTGGGTTCCTCCCATGAACTCGATCTACGCTCCTTGGACAACCTTACGCTTCGCATGCCCGCTCACAAAACCCGTTTTTACGATGCTTCCTTCACCGTGCAAGCTGTAAGGTTGTGGAACTCGCTCCCATTAAACATCAGGAAAGCTCAATCTATCAGCTCTTTCAAGTATTTGGTTAAACAGCATTATCTTCACAACTAACGTTTAAATGTTTCATCCGTTCTTACTTATCTTAACTTTCATCCTGTTATTCTTTATTTTTCTTTATTTGCTATGTATATAATATGTATTAATATTTGTATTTATTTATCTATTTCCTACTTTTATTTGCACTTTCTATAATGCCTCGCTATGCTCCTTCTACTATCCAATTATTCATTTTTCTTCATACTTTTCCTATATCCTAAGGTTGCCTGGAAGATATCGCTTCTTAGCGATAAGGCCGCCTATTTGTACCGCTTCATTGTTTGTGTATTATTTTTGTTTGATTGTGTTTTGTATTGTGTGTGCAATAAAGTGTTTTATTTATTTATTTATTTAATGATATATTATATATTGTAAAATCTGTACTTAATAAAACATCACACACATCATATTGCACTTATATTATTTGCCTCTTCAGAAACGGTTCACCGTTTTATTCGCAGAAATTCGGAGATGAGAACAAATTGCTTACATGTATAAGTAAACTCTATATCTCCACTAAGGAGAAATCCGCTGTAAAGAGTTCTTATGAAATACATCTTATTATAAGAAGAATTTAAACTTATTATATCAGCGATGCTTTGAGAGAGGAAGCTTTAAGAAAATAACATTAATTCATTTCATTAAAATTTATTTTTGTCATTAAGAAAATAACCCAAAAATTTCCTACCATTTATGTAAACTTTCACCTGCACTTATGTATACCTATGAATATTGTAATGTACATATAAATATAATCTATACTTATAATAAATCTGTAGAGAGGCCAATTCTGTACATGAAATATATTTAAAAAAAAACTATGAAGGGGTGATAAGGGATCGCTACTGATGCCAAAAATGCAATCAGTAAAATTTTTGTCTGTCTGTCTGTCTGTCTGTCTGTCTGTCTGTCTGTATATTCGTTATAGAAACAAAAACTACACGACGGATTTTAACCAAATTTGGCACAATTATTCTTCATACTCCTGGGCAGGTTATAGTAAAAGAATCATGTAAATCGGTGTAGAAACACCAAAGTTATACATGAAATACGCTATAAGTCATCGCGCGTGAATACAGAATCATGCAGCCATAAGGATTATTTTTGTGTATCAGTTGCCGCGTTCGACGCGCTTCGCGGCGGGAGCTATAAAAAGGCGGCGGGTCTGCACCCGTTTCGCGTTGTCATGGCATCACGTGTGAACGGCTGAACCGATTTCGATAATTCTTTTCTATTATATTCCTTGAAGTACGAGGATGGTTTTTATGTAGAGAAAACGTAAATATGTACCACGGGCGAAGCCGGGGCGGACCGCTAGGAAACTGACCGATATAAGTTGCGTTGCTACCCCAATCTACAAAACTTTTTTGGTCTTACATTAAAGACAAAAAACGCGCTTCGTCCGTTCCCACGCTTACTCTGGGTAATCGTTCAGCACATACAGATATTGAAAATAAGTAATATGTTCGCAGAGTTCTTTTCATCTGTCTGGGAAAAAGACTCATCAGAACGTGCACTTAGCCATGGCAATTAAAATAAAAATAATTTCGTCATCAGATAATGCAAACACGTGTTTACGTGAGTCATAAATTTATTATGGTATAGTCCTAAAATGTTTTCTAAGAAACAATAGTGTACTTACATTGTCGGCAAGTTTATTTTATTTTATTTTATTAAGGCTCATTAGCAGCTGTACATCGATTGTTTTACATAAAAAGTACACAAAAAAGTTCAAGTTCTTAAAGTCGGCAACTTATTTTTGTTCGAACAATAGAGATAATAAATTCCAAATGATCAAGTTGTAGATAAAGGTTGTAAAATAAAACGTTGCTATGGTCGAGATACAAAGGTGAAAGTTAATTTTTCGAGTTATTTTATTTTATTTTCTTTATTAGGGATAATAAACAGCAGAACTGTGGTTAATTGTACAATAAAACTTAATCTAAATACAGGTATAACTGTCCAACCAACAACATTATCCACAGTTTGGATACATACATTTTTATACGTGCAACAAATGCGAATAAGAAAAAATAAATATAAACGTGCACTTAGCCATGGCAATTAAAATAAAATAAATTAAGAATTGGAGATAAAAGTAGAGGGACGCAAAATAAGATAGGTTATTGCATGTTTAAGAGCAGATCAACTAAACTTCTTCGAACGGTTAAAGAGTGAAAATATGTACCAAAATGGCTTGGAGGGACTCGGTGATTATTTCAACTAATAGAGGGTCAAGATTTCAAGTAATGGAGGTTTTGGTGTTTGAGGGGAAGGGAACAAAACATTTTTTCTAGATTTGGAGGTATTTGACTTATCGAGGTTCGACTTAACGAGGTGCTACTGAACATGAAATACGCTATAAGTCATCGCGCGTGAATACAGAATCATGCCATAAGGATTATTTTTGTGTATCAGTTGCCGCGTTCGACGCGCTTCGCGGTGGGAGCTATAAAAAGGCGGCGGGTCCGCGTGCGAGGTTCATACAATATTTGGCTGTTGATGCGAATAGACGTTCAGAGTGTTCGACCTTATTGACAGATTTCTTTTGTTGTTGTTGTTGGTTTTAGTAGTGTTAAAGCATATTATTAGTTTACATTTTATTTCTTTATAAGTGAAGTACCAGTAGGTACGCATTTTAGTTATTTTGGAAGTGTTTAATTATATTAATAGTTTTTTTTCGTAATTATTTGTTTTTCTATAGGTTTTGGTAGTGTTTAAGCATATTATTAGTTTACATTTTATTTCTTTATAAGTGAAGTAGCAGTAGGTACGTATTTTAGTTATT
This sequence comes from Colias croceus, assembly GCF_905220415.1. Lineage (NCBI taxonomy): Eukaryota > Metazoa > Arthropoda > Insecta > Lepidoptera > Pieridae > Colias > Colias croceus. The sequence goes on from NC_059567.1 coordinate 1,261,960, forward strand.
TTGGTAGTGTTTAATTATATTAATAGTTTATTTTCGTAATTATTTGTTTTTCTATAGGTTTTGGTAGTGTTTAAGCATATTAATAGTTTACATTTTATTTCTTTATAAGTGAAGTATCAATTGGTACGTATTTTAGTTATTTTGGTAGTGTTTAATTATATCAATAGTTTATTTTCGTAATTATTTGTTTTTCTATAGGTTTTGGTGGTGTTTAAGCATATTATTAGTTTACATTTTATTTCTTTATAAGTGAAGTAGCAGTAGGTACGTATCTTTGTTATTTTGGTAGGTATTAATAGTTTATTTTCGTAATTATCATATATTTATTATAGTAGTGTTTAACTATAATTATTATAGTTCATTTATAGATTTCTTTTGTTGTTATTCTATAGGTTTCGGTAGTGTTTAAGCATATTATTAGTTTACATTTTATTTCTTTATAAGTAGTAGTAGGTACGCATTTTAGTTATTTTAGTAGTGTTTATATTATATAATATTAATAGATTTCATAAGTTCAAGGTAGCTTCAGTTACTGTTGATTAAAAATACACAATGCCACCTAAAAAAAGACCATCTTTATCTCGAAATTCTAGAGATGCTAAGAGGATGAGAAATGCGCGTTCTCAAGAATCGGCAGAGGAAAGAGCATATCGGTTAAACTCTATGAGAGTTAGTGCCTCAACTTCTCGAGCCAATGAAAGCTCTTCAGAGAGAGAGATGCGATTAGCAGCTGACAGAGCGAGACGAGCTACATCACGGGCGTCTCAAAGCTTTTCTCAACGAGAGCTAAGGCTTACCATTGACCAAGAACAACATGTGTTATCCCGAGCAGCTGAAACTGCTTCACAACGAGAATTGCGTCTCACAGCTGACCGCGAACGACATACATTATCTCGCGAGTCCGAAACATTTACTGAAAGGGAATTACGTCTCACAGCTGACCGCGAACGGCATACATTATCTCGCGAGTCAGAAACCTTCACTGAGAGGGAATTACGTCTTACAGCTGACCGCGAACGTCATATATTGTCTCGCGAGTCAGAAACCTTCACTGAGAGGGAATTACGTCTTACAGCTGACCGTGAACGTCATATATTGTCTCGCGAGTCAGAAACCTTCACTGAGAGGGAATTACGTCTCACAGCTGACCGCGAACGTCATATATTGTCTCGCGAGTCAGAAACCTTCACTGAGAGGGAATTGCGTCTCACAGCTGACCGCGAACGTCATATTTTATCTCGAGAATCTGAAACTTTTACTCAATATGAAGACCGTTTGACAAATGATAGGGTGCACCATAATATTGTTCGATCACTCGAAGATGAACATGAGCATGAACAACGACTAGAGTCGGTACGCGAACATTACAATTCTTTGACACAAGAACGATTAATAAGTTTGTCTAATGAAAGATTAAGAATCGAAAATATTCGGTCTCTTGAAACGGACGAACAGCGAGAGGCCCGTCTTACTGCAGACAGATTTCGTCATAGTCTTAATAACTTAGATGTACACATAGAAGATCAATCTAGAAATACGGTGGCGTGGTCAGACAAATATAAAAGTGGGTTTGCTTATAATTTCACAATTGATTACAGATCATCTTCTGTAATAGGCGATATGAACGTGGTATGTTCTTTTTGTAATGCTTTAAAGTGGAGTAAGGAGTCGGCTGGATTCTGTTGTTCTGGAGGTAAAATAAATTTGCCTTCATTCGAAGACCCACCGGAACCTTTGAAATCATTACTTTTAGGGGAACATGTGCAATCTAAACAGTTTTTCGACAACATTCGCACTTATAATAGTGCGTTTCAGATGACATCCTTTGGTGCTCAACAAATCTCCGAAGGTCCTTTCATGCCTACTTTTAAAATACAAGGTCAGGTTTACCATTTGATAGGATCTCTTTTGCCTGAAGACCAACCTAAGTTTCTTCAAATATATTTTGTATCCGACTACAACGAACAGTCGAATATAAGAAATCAATATTTCCCAAATTTAAATGCTGAACTCATTTCACAACTTCAGAACATGTTGCATCAGATTAATTCGTATGTATGCAGTTTTAAATCGGCATTAGAAGCTCTTCCTCGAGATGATGATAACAATTATAAAATTGTTATAAATGCCGATAGGCGTCCAACGCAGGAACACCCTGGGCGTTATAATGCTCCATCCACGAATGAAGTTGCTGTGGTATTGGTCGACCAGGAATGTGATAGGCGTGATATCGTTATCCGTTCCAGAGACAATCGTTTACAACGTATTTACGAAACCCACAGGGCTTACGACGGTTTGCAATATCCTTTGATATATTGTCGAGGGGAAGATGGTTATAATTTTGCTTTATACTTCGTTCGTTCGTAATCGTTACTTCGTAGGCTACATCTACAGTCAGTCGGTAATGCTTATAAATTCCCCATTCAAATATTTTCTATTCCGGGGGGCTGTCCACCTTCGAGGGTGCATGGTGCGCGAGCTGCAAGCAGCTCGCGGCTCATCCCAGGGCAGAAATCTTCAGTTATTTGTAAATGCATTCGAATTTCCTTTCCATTTGTAACATCTGCTTACAGCGATTCTACAGTCAGTCGAAACTGCTTATAAATTACTTATTCAATTATTGTTAAATTTTTGAAACGTCTTATCGATAGCGGGCAGTGACTTTTCATAATAAACTGTTCAAGAGTTAACCTAACACGCTCGTCGCTTCGCTCCTCACTACCTATTTGAATATTTAGGCCGGCCGCTGCCGCGACTCGCTCGCTTCGCTCGCTTGGCTCGTGCGATAGGTAGTTCAAAAGTTAACCTAACACGCTCGTCACTTCGCTCCTCGCTACCTATTTGAATATTTAGGCCGGCCGCTGTCGTGACTCGCTCGCTTCGCTCACATGGCTCGTGTGGTAGTTCAAAAGTTAACCTTATACGCTCGTCGCTTCGCTCCTCGCTACCTAAACTGCTTATAAATTACTTATTCAAATATTGGTAAAATTTTTGAAACGTCTTATCGATAGCGGGCAGTGACTTTTCATAATAAACTGTTCAAGAGTTAACCTAACACGCTCGTCGCTTCGCTCCTCGCTACCTATTTGAATATTTAGGCCGGCCGCTGCCGCAACTCGCTCGCTTGGCTCGTGCGGTAGGTAGTTCATAAGTTAACCTAACACGCTCGTCGCTTCGCTCCTCGCTACCTATTTGAATATTTAGGCCGGCCGTTGACGCGACTCGCTCGCTTCGCTCGCTTGGCTCGTGCGGTAAGTAGTTCAAAAGTTAACCTAACACGCTCGTCGCTTCGCTCCTCGCTACCTATTTGAATATTTATGCTGGCAGCTGCCGTGACTCGCTCGCTTCGCTCGCTTGGCTCGTGCGGTAGGTAGTTCAAAAGTTAATAAATATTTTCGACTCCGGGAGGCTGTCAACCCTCGAAGTTGCGCGGTGCGGTGCCGTCTTTTGCCGATGCTATTCAATTACCCTTCCTACTATGGAAATTTCCATACAAAATTTCCGAAAAAAAAAATTTCGCATTTTACCAAAAATTTTTATATGCCTGGAAGCGGACCAGGTTTTGAAGTATTTTTTACTTCGGCGACCCCGACCTACCTGCCACCAGTTCAGAGAGCCGTTGAATTTCGTGATGTATGGAAAATGGAAACCGGGAGTCGGAGAGAAATTCTAAGTATGCAGTTTTGTAAATCTGGCCGATTCAAGCACAGAAGTCAATTTTCAGACCGATCGTGAAGTAACCGGCGCCACCATCTTGCTTTGAAAAATTGGCTATTTTTGAAAAAAAATTGCGTCAAATTTGAAATTTCTCGATTGCCCTGGTAGCACCCCATCTTCCTGATCATTTTTTAGTTCTACACCCCCCACCTATCTCGCGCCGTTTCAGAGAGCCGTCAAATTTTGCGTTGTATGAAACTCGGAAACCAGCGATGGAAACTCAATTATGAGTATGCCAGCTTAATATGCGACTCGATTTAAGCCCCTGTGCCAAGTTTCAGCGCGATCGGACCAGCGATGGCCGTTTTAGAATTTGTATGGCGGCGGCCATTTTTTCCGCCATTTTGATTTTTTTTCACTATCTGTGGTAATTGCTCGAGGTCTACTACAAGTTTAGTTCGAGCACCCCAGATGTATCTGCTACCGTTTGCGCGGGCCGTTGACCGTCTTCGAGAGATGAGGGAAAGTTTAAGATTTCGGATTTTTCTGGATATCCTGGGAGCTGGGCGAGTACGAATGCGTCATTAGTGTATTTCTCCATTGCACCACCTCGTCTAAATTTACGTTTTTATGTTTGCCCCAAAAATGGAAAAATTCCAAAATCGAGCGTCCCACTATGGCTCCCTGGTAGCGTCCCAGGGTGGTGATCATTTTTAGTTCGGGGACCCCCCACCCATCTCACACCGTTTCCGCGGGCCGTTGGATTTTACGTTGTATGGAAGTTGGAAACGGGGGCCCGGAGCCACTCGAACGGGGCTTCGATCGATTCACCGGCTCGAACAGAGCACGTGTGCCAAATTTGAGACGTAAGGATTCATAAACGGCGATTTTGGCAAAGTACGGCGGCCATCTTGTTTTCGCGAAAATCCCCATTTTTCCACCTCCCCTGGTAATCGCCACCAGTTCTGAGCATTTTTTGTTCAGACACCCCCCCTCCAGGTGGCACCGTTTTTGCGCACCTCCAGGGGTCCACTTGGTTTTCGAAGATGATCGAGATCGCTATATTTTTCCTCTGGTCACTCGGCGCACCTCTACACGATCACGTCGTTATCCCCCCCACTTTCCACGTAGTTTCCGAGAAAACCGATGTCAGTGAGTCAGTGAGTCAGTGGTAGTGTAGCTTTATATATTATAACTAGCTGGTGCGTTGTGCGCGGGCTGCAAGCAGCCCGCGAGCCCCTTTTGCCCCTGGGTTGAAGCAATAGGGCAGTCATTTGAAAATATATTCGAATTTTCTGTCTATTTGTTACATCTGCTAACAGCGATTCTAAAGTCAGTCGGTAATGCTTATAAATTCCCTATTCAAGTATTTTCCACTTCGGGAGGCTGTCCACCTTCGAGGGAGCGTAGTGCGCGCGCAAGCATCCCAGGGCAGAAATCTTCAGTCATTTGAAAATGCGTTAAAATTCCCCGTCAATTTGCTTTTATCTGCTAACAGCGATTCCACAGCAATCGGAAGTGCTTATAAATTTCAAATTCAAATATTTTCTATTCCGGGGGGCGGTTCACCTTCGAGGGTACGTGGTGCGCGAGCTGCAAGCAGCTCGCGGCTCATCCCAGGGCAGAAATCTTCAGTCATTTGAAAAAGCATTCGAATTTCCTTTCCATTTGTAACATCTCCTAACAGCGATTCTACAGTCAGTCGGTAATGCTTATAAATTCCCCATTCATATATTTTCTATTCCGGGGGGCTGTCCACCTTCGAGGTTGCGTGGTGCGCGAGCTGCAAGCAGCTCGCGGCTCATCCCAGGGCAGAAATCTTCAGACATTTGAAAATGCATTCGAATTTCCTTTCCATTTGTAACATCTGCTAACAGCGATTCTACAGTCAGTCGAAACTGCTTATAAATTACTTATTCAAATGTTGTTAAATTTTTTAAACGTCTTATCGATAGCGGGCAGTGACTTTTCATAATAAACTGTTCAAGAGTTAACCTAACACGCTCGTCGCTTCGCTCCTCGCTACCTACATATTTGAATATTTAGGCCGGCCGCTGCCGCGACTCGCTCGCTTCGCTCGCTTGGCTCGTGCGATAGGTAGTTCAAAAGTTAACCTAACACGCTCGTCGCTTCGCTCCTCGCTACCTACATATTTGAATATTTAGGCCGGCCGCTATCGTGACTCGCTCGCTTCGCTCGCATGGCTCGTGTGGTAGTTCAAAAGTTAAACTTACACGCTCGTCGCTTCGCTCCTCGCTACCTAAACTGCTTATAAATTACTTATTTAAATATTGGTAAAATTTTTGAAACGTCTTATCGATAGCGGGCAGTGACTTTTCATAATAAACTGTTTTAGAGTTAACCTAACACGCTCGTCGCTTCGCTCCTCGCTACCTATTTGAATATTTAGGCCGGCCGCTGCCGCAACTTGCTCGCTTCGCTCGCTTGGCTCGTGCGGTAGGTAGTTCATAAGTTAACCTAACACGCTCGTCGCTTCGCTCCTCGCTACCTATTTGAATATTTAGGCCGGCCGTTGACGCGACTCGCTCGCTTCGCTCGCTTGGCTCGTGCGGTAGTTCAAAAGTTAATAAATATTTTCTACTCCGGGAGGCTGTCAACCCTCGAAGTTACGCGGTGCGCGGGCAGCAAGCAGCCCGCGGTGCCGTCTTTTGCCGATGCTATTCAATTACCCTTCCTACTATGGAAATTTCCATACAAAATTTTCGAAAAAAAAAATTTCGCTTTTTAGCAAAAATTTTTATGTGCCTGGAAGCGGACCAAGTTTTTAAACATTTTTTACCTTGGTAACCCCAACCTAAGTGCCATCAGTTCAGAGAGCCGTTGAATTTCGTGATGTATGGAAAATGGAAACCGAGGGTCGGAGAGAAATTCTGAGTATGCAGTTTTGTAAATCTGGCCGATTAGAGCACAGAAGTCAATTTTCAGACCGATCGTAAAGTAACCGGCGCCACCATCTTGCCTCGAAAAATCAGCCATTTTTAAAAAAAAAATTACGTCTAATTTGAAATTTCTCGATTGCCCTGGTAGCAACCCATCTTCCTGATCATTTTTTAGTTTTACACCCCCCGGCTATCTGGCGCCGTTTCGGAGAGCCGTCGAATTTTGCGTTGTATGAAACTCGGAAACCAGCGGTGGAAACTCGATTATGAGTATGCCAACTTAATGTGCGGCTCGATTAAAGCCTCTGTGCCAAGTTTCAGCGCGATCGGACCAGCGATGGCCATTTTAGCATTTGTATGGCGGCGGCCATTTTTTCCGCCATTTTGAATTTTTTTCACTATCTGTGGTAATTGCTCGAGGTCTACTCCAAGTTTAGTTCGAGCACCCCAGATGTAGCTGCTACCGTTTGCGCGGGCCGTTGACCGTCTTCGAGAGATGAGGGAAAGTTTAAGATTTCGGATTTTTCTGGATATCCTGGGAGCTGGGCGAGTACGAATGCGTCATTGGTGTATTTCTCCGTTGCGCCACCTCGTCTAAATTTACGTTTTTATGTTTGCGCCAAAAATGGAAAAATTCCAAAATCCAGCGACCCACTATGGCTCCCTGGTAGCGTCCCAGGGTGGTGATCATTTTTAGTTCCGGGACCCCCCACCCAACTCGCACCGTTTCCGCGGGCCGTTGGATTTTACGTTGTATGAAAGTTGGAAACTGGGGCCCGGAGCCACTCGAACGGGGCACCGATCGATTTGCCGGCTCAAACAGAGCACGTGTGCCAAATTTGAGACGTAAGGATTCATAAACGGCGATTTTGGCAAAGTACGGCGGCCATCTTGTTTTCGCGAAAATCCCCATTTTTCCACCTCCCCTGGTAATCGCCACCAGTTCTGAGCATTTTTTGTTCAGACACCCCCCCTCCAGGTACCACCGTTTTTGCGCACCTCCAGGGGTCCACTTGGTTTTCGAAGATGATCGAGATCGCTATATTTTTCCGGTGGTCACTGGGAGCACCTCTACACGATCACGTCGAAATCCCCCCAACTTTCCCCGTAGTTTCCGAGAAACCCGATGTCAGTCAGTCAGTGAGTGAGTGGTAGTGTAGCTTTATATATATATGACTAGCTGGTGCGTTGTGCGCGGGCTGCAAGCAGCCCGCGAGCCCCTTTTGCCCCTGGGTTGAAGCAATAGGGCAGTCATTAGAAAATGTGTTAGAATTCCCAGTCCATTTGTAATTTTCTGCTAACAGCGATTCCACAGTCAGTCGGTAATGCTTATAAATTCCCCATTCAAGTATTTTCCACTCCGGGAGGCTGTCCACCTTCGAGGGAGCGTAGTGCGCGGGCTGCAAGCAGCCCGCGAAGCATCCCAGGACAGAAATCTTCAGTCATTTGAAAATGCATTAAAATTCCCCGTCAATTTGCTATTAACTGCAAACAGCGATTCCACAGTCAATCGGAAGTGCTTATAAATTTCAAATTCAAATATTTTCTATTCCGGGGGGCGGTTCACCTTCGAGGGTGCATGGTGCGCAAGCTGCAAGCAGCTCGCGGCTCATCCCAGGGCAGAAATCTTCAGTCATTTGAAAATGCATTCAAATTTCCTATCCATTTGTTACATCTGCTAACAGCGATTCTACAGTAAGTCGTTAATGCTTATAAATTCCCCATTCAAGTATTTTCCACTCCGGGAGGCTGTCCACCTTCGAGGGAGCGTAGTGCGCGGGCTGCAAGCAGCCCGCGAAGCATCCCAGGGCAGAAATCTTCAGTCATTTGAAAATGCATTCGAATTTCCTATCCATTTGTTACATCTCCTAACAGTGATTCTACAGTCAGTCGGTAATGCTTATAAATTCCCCATTCAAATATTTTCTATTCCGGGGGGCTGTCCACCTTCGAGGGTGCGTGGTGCGCGAGCTGCAAGCAGCTCGCGGCTCATCCCAGGGCAGAAATCTTCAGTCATTTGAAAATGCATTCGAATTTCCTGTCCATTTCTTACATCTGCTAACAGCGATTCTACAGTCAGTCGAAACTGCTTATAAATTACTTTTTCAAATATTGTTAAATTTTTGAAACGTCTTATCGATAGCGGGCAGTGACTTTTCATAATAAACTGTTCAAGAGTTAACCTAACACGCTCGTCGCTTCGCTCCTCGCTACCTATTTGAATATTTAGGCCGGCCGCTGCCGTGACTCGCTCGCTTCGCTCGCTTGGCTCGTGCGAAAGGTAGTTCAAAAGTTAACCTAACACGCTCTTCGCTTCGCTCCTCGCTACCTATTTGAATATTTAGGTCGGCCGCTGTCGTGACTCGCTCGCTTCGCTCGCATGGCTCGTTTGGTAGTTCAAAAGTTAACCTTTCACGCTCGTCGCTTCGCTCCTCGCTACCTAAACTGCTTATAAATTACTTATTCAAATATTGGTAAAATTTTTGAAACGTCTTATCGATAGCGGGCAGTGACTTTTCATAATAAACTGTTCAAGAGTTAACCTAACACGCTCGTCGCTTCGCTCCTCGCTACCTATATGAATATTTAGGCTGGCCGCTGCCGCAACTCGCTCGCTTCGCTCGCTTGGCTCGTGCGGTAGGTAGTTCATAAGTTAACCTAACACGCTCGTCGCTTCGCTCCTCGCTACCTATTTGAATATTTAGGCCGGCCGTTGACGCGACTCGCTCGCTTCGCTCGCTTGGCTCGTGCGGTAAGTAGTTCAAAAGTTAACCTAACACGCTCGTCGCTTCGCTCCTCGCTACCTATTTGAATATTTATGCTGGCCGCTGCCGTGACTCGCTCGCTTCGCTCGCTTGGCTCGTGCGGTAGGTAGTTCAAAAGTTAATAAATATTTTCTACTCCGGGAGGCTGTCAACCCTCGAAGTTGCGCGGTGCGCGGGCTGCAAGCAGCCCGCGAGCCCCTTTTGCCCCTGGGTTGAAGCAATAGGGCAGTCATTAGAAAATGTGTTAGAATTCCCAGTCCATTTGTAATTTTCTGCTAACAGCGATTCCACAGTCAATCGGAAGTGCTTATAAATTCCCAATTCAAATATTTTCTATTCTGGAATGCTGTCGACCTTCGAAGGTGCGTTGTGCGCGGGCTGCAAGCAGCCCGCGAGCCCCTTTTGCCCCTGGGTTGAAGCAATAGGGCAGTCATTTGAAAATAAATTCGAATTTTCTGTCCATTTGTTACATCCGCTAACAGCGATTCTACAGTCAGTCGGTAATGCTTATAAATTCCCCATTCAAGTATTTTCCACTCCGGGAGGCTGTCTACCTTCGAGGAAGCGTAGTGCGCGGGCTGCAAGCAGCCCGCGAAGCATCCCAGGGCAGAAATCTTCAGTCATTTGAAAATGCATTAAAATTCCCCGTCAATTTGCTATTATCTGCAAACAGCGATTCCACAGTCAATCGGAAGTGCTTATAAATTTCAAATTCAAATATTTTCTATTCCGGGGGGCGGTTCACCTTCGAGGGTGCGTGGTGCGCGAGCTGCAAGCAGCTCGCGGCTCATCCCAGGGCAGAAATCTTCAGTCATTTGAAAATGCATTCGAATTTCCTTTCCATTTGTAACATCTGCTAACAGCGATTCTACAGTCAGTCGAAACTGCTTATAAATTACTTATTCAAATATTGTTAAATTTTTGAAACGTCTTATCGATAGCGGGCAGTGACTTTTCATAATAAACTCAAGAGTTAACCTAACACGCTCGTCGCTTCGCTCCTCGCTACCTATTTGAATATTTAGGCCGGCCGCTGCCGCGACTCGCTCGCTTCGCTCGCTTGGCTCGTGCGATAGGTAGTTCAAAAGTTAACCTAACATGCTCGTCGCTTCTCTCCTCGCTACCTATTTGAATATTTAGGCCGGCCGCTGTCGTGACTCGCTCGCTTCGCTCGCATGGCTCGTGTGGTAGTTCAAAAGTTAACCTTACACGCTCGTCGCTTCGCTCCTCGCTACCTAAACTGCTTATAAATTACTTATTATTCAAATATTGGTAAAATTTTTGAAACGTCTTATCGATAGCGGGCAGTGACTTTTCATAATAAACTGTTCAAGAGTTAACCTAACACGCTCGTCGCTTCGCTCCTCGCTACCTATTTGAATATTTAGGCCAGCCGCTGCCGCAACTCGCTCGCTTCGCTCGCTTGGCTCGTGCGGTAGGTAGTTCAAAAGTTAACCTAACACGCTCGTCGCTTCGCTCCTCGCTACCTATTTGAATATTTAGGCCGGCCGCTGTCGTGACTCGCTCGCTTCGCTCGCATGGCTCGTGTGGTAGTTCAAAAGTTAACCTTACACGCTCGTCGCTTCGCTCCTCGCTACCTAAACTGCTTATAAATTACTTATTATTCAAATATTGGTAAAATTTTTGAAACGTCTTATCGATAGCGGGCAGTGACTTTTCATAATAAACTGTTCAAGAGTTAACCTAACACGCTCGTCGCTTCGCTCCTCGCTACCTATTTCAATATTTAGGCCGGCCGTTGACGCGAATCGCTCGCTTCGCTCGCTTGGCTCGTGCGGTAAGTAGTTCAAAAGTTAACCTAACACGCTCGTCGCTTCGCTCCTCGCTACCTATTTGAATATTTACGCTGGCCGCTGCCGTGACTCGCTCGCTTCGCTCGCTTGGCTCGTGCGGTAGTTCAAAAGTTAATAAATATTTTCTACTCCGGGAGGCTGTCAACCCTCGAAGTAGCGCGGTGCGCGGGCAGCAAGCTGGTGCGTTGTGCGCGGGCTGCAAGCAGCCCGCGAGCCCCTTTTGCCCCTGAGTTGAAGCAATAGGGCAGTCATTTGAAAATGCATTCGAATTTCCTGTCCATTTGTTACATCTGCTAACAGCGATTCTACAGTCAGTCGGTAATGCTTATAAATTCCCCATTCAAGTATTCTCCACTCCGGGAGGCTGTCCACCTTCGAGGGTGCGTGGTGCGCGGGCTGCAAGCAGCCCGCGAAGCATCCCAGGGCAGAAATCTTCAGTCATTTGAAAATGCGTTAAAATTCCCCGTCAATTTGCTTTTATCTGCTAACAGCGATTCCACAGTCAATCGGAAGTGCTTATACATTCCCCATTCAAATATTTTCCTTTCCATTTGTCACATCTGCTAACAGCGATTCTACAGTCAGTCGAAACTGCTTATAAATTACTTAATCAAATGTTGTTAAATTTTTGAAACGTCTTATCGATAGCGGGCAGTGACTTTTCATAATAAACTGTTCAAGAGTTAACCTAACACGCTCGTCGCTTCGCTCCTCGCTACCTATGTATTTGAATATTTAGGCCGGCCGCTGCCGCGACTCGCTCGCTTCGCTCGCTTGGCTCGTGCGATAGGTAGTTCAAAAGTTAACCAAACACGCTCGTCGCTTCGCTCCTCGCTACCTATTTGAATATTTAGGCCGGCCGCTGCCGTGACTCGCTCGCTTCGCTCGCATGGCTCGTGCGGTAGTTCAAAAGTTAACCTTACACGCTCGTCGCTTCGCTCCTCGCTACCTAAACTGCTTATAAATTACTTATTTAAATATTGGTAAAATTTTTGAAACGTCTTATCGATAGCGGGCAGTGACTTTTCATAATAAACTGTTCAAGAGTTAACCTAACACGCTCGTCGCTTCGCTCCTCGCTACCTATTTGAATATTTAGGCCGGCCGCTGCCGCAACTCGCTCGCTTCGCTCGCTTGGCTCGTGCGATAGGTAGTTCATAAGTTAACCTAACACGCTCGTCGCTTCGCTCCTCGCTACCTATTTGAATATTTAGGCCGGCCGCTGCCGCAACTCGCTCGCTTCGCTCGCTTGGCTCGTGCGATAGGTAGTTCATAAGTTAACCTAACACGCTCGTCGCTTCGCTCCTCGCTACCTATTTGAATATTTAGGCCGGCCGTTGACGCGACTCGCTCGCTTCGCTCGCTTGGCTCGTGCGGTAAGTAGTTCAAAAGTTAACCTAACACGCTCGTCGCTTCGCTCCTCGCTACCTATTTGAATATTTACGCTGGCCGCTGCCGTGACTCGCTCGCTTCGCTCGCTTGGCTCGTGCGGTAGTTCAAAAGTTAATAAATATTTTCTACTCCGGGAGGCTGTCAACCCTCGAAGTAGCGCGGTGCGCGGGCAGCAAGCAGCCCGCGGCGCCGTCTTTTGCCGTTGCTCTTCAATCACCCTTCCTACTATGGAAATTTCCATACAAAATTTTCGAAAAAAAAAAATTCGCTTTTTTACCAAAAATTTTTACATGTCTGGAAGCGGACCAGGTTTTGAAGCATTTTTTACTTCGACGACACCAACCTACCTGCCACCGGTTCAGAGAGCCGTTGAATTTCGTGATGTATGGAAAATGGAAACCAGGGGTCGGAGAGAGATTCTGAGTATGCAGTTTTGTGAATATGGCCGATATGAGCACAAAAGTCAATTTTTAGACCCATCGTAAAGTAACCGGCGCCACCATCTTGCTTTGAAAAATTGGCCATTTTTTGAAAAAAAATTACGTCCAATTTGAAATTTCTCGATTGCCCTGGTAGCACCCCATCTTCCTGATCATTTTTTAGTTCTACACCCCCCACCTATCTTGCGCCGTTTCGGAGAGCCGTCGAATTTCGCGTTGTATGAAACTCGGAAACCAGCTATGGAAACTCGATTATGAGTATGCCAACTTAATATGCGGCTCGATTAAAGCCCCTGTGCCAAGTTTCAGCGCAATCGGACCAGCGATGGCCGTTTTAGAATTTGTATGGCGGCGGCCATTTTTTCCGCCATTTTGAATTTTTTTCACTATCTGTGGTAATTGCTCGAGGTCTACTCCAAGTTTAGTTTGAGCACCCCAGATGTAGCTGCTACCGTTTGCGCGGGCCGTTGACCGTCTTCGAGAGATGAGGGAAAGTTTAAGATTTCGGATTTTTCTGGATATCCTGGGAGCTGGGCGAGTACGAATGCATCATTGGTGTATTTCTCCATTGCACCACCTCGTCTAAATTTACGTTTATATGTTTTCGCCAAAAATGGAAAAATTCCAAAATCGAGCGTCCCACTATGGCTCCCTGGTAGCGTCCCAGGGTGGTGATCATTTTTAGTTCCGGGACCCCCAACCCAACTCGCACCGTTTCCGCAGGCCGTTGGAGTTTACGTTGTATGAAAGTTGGAAACTGGGGCCCGGAGCCACTCGAACGGGGTACCGATCGATTCGCCAGCTCGAACAGAGCACGTGTGCCAAATTTGAGACGTAAGGATTCATAAACGGCGATTTTGGCAAAGTACGGCGGCCATCTTGTTTTCGCGAAAATCCCCATTTTTCCACCTCCCCTGGTAATCGCCACCAGTTCCGAGCATTTTTTGTTCAGACACCCCCCCTCCAGGTGGCACCGTTTCTGCGCACCTCCAGGGGTCCACTCGGTATTCGAAGGTGATCGAGATCGCTATATTTTTCCGGTAGTCACTCGCCGCACCTCTATACGATCACGTCGAAATCCCCCCAACTTTCCGCGTAGTTTCCGAGAAACCCGATGTCAGTCAGTCAGTGAGTGAGTGGTAGTGTAGCTTTATATATTATAACTAGCTGGTGCGTTGTGCGCGGGCTGCAAGCAGCCCGCGAGCCCCTTTTGCCCCTGGGTGGAAGCAATAGGGCAGTCATTAGAAAATGTGTTAGAATTCCCAGTCCATTTGTAATTTTCTGCTAACAGCGATTCCAGAGTCAATCGGAAGTGCTTATAAATTCCCAATTCAAATATTTTCTATTCTGGAATGCTGGCGAACTTCGAGGGTGCGTTGTGCGCGGGCTGCAAGCAGCCCGCGAGCCTCTTTTGCCCCTGAGTTGAAGCAAAAGGGCAGTCATTTGAAAATAAATTCGAATTTTCTGTCCATTTGTTACATCTGCTAACAGCGATTCTACAGTCAGTCGGTAATGCTTATAAATTCCCCATTCAAGTATTTTCTATTCCGGGGGGCGGTTCACCTTCGAGGGTGCGTGGTGCGCGAGCTGCAAGCAGCTCGCGGCTCATCCCAGGACAGAAATCTTCAGACATTTGAAAATGCATTCGAATTTCCTTTCCATTTGTAACGTCTGCTAACAGCGATTCTACAGTCAGTCGAAACTGCTTATAAATTCCCCATTCAAATATTTTCTATTCCGGGGGGCTATCCACCATCGAGGGTGCGTGGTGCGCGGGCTGCAAGCAGCCCGCGGTACATCCCAGGGACAAAAATCTTCAGTCATTAGAAAATGCGTTAAAATTCCCCGTCAATTTGCTTTTATCTGTTAACAGCGATTCTACAGTAAGTCGTTAATGCTTATAAATTCCCCATTCAAGTATTTTCCACTCCGGGAGGCTGTCCACCTTCGAGGGAGCGTAGTGCGCGGGCTGCAAGCAGCCCGCGAAGCATCCCAGGGTAGAAATTTTCAGTCATTTGAAAATGCATTCGAATTTCCTATCCATTTGTTACATCTCCTAACAGCGATTCTACAGTCAGTCGGTAATGCTTATAAATTCCCCATTCAAATATTTTCTATTCCGGGGGGCTGTCCACCTTCGAGGGTGCATGGTGCGCGAGCTGCAAGCAGCTCGCGGCTCATCCCAGGGCAGAAATCTTCAGTTATTTGTAAATGCATTCGAATTTCCTTTCCATTTGTAACATCTGCTTACAGCGATTCTACAGTCAGTCGAAACTGCTTATAAATTACTTATTCAATTATTGTTAAATTTTTGAAACGTCTTATCGATAGCGGGCAGTGACTTTTCATAATAAACTGTTCAAGAGTTAACCTAACACGCTCGTCGCTTCGCTCCTCACTACCTATTTGAATATTTAGGCCGGCCGCTGCCGCGACTCGCTCGCTTCGCTCGCTTGGCTCGTGCGATAGGTAGTTCAAAAGTTAACCTAACACGCTCGTCGCTTCGCTCCTCGCTACCTATTTGAATATTTAGGCCGGCCGCTGTCGTGACTCGCTCGCTTCGCTCACATGGCTCGTGTGGTAGTTCAAAAGTTAACCTTATACGCTCGTCGCTTCGCTCCTCGCTACCTAAACTGCTTATAAATTACTTATTCAAATATTGGTAAAATTTTTGAAACGTCTTATCGATAGCGGGCAGTGACTTTTCATAATAAACTGTTCAAGAGTTAACCTAACACGCTCGTCGCTTCGCTCCTCGCTACCTATTTGAATATTTAGGCCGGCCGCTGCCGCAACTCGCTCGCTTGGCTCGTGTTCGTGTAAAAAGTTGTTTTTGTTATTTATATCTAAAAAAGAGTAGTTTTATTAGACAGAAATAAACATAAAAACACAAGTCATCATTGTTGGTAGCCCATCGCTAATCGCGAAGGTTGACTGGGTTTCGCTTCCTACAGTTCATTTGTGTGGCACTCAACTCCCCTACAGTAAAATCGTCAAGGATCTCGGCATATATATTGACCAAACATTGTCTTGGGATCCTCAATTAAAAGAAGTGAGCAGGAAGCTGTTTGCCTCCGCTGGGGCTTTGCGACGACTGCGTAATCTTCTACCCATTCCGACAAAGTTAGCGCTTGCTCATTCCCTTCTCCTATCCCACCTTGACTATGCTGATACACCTTCCTACCTTGACCTTTCTGAAGCCCAGTTGGATAGGCTTGAAAGACTCCAAAACTTCTGCATCCGATTTATCTTTGGTTTGAGAAAATTTGATCGTCTCCGACTTCCGTAAGAGGCTGAAATGGCTACCTATCCGACTGAGGCGAAACTCCCATATCCTTCATCTCCTGTACTGTGTGTTGTTTGATCCAAAAGCTCCAAGCTATCTTCGAGAGAAATTCAAATACTTGAGCTCGAGTAATCTACGCTCCTCTACTAACCTTTTACTACTGATTCCGGCTCACAAAACAAAATTCTTTCACAATTCTTTTGCAGTTCGTGCGGTTCAATTATGGAACTCTCTCCCCGCAAATGTCAGAAGTGCTCAAAATTTGAACGCTTTTAAATTTTTATTAAAAAAATATTATTTATCTCTTGTATAATTTTGTGTAGCTGTCGCATTTATGTATTACCCGAAATATCGTCGCCGTTCAAGAGATACTGGTGGTTTCACTGTTGAAAAGCGAGTGTCTGGACAACAGGTTATTTTAGACAATAGGTGGGTCGTTCCGTATTCTCCTGTGTTGTCCAGAGCATTTCAAGCTCACATAAATGTTGAAATGTGTAATAGTGTAGAGTCAATAAAATATATTTGTAAGTACATTAATAAGGGCAGTGACCAAGCTACATTTGCTTTGAGAAATGAAAATGATGAAGTTACAAGATTTCAGTCAGGCAGATATATAAGTTCTTCAGAAGCTGTGTGGCGGATCTTAAGTTTCAACATTCATGAAAGATATCCACCTGTGACCCATCTGGATGTTCATCTTGAAGGCGGTCAACGTATATATTTCAACACCGAAAATGTCACAGAACGGTTAGAGAACCCTAGACAAACAACTTTATTAGCATTCTTTCGACTTTGCCAAACTGATGATTTTGCAAAATCTCTTTTATATGAAGAAGTTCCATCGTATTATACCTACGATAAGCAACGAGGTGTCTTTAATCGTAGACGCCGTGGCAGGCCTGTAGATGGCGAGTCAGGTATTTTCAAAGAACATGTTCTTGGTAGAGTATACACCGTTCATCCTAACAACGCTGAGTGTTTCTATTTGCGATTATTATTACATACTGTGCGAGGACCAACCTCATTTATAGATTTGAGAAAAGTAGACAATGTTGTTTATCCCAGTTATCATGCAGCTTGCCAAGCGCGTCATTTGCTTGAAAATGATCAGCATTGGGATGACGCTTTAGCAGAATCCTGTGTTAGTGATAATCCAAGACGGTTACGTCATTTATTTGTAACATTACTTACATTTTGTAATTTGTCAGATGCTGTACAATTATGGGAAAAATATAAAGACAAATTTTCAGAAGACTTTCTTAGAAATATATCTAACAATGATGAAGGCACAACTAATGATAATTTCCGTGATCTTGCCATAAATCAGTGCTTATTAGCTCTTCAGGATGAGTTAACAGCAGTTGGCGGTAAATCACTATGTGAATATGGTTTGCCAACACCAACCTCAGTCGGAGAGGTAACTAATAGGGAATATTCCGCAGAGATTGGTTACAACTTAATGGAACTGCTGACAACATTAGAAAACGGTGTCCCAATGATGACTGCAGAACAACGTTCAGTTTATGACCGTGTGTGCGGAAGTGTTCAAAATAATTTGGGAACAATATGGTTTTTAGATGCACCTGGAGGAACTGGGAAAACCTTTTTGACTAAATTAATATTGGCTTATGTTCGAAATCAGCGTAAAATAGCTCTTGCCGTCGGTAGCTTCATCTGGGATAGCTGCAACATTGCTACCAGGAGGTAAAACGGCTCACACTATGTTCAAAATACCAATTGATTTAGATCGCACGGAAAGTCCAACCTGTAGTATTTCAAGAAATAGCGACAAAGCAAAGGTATTACGCGAGTGTAATTTAATCATATGGGATGAATGTACGATGGCCCATCGAAAAGCAGTAGAAGCGGTAGATAGAACTTTAAGGGATATAAGACAAAATGATCGACCAATGGGCGGTATCACGGTTTTATTTTGTGGTGATTTCCGACAAACCTTACCGGTAATACCACGGGGAACCCGAGCTGATGAGGTTAGGGCTTGCCTGAAAAGCTCTTATTTGTGGCGTGATATACAATCGGTGCATTTGACTATAAACATGCGAGTGAGAACTGGAGATAACCCGGATGATAGTCAATTTTCTGATTCATTATTAAAGATTGGTGAAGGTACCTATCCACAACTACACCAAGGAAAACTTATTCTGACGCCTGAATTATGTTGTATAGTGCAATCTCAACCACATCTTATATCGTCGGTTTACGGTGACGTAACAAATATATTAAATAGGGACAATTCCTGGCTATGCGAAAGATCTATTTTAACTCCTCGCAATGACCAGGCATCTGAGATTAATAACAAAATACTGTCGAATATACAGGGGGAAAGCAAAGTTTATAGATCAATAAATAGAATGGTCGATGAACAAGAAGCAACTAATTACCCGATAGAATTTTTAAATTCTTTAAATATGCCCGGACTTCCTTCTCACGAAATTTGTTTAAAAATTGGCATTCCGATTATTCTACTCCGAAATTTAAGACCACCACAACTTTGCAATGGAACTCGACTAAAAGTAACCCAGTTGCAACAAAATATAATCGAGGCTCAAATTTTAACAGGTTGCGGTGCAGGAGAAACCGTCTTTATCCCCAGAATACCCTTAATACCAAATAATTTTCCATTCCAATTTAAAAGGACGCAATTCCCAGTATCGGTGTGTTATGCAATGACAATAAATAAGGCTCAAGGGCAGACTTTTCATGTTGCCGGAGTAGATCTCGGTGTCAGTTGTTTCTCGCATGGTCAGTTATACGTTGCTCTTTCCCGTGTTAGCAGTTCTAGAAATCTTTATGTTCACGTGCCGGACGGGTCAACTTTCAATATAGTTTACCCGGAAGCTTTGCGCTAAAGTATTTTGATTCTATAGGTCCTTAAGCCTCATGTGAACCTGATGTAAATAATATTACCAATACATTTTAAATTAATAATACACAAGGAGTTACACGCTGACGTAGTCGCGGGCACAGCTATCTATACTTTTCTGCCGGAAGTCACTATTCCACGCGGACGAAGTCGCGGGCAAAAGCTAGTACTGTAATATGTATGAATGACCCCTATAGCACAGGTTTAACCTAGCATAGGGGTCATTGTTTAAACTCTGGTTGTAACAAAATGTATGTACCTGTATAAAAAAAAAATAATACGGACGCTTTCCAAACTTATATATCTATCACAGAAAAATGAAATTGTTAGCAAACATTGAACTAGTAAACCGTAAACGTACTCAATTGGATTAACATTTTTTTTTCACCACTAGTAAAAATCATCACGCCTGAGTGACAAAGGCTACACTTAAATCCTGGATTCGAGCGTACCCATATCGACTAGGCCATAATATTTCGCATATTCATTGTGCGCCTGAACGCATAAAATCATTCAAATTTGCTCACGGATTTGACGATTTTAAATAAATTTGCCAATACGCAAACGTGCATATTGCACAAAGGTATTGATTCAGAGCCTGTAACTATAAACACAGCCACGTTCCCCGTGTAATAACTGCAAATGTAATATCTGGACAAAGCCTAAATATCAAAGGGCGCTTTGATGACGATAAATAAACACATGTAGCAGTAATTGAGAATACTCAATATCCGCTGGCCCGCGTACTGTTTAGTCTACGCTTTTGCAAAAATAGTTTTCACCTGATTTTTGTGGTTTGTATCGTTTTAAACAAGTTTTAAAGGGTGTAATAAATGATAAAATGACAATTATTGACATGCAGACAGAAATAATACATGATCACTTATTTAAGTGCAGCTTTTTTTTCTTCCCAACAAAGTCATAATAACATTGGTAAGTATAATTGAATAACAAATGATATGATAATTATAATCTACAGGTTAATAATTATAAAAGAACATTTTTTGTGTTTTACTATATCGTGAGGGGATTCTAAAGCCTGTAACACAGTTTTGAACTAACACAGGCTTTCCCCAAATTTTAACTGTATTATTTTAAAACTTTTTCAATTAAGATTTTTCTATTTCTATCTTAACCACAAATTTTATAACTTTGTTCATATCTCTGATTAAATCTATTACATCGTACATTCCGTAAATTAATAATCTATACATATAATAAAATCGTAGGAAAGTCAAAACTGTACATTGAATATTTTTTTTAAAAGAATACATAATCCATGATCTATAATCGATATAGAAGCCAAGAACATAGTTTTTAGAATTTTTGTCTGTTTGTCGGTTTGTCTGTTTGTCTGTTTGTCTGTTTGTCTGTATATTTGTCCGAGCTAATCTCGAAAAGTACCGCATAGATTGACTTCAAATTTTGCATGAATATTACTAACAGGTCGGGTGAGGCTTTTATATACACATTATCATGCTATCACCTCCGGGGGAGGAGCTGTGAACCTTTATTTTTCTAACGTATTCCGTGTATTACACAGCGTACAATCTAAAGACTCATGTTTAAATGTTGTTTTTGGGTAAGCCACGCTATTATCTAGCTTTACACTATAAAAACTACGTCATTTACGTAATTTTGGCAGAGAAACAGTTTAATGAATCTTAGTAGTATAAAGACAAATTTGAAACAGCGCCATCTATGAGACTTCATTAAAATCAAATCAATTTACATATTTAACGCTTCTTGCAAATTTATAATTAAGAATTAAATAATATGATGTTGGTGGGGTTTTTAATTGTACTTATTTATTTAACTTTTTAACCCATGTCTTCCCAGAGTCCACTTCAGGTGCTTATATTTTATGTGAATATACTAAATAAAATTTTACAAGTGAGGGTAGATGTTTATTATTTGATGTCAAACAAGACACCATTAACAGTTAATTGTGACATTTTAAAAAATCCTTCTTGCGTTCCCACAAAAGGTAAGTTGTAGCTTTTATATTTATTCTTTATACATAATTAATTATATAGTTAGACTCATGTTTTTAATTAGAATTGAAGTTACGACAAAATAAGAAAATGATGAAATTTTATTTTTATGTATAACTTTTACAAGACTATATTATACGCCCAAAGAAGGTCACTTAAGTTCTTGATAGAATTTTATTTGTTAGTAGCTTTTTAATAAAATAAGGTAAAGTAATCTTTTCATTTTTTTTATTTACAGATTCAATGTTCATAAAAAAATAACGATTTGCGTGAGGATGTAGTAGAAATAAGTATCCTGGCGCGTGGTCAATTGTTGACTAAAGTTAATTTCCAACGTATGGTACAATCATTGGAAGAATCTTGGGTAATTTTAGAGGATATTTTTCGGGAATGAGAAAAGGGGCAGCCAACCACGTAAAAGCGTGCGTGCGTGAGAATCTACCTACGTTTTAGTACCAAAAAAAAATGTTATTTTGAAACGTAAATAATGCACTCACAACTACTGTACAAGTATGATTTTTATTCGTGCTTTACTGTTATCTGATTGTTTTATTATCGTTATGGCTTTCGCGGTACAGATAGTACTGGGATCAGAGTACATATTATTTATCAATTTAATATACGTACCACACCAAGTAAAATATTTACAATCATACCAAATGGATTAACACGGTATGTACATAAGGCGGTCTTATCGCTTACTAGCGATCTCTTCCAGACTGCCCAAGGTAAGAGATAAAGAATTATACTCATGATCCAGCAATTTTCAACCGAAAAAGAAGTTTTTCTGTAATTGGTAGTTGTTTCATTTATTTATTTTAAATACCTAATTTTACTTTTATATTTGCCCATTTGCATTACATTCAGCTTCCATAAAACTTATAAAATTTTTATTTTATTTTTATTTATTTATTTATTATACTTTATTGCATTAAAAAAATACATAAACACATATAACAAAGACAAGAATACAGAAACAGCAAAGGGCGGCCTTATCGCTAGGTAGCGATCTCTACCAGGCAACCCAAGAATCAGAGGAAATATAACAATATGATGTGGGTGAGCAAAAATAAGGCAATACTAACTTATTGAAATATGTACAAAATAAACATATACAAAGAAAACATAAGTACTTACTAATAGTAATATAAAATACATAAAATATATATATAAATACATTCTATTCACCCTCAAACACAGGCGGAGTTACCTAACTACCGTCTAAGTACTCGATATACACTAATTACTACTATTATACTTAACTATAAAAGAAATAAAAATTGTAAAGTGTGTTATGATTGACACGTGTTTAAGTAAAGCGTTATGCGTGTAATAAAATAAAATTAAATAAATATAACCATGATTCTATCAAAAATACATACTTAGGTATACACGTAAATAAAATGTATGAATAAAATATCTACATTCTACATCAATAATTTACACGATCTAAATTAATTTACTCTAGTTTACTCTAGTCTATATACCTATAAACTAAACTTAATTGATTTTATGTACACAAAAATATAGTTTGTGTTGTGCATGTAAGTTTATGTTAAAAAACAAAATTGATTGATCTATATAGAAAATTGAAGCATAGCGAGACAAAATATTTAAATATTACTGTAAAATGCGCTCAGCGAATGTAAAAGTACGATATTAGAAGTAATGATGTAGCGCGTTGTACTGTAAATATACGTCGGACGTGATGCAATTTATAAAAATGAAATGATAGCCCTTCGAATATAGAATAACGATGGATCATGAAAGACGATAGCGGGCGCTTTTAGTCCAACGGAAGGAATGGATCCGCGGACGGTACCGGGCCGGTGTCGGGCGGAGCTGCGCGCGAGCGGGCTCGCTCGGCGGCGAGACGTGGCCGGGCCGGCGGCGCGCCGCGGCGGGCGCAGGAGCGGCTCTGGCGCAGAGGTGAGTGCGGTGCCCTAAGTCGCTTTGCATTGGCGCTGCGTCGCGCCTGCAGTGATGGTGGTGGCTAGATGTAGACAGTGTCGAAACAATAGAATATTACGAATGATAATGCGGGGCGTTTCTCTCAAGTTATAAGTATGTATTAATATTTATATTACATCTCATATAATATGTCATAATAATTATGCTAACCTAACCAAAATATTTGCGTATTTGAAAAAAAAATGGACAGATCACGGATACACAAAATAAAAACAATTTTAAGTTCCTATAAATAATTGTTATTTATTCTAACTATCAAATTTGATAAATGTTGAGTGAATGTTATCACTATCATGTAAACAAAATTTAAATGGATATGATTATTAATATTATTTTATTAATATACCGTGAAATATTCACAAAACGAAAGATGTCGTTTACTTTAAAAGTCAAAGCAGTATCATGAAAGGTCGGGAACCTTCAGAGGCTGGGAAATGTTACCCAGGCATTTTTTTTTCTCTTTTTCATATAAATCGCATTTTATTTTTCCAAAAAGCTGGTACATCTCAGTAAAATGAGCATTCTTTCGATTTCTTTTGCTGCAAAGATTTCGTAGTGGGATTATGTTGTAGGCAATAAAAAGACAAAAAAAGCAAAACAGAATATCGTTCATTGACAATTAAATAAAAATAATCATATTTTTCATTTAAGTTGTGCTTAAAATTCAGTGATTTAACTTTATTTACCATGGTTATTTCCGGGATACCAAATTAGGTTTATTTTTCCGAAATTAACCGAATAGAAATAATATTTATTAACTATCAAATTATGTGGTAATATAAAATGTGCTAACCCTAAGCTTCTTTTGATGCTGAGCAATGTTGTAAAATATAGATCGCTACATTATTAGGTAATTTTGCCCACCATTGTAACTTTTGTTTAAAACAACCTTCAGTGGTAGTTATAATATTTCAAACGTTATTTAATAACATATTATGAGTAAAAGTAACCTGTGTTTTCGCCATCATGCACAAACTATCAACTTGAATTTTCACCATTTTTGCCCGCGAAATCACACATGATATTCGACGAGTTACAACAAGTTGCTAATTTAAGTTAGCGACACATACGGCAGTGTTGTCAGACATAGAACCTATTTTACACCAAATACTTTGAATGTTGCGGTATTTTTGCAATTTAAAAATTTACTTATGAATTGATCTTCGGGCAAAGATATCCTTGGTAAAAAAATCACAATAAGACACTACGCATTTTCGAAGTAATTATGATATTGATTAATTGTTTTTGATAATGTAGTTTTTTTTTGCGTTGGAAAATATTCAAGAATATGGTTATCATACTAACAAAAGATGTTTTCAACTCTTAGAGTGTTTCATACATTTTACATTGTCTTACTAAAATATTGTAAATAACAAAAACTTATAGGTGATACGTAAACATAAATGTTCTACTTATGTATCTAGTAAAAACAAAAAATATATTTTATAGATATATTATATATGCATGTGAAAAAAGCAATTGATTGTAGTTAGTATAACAATTCTTCAGTTCTCGATTTAGGTTTGGAGTTTGTACGATAACCGTACTTACTACATAGTCACTTTAATTATTTCAAGCAAGCAAGCAATGAAATGTTTCAAATTACAAAATAAATAACCAGTCGACCAGCTGTATTCCAACATTAGGTACATTAAGATAAAATGTATTTTACATAATGATAGTATGTACTTTATATACAATGAGTTCTTAATATTACAGGTTAACGTTAACTTTTTTTAAATTACATATAGTATAAACTATAACGTATTAAGAAGAATTTAGAGAAGATATAAAGAAGAGAAAGAAGAATAGGCACAGTGGTGTAATTAATTAACACGAAACGAAAAGGGCGAGTTACATAAGAAGGTATAGCGAAAAAATAGAAGAGTTGCCTGATACTTTAATTCAATAAAGTTTCTCTCGAAGAAGAGAAGGCAGAGTAAAAGTAAGGAAGAAAGTTTTTATTTTTGCAATACGAATTACAATATTATAACTTTAATTATTGTAAAATAACTGTTGACAACGTAACGTGTATGTTAATATTTTTTTTTTTCATAAGTACATAATAATCGACAACCAACATTTGTTTTAAACTTTAGTTCCATTTAAAACGAGATAAAAGAATAAATTAATACGAATACATTTTTTTATACTTAATTATAAAATAAATCTTGATCTTGCTTGATTGAGGTGATTCAAAATACTGGAATTACTAATTATACGCTATTCACATACAATATATCGAACTATTCCACCATACTTCAATACTGAATACAATTAAGTATTTTTATGTAAATTAAAATTCATTAACTCCACTCGCTTGCAGGATCCGTGCGATCAACCCCACCGGGTGAGACCCTTTTGGGAAGCCCAGCGAGTGCGATCAGCAACCGGATAGAATTCATGTTCTTGTTTGGATGTCGTTTCAGAAAATATTATCATACAAATAAATCATAAAAGCATAGCCTTCAGTGTTGTATTTGATGTCGTTAATATTAGGATTTTAGTTTCATGTTCGTTCGGTTATAATTTGCACTTCAGTTTAGTTCCAAAACTTTGTGACCTCACATACGACGGCAACTGGATCATAATGCCATTTTTTTTAATTACATATATTATATTTACCTTGAACTTTCACTGTGATAATCAATTTTCTTATGTTTTGATTACAATGGCTGTTATCAAGGATTTTGTCCACTTACGACGTTTCCTTTGGTGAACAGAAAATTTCTTTTGTCAGCTTCGAGACATTTTTGGAGTGAGAAAAAGTCATCATGTCACTCATGTTTGTTTGGCTATTGCGTCTGACCAATGTTTTCATTGCTTTCTATAATAGTAAAATGGCTATGACTGTTTATTATAATAGTAAAATGGCTATTTTAATTAGATAACGTATGTAATTCCAGTATTTGTTTCTTGTTTCGTTGATGCGGCAAATATATTCTTGATGTTCTATCATTATTATTTTTTCGTTTTTTTTTTTTGTTATTTTTTTTTTGTTTTTGTTCTTTTTTGTGTGTGTTTTTTTTTGTCTTTTTTGTATATTTCTTTTTTTCTGATATTTTTTTTGTTTTTGTTCTTTTTGTGTTTTTTTTTTGTGTTTTTTTTTTGTATATTTCTTTTTTTCTGATTTTTTTTTTGTTTTTGTTCTTTTTTGTGTTTTTTTTTGTTTTTTTTTTGTATATTTCTTTTTTTCTGATATTTTTTATGTATTTTTTTTGGTAGCTATTAAACAATTTGCTGTTTTAAATAGAATAATTAAAAATATATTTTAATTTATGCAAATTAAAGGCATACGAAATAATCTAAGAAGTGAAACTGCCACCCTTTATATTATTTACGTTAGTAACAAATGCTTGAATTTATTCGATGTGATGAATAACCATATTCTTGTTACACAATATTTTTTACATAAAATACTCGTAAATGCATATGCATGCTTTTTGCGCAGGTGTGATTATTATAATACATAATCTGTAATCAAAGTTTCAATTTATGAGGATTCGGGTATAATTTACAATTTAAGTACTGAAAATGTTGTATATTATTATACCCAATCATAAGCTTTGCTTTGAATAGAAAAGAGGAGACAAGATGTACCTCTTATGTTTTATGGTGCTGAGTTTATATTTCGATACTTATAATAAAATAATGTTGATGATTGTTCCTTTATCTCCTCGAGAAGCATAGGGCTTCAGTATATAGTTCATTCAGTAGATAAATAATAAATTAATACTAATAAAATATTCATAGATAAATTAATAAAGTGGTTGGGTACTGAAAATGTGATGATTGGCGTACAATGGGTCATCAGCTTTGCTTTGAAGAACACTTCAAGCAAAGAGAGACGAGATGTGATACCAATCCTTTACGGCATCGAGTTTGCATTTTGATAAATAATTAATAATAATACTAATCAAATATTCATAGGTATGTTAATAAAGTGATTGGGTACTGAAAATGTGATGATTGGCGTACAATGGGTCATCAGCTTTGCTTTGAAGAACACTTCAAGCAAAGAGAGACGAGATGTGCTACCAATGCTTTATGGCATCGAGTTTGTATTTTGATAAATAATAATACTAATAAAATATTCATAGATAAATTAATAAAGTGATTGGGTACTGAAAATGCGATGATTGGCGTACAATGGGTCATCAGCTTTGCTTTGAAGAACACTTCAAGCAAAGAGAGAAAAGATGTGCTACCAATGCTTTATGGTATCGAGTTTGTATTTTGATAAATAGTTAATAAATTAATACTAAAAAAAATATTCATAGGTAAATTAATATAGTGGTTGGGTACTGAAAATGTGATGATTGGCGTACAATGGGTCATCAGCTTTACTTTGAAGAACACTTCAAGCAAAGAGAGACAAGATGTGCTACCAATGCTTTATGGCATCGAGTTTGTATTTTGATAAATAATAAATTAATACTAATAAAATATTCATAGATAAATTAATAAAGTGATTGGGTACTGAAAATGTGATGATTGGCGTACAATGGGTCATCAGCTTTGCTTTGAAGAACACTTCAAGCAAAGAGAGACAAGATGTGCTACCAATGCTTTATGGCATCGAGTTTGTATTTTGATAAATAATAAATTAATACTAATAAAATATTCATAGATAAATTAATAAAGTGATTGGGTACTGAAAATGTGATGATTGGCGTACAATGGGTCATCAGCTTTGCTTTGAAGAACACTTCAAGCAAAGAGAGACGAGAGGTGCTACCAATGCTTTATGGCATCGAGATTGTATTTTGATAAATAATAATACTAAAAAAATATTCATAGGTAAATTAATATAGTGGTTGGGTACTGAAAATTTGATCATTGACGTACAATGGGTCATCAGCTTTGCTTTGAAGAACACTTCATGCAAATTTTTAAATTGCTAAAATACCTTCATACTTTGGCAACATTCAAAGTATTTGGTGTAAAATAGTTGGTTAATTTGTCTGTCAACACTGCCTATTGTGTGTGTCGCTAATTTAAATCAGCAACTTGTTGTAACTCATTGAATATCATGTGTCATTTCGCGGAAAAAAAAAATGGTGAAAATTCAAGTTGATAGTTTGTGCATGATGGCGAAAACACAGGTTACTTTTACTCATAATATGTTATTAAATAACGTTTGAAATATTATAACTACCACTGAAGGTTGTTTTAAACAAAAGTTACAATGGTGGGCAAAATTACCTAATAATGTAGCGATCTATATTTTACAACATTGCTCAGCATCAAAAGAAGCTTAGGGTTAGCACATTTTATATTACCACATAATTTGATAGTTAATAAATATTATTTCTATTCGGTTAATTTCGGAAAAATAAACCTAATTTGGTATCTCGGAAATAACCATGGTAAATAAAGTTAAATCACTGAATTTTAAGCACAACTTAAATGTAAAAATATGATTATTTTTATTTAATTGTCAATGAACAATATTCTGTTTTGCTTTTTTTGTCTTTTTATTGCCTACAACATAATCCCACTACGAAATCTTTGCGGCAAAAGAAATCGAAAGAATGCTCATTTTACTGAGATGTACCAGCTTTTTGGAAAAGTAAAATGCGATTTATATGAAAAAGAGAAAAAAATGCCTGGGTAACATTTCCCAGCCTCTGAAGGTTCCCGACCTTTCATGATACTGCTTTGACTTTTAAAGTAAATGACATTTTTCGTTTTGTGAATATTTCACGGTATATTAATAAAATAATATTAATAAACATATCCATTTAAATTTTGTTTACATGATAGTGATAAAATTCACTCAACATTTATCAAATTTGATACTTAGAATAAATAACAATTATTTATAGGAACATAAAATTGTTTTTATTTTGTGTATCCGTGATCTGTCCATTTTTTTTCAAATACGCAAATATTTTGGTTAGGTTAGCACAATTATGACATATTATATGAGATGTAATATAAATATTAATACATACAACTTGAGAGAAACGCCCCGCATTATCAATCGTAATATTCTATTGTTTCGACACTGTCTACATCTAGCCACCACCATCACTGCAGGCGCGATGCAGCGCCAATGCAAAGCGACTTAGGGCACCGCACTCACCTCTGCGACAGAGTCGCTCCTGCGCCTCCCACGGCCGGCCGCCGGCTCCGGAACTCACGACCTACCGCCTTGCAGAGGACTCTCGACACGCATTTCCACCCGTCACCGAGCCGATAAGGTCCAATCAAATCCATTTAAATTCCTATGAACCAAGCAACTGCTATGACTTACATATCCATGGCATTATCTTTTTACTACGAAGTACGTAACGTACCTTGAATGGGGAATTTATAAGCATTAACGACTTACTGTAGAATCGCTGTTAACAGATAAAAGCAAATTGACGGGGAATTTTAACGCATTTTCTAATGACTGAAGATTTTTGTCCCTGGGATGTACCGCGGGCTGCTTGCAGCCCGCGCACCACGCACCCTCGATGGTGGATAGCCCCCCGGAATAGAAAATATTTGAATGGGGAATTTATAAGCAGTTTCGACTGACTGTAGAATCGCTGTTAGCAGACGTTACAAATGGAAAGGAAATTCGAATGCATTTTCAAATGTCTGAAGATTTCTGTCCTGGGATGAGCCGCGAGCTGCTTGCAGCTCGCGCACCACGCACCCTCGAAGGTGAACCGCCCCCCGGAATAGAAAATACTTGAATGGGGAATTTATAAGCATTACCGACTGACTGTAGAATCGCTGTTAGCAGATGTAACAAATGGACAGAAAATTCGAATTTATTTTCAAATGACTGCCCTTTTGCTTCAACTCAGGGGCAAAAGAGGCTCGCGGGCTGCTTGCAGCCCGCGCACAACGCACCCTCGAAGTTCGCCAGCATTCCAGAATAGAAAATATTTGAATTGGGAATTTATAAGCACTTCCGATTGACTCTGGAATCGCTGTTAGCAGAAAATTACAAATGGACTGGGAATTCTAACACATTTTCTAATGACTGCCCTATTGCTTCCACCCAGGGGCAAAAGGGGCTCGCGGGCTGCTTGCAGCCCGCGCACAACGCACCAGCTAGTTATAATATATAAAGCTACACTACCACTCACTGACTGACTGACATCGGGTTTCTCGGAAACTACGCGGAAAGTTGGGGGGATTTCGACGTGACCGTGTAGAGGTGCGCCGAGTGACCACCGGAAAAATATTGACATCTCCAACACCCTGGACAAGAGAGTGGACCCCTGGAGGTGCGCAGAAACGGTGGCACCTGGAGGGGGGGTGTCTGAACAAAAAATGCTCGGAACTGGTGGCGATTACCAGGGGAGGTGGAAAAATGGGGATTTTCGCGAAAACAAGATGGCCGCCGTACTTTGCCAAAATCGCCGTTTATGAATCCTTACGTCTCAAATTTGGCACACGTGCTCTGTTCGAGCCGGCGAATCGATCGGTGCCCCGTTCGAGTGGCTCCGGGCCCCAGTTTCCAACTTTCATACAACGCGAAATCCAACGGCCCGCGGAAACGGTCCGAGTTGGGTGGGGGGTCCCGGAACTAAAAATGATCACCACCCTGGGACGCTACCAGGGAGCTACAGTGGGACGCTCGATTTTGGAATTTTTCCATTTTTGGCGCAAACATAAAAACGTAAATTTAGACGAGGTGGTGCAATGGAGAAATACACCAATGATGCATTCGTACTCGCCCAGCTCCCAGGATATCCAGAAAAATCCGAAATCTTAAACTTTCCCTCATCTCTCGAAGACGGTCAACGGCCCGCGCAAACGGTAGCAGCTACATCTGGGGTGCTCAAACTAAACTTGTAGTAGACCTCGAGCAATTACCACAGATAGTGAAAAAAATTCAAAATGGCGGAAAAAATGGCCGCCGCCATACAAATTCTAAAATGGTCATCTCTGGTCCGATCGCGCTGAAACTTGGCACAGGGGCTTTAGTCGAGCCGCACATTGAGATGGCATACTCATAATCGAGTTTCCATCGCTGGTTTCCGAGTTTCATACAACGCGAAATTCGACGGCTCTCCAAAACGGCACTAGATAGCCGGGGGGTGTAGAACTAAAAATTGATCAGGAAGATGGGGCGCTCCCAGGGCAATCGAGAAATTTCAAATTGGACGCAATTTTTTTTTCAAAAATGGCCAATTTTTCAAAGCAAGTTGGTGGCGCCGGTTACTTTACGATCGGTCTGAAAATTGACTTCTGTGCTCTAATCGGCCATATTTACAAAACTGCATACTCAGAATTTCTCTCCGACCCTCGGTTTCCATTTTCCATACATCACGAAATTCAACGGCTCTCTGAACCGGTGGCAGGTAGGGCGGGGTCGCCGAAGTAAAAAATGCTTCAAAACCTGGTCCGCTTCCAGGCATGTAAAAATATTTGGTAAAAAGCGAAATTTTTTTTTTCGAAAATTTTGTATGGAAATTTCCATAGTAGGAAGGGTAATTGAATAGCAACGGCAAAAGACGGCGCCGCGGGCTGCTTGCTGCTCGCGCACCGCGCAACCTCGAAGGTCGACAGCCTCCCGGAGTAATAAATATTTATTAACTTTTGAACTACCGCACGAGCCAAGCGAGCGAAGCGAGCGAATCACGGCAGCGGCTGGCGTAAATATTTAAATAGGTAGCGAGGAGCGAAGCGACGAGCGTGTTAGGTTAACTTTTGAACTACTGCACTAGCCAAGCGAGCGAAGCGAGCAAGTCACGTCAGCGGCCGGCGTAAAAATTCAAAGAAGTAGCGAGGAGCGAAGCGACGAGCGAGTTAGGTTAACTTTTGAACTATCCCTTTTACCAGACTCACAGAAAAAGAATCGAAGGAATTCAAAGAAGACTTGTTCGCCAGCTGGCTTACCGAGCTGGTATCAAGAAATCATTGACTCGATATGAAGACAGACTTAAATATTTCAATATGAGATCTCTTGAGTCGCGTCGCACTATAGCTGATCTTCTGTTTTTGTATAAAGTGTTTAATAATGGTTTCGACTGTCCAGCGTTACTAACCAGATTTAATATTAATGTACCATCTAGAGTTCCTCGTCAACCTCGTTGCCTTTTTAGTGCCCCCTCTTATCGGACAAACCTTGGTAAAAACTCACCAACAGTCAGACTCACCCATGAGTATAACAAGCTCACTGGTATCTCGCAAGATATAGACATCTTCAGTCAATCTCTAACACGCTTCAAATCGTTAATCCTTCAATTTAGCCAATGATAAAAGTTTCTATTTTTCCTTTATTAATTAATGTAACCAACCTGTATAATTTTATTGTAGTGATTAATTTTAATATACCTAATTGTAATTGAATAATATTTGCAATTTTAATAATAATTATGTATTTGAATTCTGTATATTAGTATTAGAGACGGAAGAACGACTTTAAGATGTATCATATAGGTACCTACTAGAATTTTACTTGAAATTCATTTTGATTTAATATTATGAATATAAATTATACGTAGGTATATTATTTTTATGACTTAATAATTGCCAATAACAGTAAAGTATTTCCATGTTATCCATAAAAGATTAATAATAGGTAAATCATATTACGTAAGTACATAGTTTTGATAGGATTAAAATTAACATGTTAAATAATTCTAGATACCTATGTTTGATTATACGAGTATGTTTAATATTATACTGAGGTCTGAGACGTAGATCGTTGCGAATATTTTTTTATAGATTACACTAGATACCTATTACCTACCTACCCATTTCGTAGCGAGTTTAGTATTTTTTTTTAAGAGTAGTTTCGACTCCTTGCACATTTTATCTCAACCGATATATAATCGACTTGATATTTTTCTGTTACGAAATTTTAGAAAGGGAATGGTAATTTCACTAAGGATACTTTTTTTAACATATTTCATACGAATTTTTATTTTTTAATCATACAATCACACATACAATTCTTTGTTTGGAACATTTCAATTTGCTTAACATTTTAGGTATAAATAAATTGT
Organism: Colias croceus; assembly: GCF_905220415.1. Taxonomy (NCBI): domain Eukaryota; kingdom Metazoa; phylum Arthropoda; class Insecta; order Lepidoptera; family Pieridae; genus Colias; species Colias croceus. The sequence goes on from NC_059567.1 coordinate 1,295,022, forward strand.
GCGGCATTATAAATATGTTTCTTCTGACTTAATAAAGTATCATTTTATTTGTATTATTATTTTAATCGGTCAAATTATTATTAAAGGGTCAACGCATCAAGCCGATCCTCGGTTTAAGGGTAACAACGCACAATGTGTCGCGATGGCAACATGCGCGGCTGTTTATTCTTCCATTCTAAATAGGGCCGTATTTTCTCAGGAAAATATAGACACTATTTTAGATTTTGGTGATATGTTATATATTCAAATTAGACCACTTGGGGTTGCGCACAATCATCCTCATTTATATCCTGAAGAATTGCCTTCTGATATACGTGTAGGGACCTATTTGGCTAAAATTAAATCGATGGCAGACAACGATAGTTGGATCGACAACGGGCTGTTTCCCACATGTGACAGCGACATAGCCACTTACACTTTACAATTAAAATTAATCCTAAAAAATAAAATATTTCACACTACACACAACGACTCCACACATAGCTACCTTTTCACCGGCGCTAATAATACGATATCTTTTTGGAGGTCAAATAATACATATTTTATCTTTAATAGCCATAAAGTAGACGCGAATAATAAATACGTTCATAACTCGCATTCGGTAGGAGCCGCACGTCTCTTTCAGTGCAATAATTTAGATACTCTTGCAAAGTTTTTGTTTTGGAATCCGGCGTTTGGTAGTCAATATCAAATTCATAAAATTGTTTTAAATCATTTTCATAGTGTAAACATTATTAATGAATTAGTTAGTGTAGACAACCAATTAGTTAATGTAGACGACCAATTAGTTATTGCAGACGACCCTAAATTGTCTAATTTAAAACCGATAGTTTTAGTTAATAAAGGTATACCTCCAAAATATGACCCTAAATTAAATTCCCTAAAACCAAAAGTTTTAATTCAAAATATTCGCGACCCTAAATTAACAACACTGACACCCGTTGTCTGCATAACAAAATTACCCGACATTAGGATCGTAGGTAAAAAACGCGGTAGACCGGCTAAATATAATAAATCTAAAGCACACAAACAAAACAATATAAACGTAGATTCAGATAGTTCATCAGTAAATTCAGTAGAAGTAGAACGTAAGAGGGGACGACCAGGTAGGCGATCTATAGATGCAAATTCTCATTTAAAAGCGGTCACAAAATATAATGAAAAACATCCCGAAGTTCATAGGCAGGCAGTTAAAAAATATAACGAGAGCAATCCCGATATTCATAGGCAGGCCAGTCAAAAGTTCAGTCAAAGTAATCCAGAAGTTAATAGGCAAGCCGTTCAAAAGTATAGTCAAAGTAACCCAGAGGTTAATAGGCAAGCGGTTCAAAAGTATAGTCAAAGTAACCCAGAGGTTAATAAGCAAGCAGTAGATAGGTACAATGAAGTGAATCGAAATTTAGACGTTGAATTACGGAATTCAAACAATTTAATAGGTACAAAGAGTGGCGACGGCTTAACTGTCGTCAAATTGTATAGTTTTAAAAACATTTCATTATTAGATAGGGAAGCGTTTTTGTGTAGGTACTGTAATGCTAGATTGTTCTTTGAGGAAAAGAATCGTATCAAGTGGTGCTGTGGGGCTGGCACTTATAACGTTCAAAATTTCCCGCCTTTAAATGAACCATTTTATAGCTTTCCTTCTTTTTTGCATAAACCTAGGGCTTATAATAATTTATTTGCTTTTAGTGCGTTAGGAGTTTCACACGGATTTCAACATCCGACAACGGGGGTATCATTTTTAAAAATTCAAGGGAGGGTTTATCACAGAGTTTTCGATCTTGCGTACTCAGAAACTACTAACCCGGCTGGACTTTACATCTATGATAACAGTGAGCGAGAGAGCCTCGCTACAAATTTAAATTTAGATTTAACAGTCATTCGATCGATTACAAATTTCTTGCATAATCACAACCCTTATATAGAGTGCTTCAAGCGGCTGAGCCAAGAACCATCCGACCACGCACACCTCATTTTTGAGCACACCACACGACGCACACATGGCAACATTCTCGGTGATATGCCTTTAGGCAACGAGATTGCTGCCATTATAAGCAATGAGCAGGAACGTTACATTCCTCGCGCCATTGCAATCTGGAAAATTGGAGACAAAAAGCCTCACACAGTAGATATAATGCACCCCTTATATGAAACTTTTCAATATCCATTATTGTATCCGCACGGTAACCCTGGATGGTTTCCTAACAAAACGGACAATAATGGAGCAAAACTAACCCAGAACAAATATGTTAGATGTCTCCTTCTGAGCGAACCCCGTTTCAACGATTTTAATCGTTTGTCTGAAGAGTGGTTAGTTGATATGCAATGTAGGATTTTAGAAGAAAGACTTCGTTACCTGTATAACATCCAAAAAGGTAACACGGATAATGCTCTCCGTTCCGCTCCATTAAGAGAAGTAGAGTCAGTTTTACAGCAGATAAGTGTAGATGAGACTATTCGAGGAGAGGGTGGGGTAGTGCCTGGTAGAGTCTACTTGCCAAGTAGTTACACGGGGGGGCCTAGATATATGAAGCAAAAGTATATGGATGCTATGGCAGTAGTTAACAGATTAGGATTGCCATCTTTTCTTTTAACTTTAACTTGCAATCCCAAATGGCCTGAAATACAAAATTCAACAACAGGTCATCATAATACTCCTTCAATTTGTGCTAGAGTTTTTAACATTAAATTACAGCAACTTTTGAGGGATCTTCGCACAGGGGTTTGGTTTGGTAAAATTGTTTATATTTTATATGTAATAGAGTTCCAAAAACGGGGATTACCACACGCTCATATCTGTTTTGCAGTCGAGGGTGGTGGCCCCGTTCACGGTACTGATGTAGATAAATTTATTAGAGCAGATATTCCTGACGCTTCAGAAGTTGATGGAAAATTAAGGAAAGCAGTTTTAGATTACATGGTACATGGTCCGTGCGGTCCGCCGCATAGGACAGATTTAAAATGTTGGGATAGTGAAAAAAAAAAATGTACAAGCTATTTCCCAAAACCAGAGACAGAAGTCACATATTGTAATGATAAAGGGTTTATTAACTTAAAGCGTAACAGTAAGAATACAGCCACTATTAAATACAGAGGGAGGGATATAGAAATTAGTGATTTGTGGATAGTACCATACAACGCTGCACTTCTTCTTAGATATGATTGCCATTTAAATTTAGAATCAGTGTCTACTCGAACAGTCATTAAATATCTCTTTAAATATATGACTAAAGGTCCAGACGAGGCTCGAGTCGCCATTGTTCCGGAAGAACTAAAAAATAACGAAATAGAACAGTACGTCACAAAACGATACATCGGTTCTGGTGAGGCTGCTTGGAGAGTTTTTGAGTTTGACGTCACGGGACGTGAGCCCACTGTAAAGATGTTAGACGTTCACTTAGAAAATCACCAATCTATTTTTTTTAAGGCGGGAAATGAAGCGCGTGCCGTTCAAAATTCGGGTTCGGATCTCGTCACGTACTTTAATCGTCCCCTCGGTGAAGAATTCGATAGTTTAACATATTTAGATTTTTACGAGAGGTACATCGTTCATTCCAGCCGCCCCTCAACAAAAATACAACCATTTATAATATGACCAACGGTAAATTTTTGACGAAAAGACAGAGGGGAGAAATAGTGACGCGTTTATTTTGGGTCGCGCCCAACAGAGGTGAACAATTTTATTTAAGATTACTGTTAGCTTCACACCCCTGCCGTAGTTACAGGGATCTTTATAACTTGGGTGGTCCAAATTGTAACACATTCCAGGAGGCCGCTAAAGCCGTTGGTATCGCCAACGATGAAGCCGAATACGAGATAGCTATGCAGGAAGCTTCATGTTTTTTGACCGGACCACGCCTGCGTAACTTTTTCGTATTATTGGCTGTTAATGGGGTAGCAGTAGCGACACTGTGGGAAAAATTTAAAAATGAGTTAGCTGAAGATATACTTAACCGCGTAAATAACGATACGGATAGAGCGTACACCCAGGCCTTGGTTCAAATTGACCGTCTATTGCGAAAACATGGTTCGTGTTTGTTAGAGCAAGGTTTGCCTGACGCGCACGATGACACCACCGAACTAGGTCGTGAGAAGGCTCTACACGATGCAGACGGGTTACGCGAATTTGTGGATGTTTGGACGCCCAAGCTGTCTCATGACCAGCGGCAAGTGTTCGAATATGTGCAAAATTTGCTCACTGATGATGGTTTTCGCAATAGTAACGAAAGTGCTATTTATATAGACGGTCCGGCAGGCACTGGTAAAACGTTGCTATTAAATACGATAGCAGCGTACGTGAGGGGCGTACTCAATGGTGTAGTTTTGTGCACAGCGAGTTCCGGTATTGCCGCGCAGAACTATGACGGCGGTATGACTGCGCATAGTATGTTTAGGTATCCATTAAGCGCTATTGACGATTTAGGGTATTGGTACGTAACAAACGGAACCCAGAGAGCTGAACTCATACTACACTCCGATTTAATTATTTACGACGAAGCGCCGATGGTACACAAGTACCTCATTCATTTGTTAGATAGGTCTTTGCAAGACTTGACAAAGTCTAATAAAAGTTTCGGGGGAAAGGTTATCATTTTTGCTGGAGACTTTCGTCAGATTCCGCCCGTAGTTACCAACGCCAAGTGTCATTCAGACATATTTAATGCCTCAGTAAAATCATCGCCCTTATGGCAGAGTTTAAAGACGTTTTCACTAACTACACCTCAGAGGTGTAGTGAAGATAGTGTATTTTCCGATTTTTTACTTCAAATAGGTTCAAATAATTTGCCTTTACATTCGGTAAAGGTCGGTAGATCTTGTCAAAATTTAATAGACCTTTCACTTTTATCATTTACTACTGATTTAAATGAGTTAATTAATTTTGTATTTTCGGATTTCCTTTTAGAAAATGAGCCAGAAGTTTGTATAGGTAGGGCCATTCTTTCCACTCATAATTCTAATATTAGAGAAATAAATAGGACTGTATTAGACCGTTTGTCAGGCGACCTTTTACATTTCTATTCAGTAGATAAAACGGCTACGGATGACACTGACGAATTGTATTTAGGCGTAGACGTGTTGAATAGTATGCACCCTAAAGGTATACCAGAACACGATCTTACATTAAAAGTAGGATGCATTTGCATGATAATTCGTAACCTTAGTTTTTCAGATCATTTAGTTAATGGTACAAAAGTTATAATCGTAGCGACTTCACCTCGATTGATAACAGTTCGCAAACCGGGAATAGCCGAATTGTTTTTTATACCGCGAATCATGTTTAAGGCCCCCATTGATCATAATAGTCCAATAGAAATGTGTCGATTGCAATTTCCCCTTCAGGTGTGTTATGCAATGACTATTCACAAGAGTCAAGGCCAAACCATTAATAGGGTCGGCATAGATTTAAGATCGGACGTCTTTAGTCACGGACAGTTGTACGTGGCATTAGGTCGCGTACGGGATAGGAACGATTTAATGCTTCTTGTACATAGGGAAAAATTAATCGATGGTAAACCTTACGTGAATAACGTCGTCATTCCACAGTTACTTTAGGGATTTCCCACCATGCATTACACTATTCATTTTGCTTGGTAGATTGACGAGTTACACTTGCAAGCATTACACACTCGGCTTCCTGGAATGAAATTGTTCACCTCCGTTCTATATCAGAAATCAATTATTAAAATTAAATCATGTTGCCAACGTTTACATTGTGCGTATTTTTTTATGAACTCTTATCATCATGACGCTAATATTAAAAAACGAATTGATTCTACGTTAAAGTTGAAACACTGTGTAACAAATTATTTGTATTAAAGTAAAATGCGAGAGCGAATGTATAAGTTTGTTATTGGTTTTAAGGTTGTATGCGCATTGTCGAGTATTTATATGTCAGTGGCGGTGACAGTAATTTATAAAATTGACTGAACTTTTCTTATATTTAATAATGCCATGGATATGTAAGTCATAGCAGTTGCTTGGTTCATAGGAATTTAAATGGATTTGATTGGACCTTATCGGCTCGGTGACAGGTGGAAATGCGTGTCGAGAGTCCTCTGCAAGGCGGTAGGTCGTGAGTTCCGGAGCCGGCGGCCGGCCGTGGGAGGCGCAGGAGCGACTCTGTCGCAGAGGTGAGTGCGGTGCCCTAAGTCGCTTTGCATTGGCGCTGCATCGCGCCTGCAGTGATGGTGGTGGCTAGATGTAGACAGTGTCGAAACAATAGAATATTACGATTGATAATGCGGGGCGTTTCTCTCAAGTTGTATGTATTAATATTTATATTACATCTCATATAATATGTCATAATTGTGCTAACCTAACCAAAATATTTGCGTATTTGAAAAAAAATGGACAGATCACGGATACACAAAATAAAAACAATTTTATGTTCCTATAAATAATTGTTATTTATTCTAAGTATCAAATTTGATAAATGTTGAGTGAATTTTATCACTATCATGTAAACAAAATTTAAATGGATATGTTTATTAATATTATTTTATTAATATACCGTGAAATATTCACAAAACGAAAAATGTCATTTACTTTAAAAGTCAAAGCAGTATCATGAAAGGTCGGGAACCTTCAGAGGCTGGGAAATGTTACCCAGGCATTTTTTTCTCTTTTTCATATAAATCGCATTTTACTTTTCCAAAAAGCTGGTACATCTCAGTAAAATGAGCATTCTTTCGATTTCTTTTGCTGCAAAGATTTCGTAGTGGGATTATGTTGTAGGCAATAAAAAGACAAAAAAAGCAAAACAGAATATTGTTCATTGACAATTAAATAAAAATAATCATATTTTTACATTTAAGTTGTGCTTAAAATTCAGTGATTTAACTTTATTTACCATGGTTATTTCCGAGATACCAAATTAGGTTTATTTTTCCGAAATTAACCGAATAGAAATAATATTTATTAACTATCAAATTATGTGGTAATATAAAATGTGCTAACCCTAAGCTTCTTTTGATGCTGAGCAATGTTGTAAAATATAGATCGCTACATTATTAGGTAATTTTGCCCACCATTGTAACTTTTGTTTAAAACAACCTTCAGTGGTAGTTATAATATTTCAAACGTTATTTAATAACATATTATGAGTAAAAGTAACCTGTGTTTTCGCCATCATGCACAAACTATCAACTTGAATTTTCACCATTTTTTTTTTCCGCGAAATGACACATGATATTCAATGAGTTACAACAAGTTGCTGATTTAAATTAGCGACACACACAATAGGCAGTGTTGACAGACAAATTAACCAACTATTTTACACCAAATACTTTGAATGTTGCCAAAGTATGAAGGTATTTTAGCAATTTAAAAATTTGCATGAAGTGTTCTTCAAAGCAAAGCTGATGACCCATTGTACGCCAATGATCAAATTTTCAGTACCCAACCACTATATTAATTTACCTATGAATATTTTTTTAGTATTATTATTTATCAAAATACAATCTCGATGCCATAAAGCATTGGTAGCACCTCTCGTCTCTCTTTGCTTGAAGTGTTCTTCAAAGCAAAGCTGATGACCCATTGTACGCCAATCATCACATTTTCAGTACCCAATCACTTTATTAATTTATCTATGAATATTTTATTAGTATTAATTTATTATTTATCAAAATACAAACTCGATGCCATAAAGCATTGGTAGCACATCTTGTCTCTCTTTGCTTGAAGTGTTCTTCAAAGCAAAGCTGATGACCCATTGTACGCCAATCATCACATTTTCAGTACCCAATCACTTTATTAATTTATCTATGAATATTTTATTAGTATTAATTTATTATTTATCAAAATACAAACTCGATGCCATAAAGCATTGGTAGCACATCTTGTCTCTCTTTGCTTGAAGTGTTCTTCAAAGTAAAGCTGATGACCCATTGTACGCCAATCATCACATTTTCAGTACCCAACCACTATATTAATTTACCTATGAATATTTTTTTTAGTATTAATTTATTAACTATTTATCAAAATACAAACTCGATACCATAAAGCATTGGTAGCACATCTTTTCTCTCTTTGCTTGAAGTGTTCTTCAAAGCAAAGCTGATGACCCATTGTACGCCAATCATCGCATTTTCAGTACCCAATCACTTTATTAATTTATCTATGAATATTTTATTAGTATTATTATTTATCAAAATACAAACTCGATGCCATAAAGCATTGGTAGCACATCTCGTCTCTCTTTGCTTGAAGTGTTCTTCAAAGCAAAGCTGATGACCCATTGTACGCCAATCATCACATTTTCAGTACCCAATCACTTTATTAACATACCTATGAATATTTGATTAGTATTATTATTAATTATTTATCAAAATGCAAACTCGATGCCGTAAAGGATTGGTAGCACATCTCGTCTCTCTTTGCTTGAAGTGTTCTTCAAAGCAAAGCTGATGACCCATTGTACGCCAATCATCACATTTTCAGTACCCAACCACTTTATTAATTTATCTATGAATATTTTATTAGTATTAATTTATTATTTATCTACTGAATGAACTATATACTGAAGCCCTATGCTTCTCGAGGTGATAAAGGAACAATCATCAACATTATTTTATTATAAGTATCGAAATATAAACTCAGCACCATAAAACATAAGAGGTACATCTTGTCTCCTCTTTTCTATTCAAAGCAAAGCTTATGATTGGGTATAATAATATACAACATTTTCAGTACTTAAATTGTAAATTATACCCGAATCCTCATAAATTGAAACTTTGATTACAGATTATGTATTATAATAATCACACCTGCGCAAAAAGCATGCATATGCATTTACGAGTATTTTATGTAAAAAATATTGTAACAAGAATATGGTTATTCATCACATCGAATAAATTCAAGCATTTGTTACTAACGTAAATAATATAAAGGGTGGCAGTTTCACTTCTTAGATTATTTCGTATGCCTTTAATTTGCATAAATTAAAATATATTTTTAATTATTCTATTTAAAACAGCAAATTGTTTAATAGCTACCAAAAAAAATACATAAAAAATATCAGAAAAAAAGAAATATACAAAAAAAAACAAAAAAAAACACAAAAAAGAACAAAAACAAAAAAAAATCAGAAAAAAAGAAATATACAAAAAAAAACACAAAAAAAAACACAAAAAGAACAAAAACAAAAAAAAATCAGAAAAAAAGAAATATACAAAAAAAAACACAAAAAAAAACACAAAAAGAACAAAAACAAAAAAAATATCAGAAAAAAAGAAATATACAAAAAAGACAAAAAAAACACACAAAAAAGAACAAAACCAAAAAAAAAATAACAATAAAAAAAACGAAAAAATAATAATGATAGAACATCAAGAATATATTTGCCGCATCAACGAAACAAGAAGCAAATACTGGAATTACATACGTTATCTAATTAAAATAGCCATTTTACTATTATAATAAACAGTCATAGCCATTTTACTATTATAGAAAGCAATGAAAACATTGGTCAGACGCAATAGCCAAACAAACATGAGTGACATGATGACTTTTTCTCACTCCAAAAATGTCTCGAAGCTGACAAAAGAAATTTTCTGTTCACCAAAGGAAACGTCGTAAGTGGACAAAATCCTTGATAACAGCCATTGTAATCAAAACATAAGAAAATTGACTATCACAGTGAAAGTTCAAGGTAAATATAATATATGTAATTAAAAAAAATGGCATTATGATCCAGTTGCCGTCGTATGTGAGGTCACAAAGTTTTGGAACTAAACTGAAGTGCAAATTATAACCGAACGAACATGAAACTAAAATCCTAATATTAACGACATCAAATACAACACTGAAGGCTATGCTTTTATGATTTATTTGTATGATAATATTTTCTGAAACGACATCCAAACAAGAACATGAATTCTATCCGGTTGCTGATCGCACTCGCTGGGCTTCCCAAAAGGGTCTCACCCGGTGGGGTTGATCGCACGGATCCTGCAAGCGAGTGGAGTTAATGAATTTTAATTTACATAAAAATACTTAATTGTATTCAGTATTGAAGTATGGTGGAATAGTTCGATATATTGTATGTGAATAGCGTATAATTAGTAATTCCAGTATTTTGAATCACCTCAATCAAGCAAGATCAAGATTTATTTTATAATTAAGTATAAAAAAATGTATTCGTATTAATTTATTCTTTTATCTCGTTTTAAATGGAACTAAAGTTTAAAACAAATGTTGGTTGTCGATTATTATGTACTTATGAAAAAAAAAAAATAACATACACGTTACGTTGTCAACAGTTATTTTACAATAATTAAAGTTATAATATTGTAATTCGTATTGCAAAAATAAAAACTTTCTTCCTTACTTTTACTCTGCCTTCTCTTCTTCGAGAGAAACTTTATTGAATTAAAGTATCAGGCAACTCTTCTATTTTTTCGCTATACCTTCTTATGTAACTCGCCCTTTTCGTTTCGTGTTAATTAATTACACCACTGTGCCTATTCTTCTTTCTCTTCTTTATATCTTCTCTAAATTCTTCTTAATACGTTATAGTTTATACTATATGTAATTTAAAAAAAGTTAACGTTAACCTGTAATATTAAGAACTCATTGTATATAAAGTACATACTATCATTATGTAAAATACATTTTATCTTAATGTACCTAATGTTGGAATACAGCTGGTCGACTGGTTATTTATTTTGTAATTTGAAACATTTCATTGCTTGCTTGCTTGAAATAATTAAAGTGACTATGTAGTAAGTACGGTTATCGTACAAACTCCAAACCTAAATCGAGAACTGAAGAATTGTTATACTAACTACAATCAATTGCTTTTTTCACATGCATATATAATATATCTATAAAATATATTTTTTGTTTTTACTAGATACATAAGTAGAACATTTATGTTTACGTATCACCTATAAGTTTTTGTTATTTACAATATTTTAGTAAGACAATGTAAAATGTATGAAACACTCTAAGAGTTGAAAACATCTTTTGTTAGTATGATAACCATATTCTTGAATATTTTCCAACGCAAAAAAAAACTACATTATCAAAAACAATTAATCAATATCATAATTACTTCGAAAATGCATAGTGTCTTATTGTGATTTTTTTACCAAGGATATCTTTGCCCGAAGATCAATTCATAAGTAAATTTTTAAATTGCAAAAATACCGCAACATTCAAAGTATTTGGTGTAAAATAGGTTCTATGTCTGACAACACTGCCGTATGTGTCGCTAACTTAAATTAGCAACTTGTTGTAACTCGTCGAATATCATGTGTGATTTCGCGGGCAAAAATGGTGAAAATTCAAGTTGATAGTTTGTGCATGATGGCGAAAACACAGGTTACTTTTACTCATAATATGTTATTAAATAACGTTTGAAATATTATAACTACCACTGAAGGTTGTTTTAAACAAAAGTTACAATGGTGGGCAAAATTACCTAATAATGTAGCGATCTATATTTTACAACATTGCTCAGCATCAAAAGAAGCTTAGGGTTAGCACATTTTATATTACCACATAATTTGATAGTTAATAAATATTATTTCTATTCGGTTAATTTCGGAAAAATAAACCTAATTTGGTATCCCGGAAATAACCATGGTAAATAAAGTTAAATCACTGAATTTTAAGCACAACTTAAATGAAAAATATGATTATTTTTATTTAATTGTCAATGAACGATATTCTGTTTTGCTTTTTTTGTCTTTTTATTGCCTACAACATAATCCCACTACGAAATCTTTGCAGCAAAAGAAATCGAAAGAATGCTCATTTTACTGAGATGTACCAGCTTTTTGGAAAAATAAAATGCGATTTATATGAAAAAGAGAAAAAAAAATGCCTGGGTAACATTTCCCAGCCTCTGAAGGTTCCCGACCTTTCATGATATTGCTTTGACTTTTAAAGTAAACGACATCTTTCGTTTTGTGAATATTTCACGGTATATTAATAAAATAATATTAATAATCATATCCATTTAAATTTTGTTTACATGATAGTGATAACATTCACTCAACATTTATCAAATTTGATAGTTAGAATAAATAACAATTATTTATAGGAACTTAAAATTGTTTTTATTTTGTGTATCCGTGATCTGTCCATTTTTTTTTCAAATACGCAAATATTTTGGTTAGGTTAGCATAATTATTATGACATATTATATGAGATGTAATATAAAATAATATTAATACATACTTATAACTTGAGAGAAACGCCCCGCATTATCAATCGTAATATTCTATTGTTTCGACACTGTCTACATCTAGCCACCACCATCACTGCAGGCGCGACGCAGCGCCAATGCAAAGCGACTTGGGGCACCGCACTCACCTCTGCGCCAGAGCCGCTCCTGCGCCCGCCGCGGCGCGCTGCCGGCCCGGCCACGTCTCACCGCCGAGCGAGGCCGCTCGCGCGCAGCTCCGCCCGACACCGGCCCGGTACCGTCCGCGGATCCATTCCTTCCGTTGGACTAAAAGCGCCCGCTATCGTCTTTCATGATCCATCGTTATTCTATATTCGAAGGGCTATCATTTCATTTTTATAAATTGCATCACGTCCGACGTATATTTACAGTACAACGCGCTACATCATTACTTCTAATATCGTACTTTTACATTCGCTGAGCGCATTTTACAGTAATATTTAAATATTTTGTCTCGCTATGCTTCAATTTTCTATATAGATCAATCAATTTTGTTTTTTAACATAAACTTACATGCACAACACAAACTATATTTTTGTGTACATAAAATCAATTAAGTTTAGTTTATAGGTATATAGACTAGAGTAAACTAGAGTAAATTAATTTAGATCGTGTAAATTATTGATGTAGAATGTAGATATTTTATTCATACATTTTATTTACGTGTATACCTAAGTATGTATTTTTGATAGAATCATGGTTATATTTATTTAATTTTATTTTATTACACGCATAACGCTTTACTTAAACACGTGTCAATCATAACACACTTTACAATTTTTATTTCTTTTATAGTTAAGTATAATAGTAGTAATTAGTGTATATCGAGTACTTAGACGGTAGTTAGGTAACTCCGCCTGTGTTTGAGGGTGAATAGAATAAATTTTATAAGATTATTTTATTCTACCTCATCGCAGCCAGTCCCAAGCCTGGATAAAGGAGGAGGTGGTAGTTTTGCATTAATACAGAAAGTTTCAGATATAATTTGCTCAGTATGATGTGAAACACCTCGCTGCCAGTCAAAAAAATTGAAAACAGTGTTACTTTTTGCGGATATTTGTCATAGGTTTATATTATCTTTTATAATCTTCTTATTATCTTTCTAAATTTATGATACAACTTATATATTTCATATTTTCCAGATCGCAGAAGACGGACAAACAACACAAAATAATAGGTTTAATATGACAACATTAAATCACAAGTTAAGTATATTATATTTGTTTGGCATAATTCCTGTTTGTCTAAAAAGGAGCATTAAAAAAACATTATATCCTGATTAAGTTTAGATAACAAAAGTATGGATGCAAAACTCTCAATAAATTTAAAAAAGTGTATTAAAACGTTTAAAATGATTGCCAGTGATAAAAAATGAGGATAATCAAATATTTTATAAATGTTTTTTTTTTCAGAAACGCCACAATTGATTCCCAGTAGAAATAGGAAAATATAAAAGACCAGTTTCATCCATAGGAAGAAAGATACTACTTATTTTACCAATAAAAGGACTTGAGGGCAAAATATTTTACATATTAGGTACATATAAAGTTTTGATGAAGAATTTTGATGAGAAAAAATATCAAGTTAAGTACATAATATTCTTATTACATACATTACATATATTCTTACATAATTATTGTTTCTCTAATCGTAACAATGTCTAGGGGCCACTGAAAACCAGCTCTGTGTGTGCATAATTGCAGCATAGATTATGCTGAGTTGGCTTCCCTTTTTCAAGGACACTGTTTTATAATTGATTTTCTTTATTTTTATTTTTTTTTTCTCATGTTCTTTTTTTTACTTTTTTTCTTGTGTGTAAATTTTATGTGATTTTATGTGATTTTCTTTTTTTTGTACCTATTGATGTTATTTATTGATGTCCTTGAATTAAATGTTTTTTCTTTCTTTTCTTATAATATATTTATTGACCTAATTCCTGTTTGTGAAACATTTAAACTGCATAAATATAATAAATAACACATCATGATTAAATTTACATTTTAATCGACTTCGAAATTGGACTTAATCTCTTTTTCGCTTTGTTAAATCATAATTTTTCACTGGGAAAACCGATTTTGAGAATTCTTTTTCTTTTTATTTGAAAGCTGCCTGCAATGTGGTGGTCCCAATTATTTGATTTAGTTTTGACAAATTGAAGGTTTTCATTAAATGTGGATTTTTTTTTTCAGAAATGCCACAAATTACTCTATAACATAAAGACAGTTTCATCAGGAGGAGGAATGACACAACCAATAAAAGGAATAATTGAAGTCAAAATAATTAAACATATATAAAACAGGCTTTGTATCAGTACAAAATGGAATCACCAGTTAAGTATATTAATTATATTTTTGGCCTAATTTTTGTTTATGAAACGATCAAACTACATAAAGTATTGATAAAAAATAGTTTCCTCAATGCGACCTTTGTTACTATTAGAACAAAATATAATTTTTTATAAATTTATGCTATATATTTGTAGTAAAATACATTAAAATTTTTAATTTCTAACTATAAAACTCTCGTCACAAACAATAAGTTTTATAATAAACATCACTGATAAAAACCAAAGTTGTGACTTGCAAGAATTCATATTAAGTATATCTATTCATAAATTGAATTTCAATCGACTATTCTTGACTACTATTCTTGATTTTTTATTGATACTCATACTTATGCATATAAAAAAGGATAGCAAAAATATTCATATTTTAAACAATTTCAGCCAGACGCGCCAGGTGCTCAAAGCAGCGTTACTAAGAAGAAACACGTGAAAGCACTAAACAGACCACCATCGTGCTCCGTGGCTTTATCCGCATTGCTAGGCTCCTATTGGTCTTAGCACGATGTTATCTAATATGTATGTTTAGCCTATAAGATGTTAATCCGACCGGTTAATATATTATATATTCAAAATTTTATGTTTATCTATGCACTATTGTTTGCGTCTAGCCCGGGGTGGGGTAGCATATTTTTTGCTTCGATTATTATTTTGTAAATTGCACCCAAAAAATATTCAAGTGTATTTTCCTACGTTTTTTTATGTATAGATTTTATTTAAGTTGTATGTTATTCGTTTTTTTGTTATTTTGATTTTGTATAAATTTATACCTATAGATTTTCTTTAAAAATGAAAAAATGTATTACTGTTACCATAAGTTGAATAATATAGTCATGTTAATAAAATCATTTTAGTTTAAATTATTGTTGTTTTATTCGCAATTCAAAAATAATTATTAACATTGATTTTATGAAACTTTATTTTGATAAATGTAATTAATCTATGTAGATAGCTGTTTTATTATTGAAATAATTAAAGTTTTGATTAGATAAATTGCCTACCATCTACTACACAAGACAATGTTTAGTACTTATTACCTACTTAAAATTAGCTTTTTCTTATGCCATTTACTTTATGATCTAAGTATGCCATAGAAACACATAGAAATGAACCTACTAAAATCATTTTTCACATGTTCGATTCAATAAACACAGTGTATGAAGAACTTAACAAATTAATCATTGCAAACCGACAGATGGAACTGATATTTATAACTACCTATATTTTTTTATAATAAACGTAGGTATAACTTCCTAACACTTAATTCAGTAGGTACATATAAATTAAAAAAAGGCACTATATGTACATACCTTATCATATAAAAATTAAAAATATATTATTTGAAAGAGGATTATAAAATGATAGAATTAAGAAAAACGCTGATGAATGCATATATGAAAATTTTAACTAATTAACTCCTAACTATTACATATTTAAATTGTTGGCTTGCAGCTAAATTACTAAAATACCTAAGAGACTAGAAATATTGAGAAAACAACTTCAATAAAAAATCTTGTTGATTTTTTATTGAAGTTGTTTTCTCTTGTTCTTCTTGTTCTCTACTTGTTGTAGTCAATTTAATGTAACTAGATAAGAAAAAATAACGATAGGTAACAAACTAGATATTATTTCGAGGTTTTACATAACGAACTAACAACTTAACATTTAATTTTAATATCAGCTACACTCGACAGGGGGACTTGATTATATAATTCAGTTTTTTGTTAGTTTATAAACAAGACAAGAGGTAACCATTATTATTCAAGTAGGTATATCTTAAGGTATATGAATATGTTCAATGAAATTAAAACACCATTATTTAGATATCTTATTTTGTATTGTAGGTATCTTTCAAAAACACGTTTTGCAAATTTCGAGATCATTTTTTCATTATATAATTTCAATCTTCTATTTTCATTATTGCTTCTGTTAAAAACAATCGCTTTCTATATTATCGAAGTCGTTCAAAACTGAAAGAGAAATCAGTGATATTTAAATTTTGTATTATTATTATAATGTATAATACTATATTTAAAGACAAGTAATTTATCGGCTGGGATCTTAGAGACTGGGCTGCTCGAAAACTGAGCATTGATTTATTTATTTTTTCATAAATTTCGCTCTTTTATACTTTTAATTAAATAAGAAGAATATATAGTTTAGGATTAATGAATATCGATCAAATTATGAAGTATGGTGGTGTAAGATTTTTGAACATTAATTTTTCAATTATTTATTCTTCAATATATAATACATATATATATCATAATAACAATATTATCTAGATTGATGTAACACAATATAAGTATACAGGTTATTATATTTATGTTAAAAAATGTGTCAGTTTGCTATTTTCTTTTTAGTTGGTACAACTATAGGTATGTACAACAAAAATACACAAATTACATCGCAAATTACATTCTGTTGTTGAAACATGGATTGATGATTATAATAGAAAAAAAAAACATACAATTTCAGTGTATTTTTTTTACATCAAAGATCTCTTCTTAGCGTATTTTGTCATAATATACCCTATATATTTTTTATGATTATGAAACGATTAATTGCGATCAAGTACTTGTATTGAGTAAGTGTTGTCTTGGACTTTTTTTTCTGACAAAATAAAAATTAATGATTTATTATTAGAAATTATACCTATTGCTATAGTCCAAGAGCTGATGATAGCTAGAAAAATTATAAATAAAAAAAAACAACATCGTTTGTTAAAACTCTCAGAGCACACGGAAGCTCGCGGGCTGCTTGCAGCCCGCGCACAACGCACCAGCTAGTTATAATATATAAAGCTACACTACCACTGACTCACTGACTCACTGACATCGGTTTTCTCGGAAACTACGTGGAAAGTGGGGGGGATAACGACGTGATCGTGTAGAGGTGCGCCGAGTGACCAGAGGAAAAATATAGCGATCTCGATCATCTTCGAAAACCAAGTGGACCCCTGGAGGTGCGCAAAAACGGTGCCACCTGGAGGGGGGGTGTCTGAACAAAAAATGCTCAGAACTGGTGGCGATTACCAGGGGAGGTGGAAAAATGGGGATTTTCGCGAAAACAAGATGGCCGCCGTACTTTGCCAAAATCGCCGTTTATGAATCCTTACGTCTCAAATTTGGCACACGTGCTCTGTTCGAGCCGGTGAATCGATCGAAGCCCCGTTCGAGTGGCTCCGGGCCCCCGTTTCCAACTTCCATACAACGTAAAATCCAACGGCCCGCGGAAACGGTGTGAGATGGGTGGGGGGTCCCCGAACTAAAAATGATCACCACCCTGGGACGCTACCAGGGAGCCATAGTGGGACGCTCGATTTTGGAATTTTTCCATTTTTGGGGCAAACATAAAAACGTAAATTTAGACGAGGTGGTGCAATGGAGAAATACACTAATGACGCATTCGTACTCGCCCAGCTCCCAGGATATCCAGAAAAATCCGAAATCTTAAACTTTCCCTCATCTCTCGAAGACGGTCAACGGCCCGCGCAAACGGTAGCAGATACATCTGGGGTGCTCGAACTAAACTTGTAGTAGACCTCGAGCAATTACCACAGATAGTGAAAAAAAATCAAAATGGCGGAAAAAATGGCCGCCGCCATACAAATTCTAAAACGGCCATCGCTGGTCCGATCGCGCTGAAACTTGGCACAGGGGCTTAAATCGAGTCGCATATTAAGCTGGCATACTCATAATTGAGTTTCCATCGCTGGTTTCCGAGTTTCATACAACGCAAAATTTGACGGCTCTCTGAAACGGCGCGAGATAGGTGGGGGGTGTAGAACTAAAAAATGATCAGGAAGATGGGGTGCTACCAGGGCAATCGAGAAATTTCAAATTTGACGCAATTTTTTTTCAAAAATAGCCAATTTTTCAAAGCAAGATGGTGGCGCCGGTTACTTCACGATCGGTCTGAAAATTGACTTCTGTGCTTGAATCGGCCAGATTTACAAAACTGCATACTTAGAATTTCTCTCCGACTCCCGGTTTCCATTTTCCATACATCACGAAATTCAACGGCTCTCTGAACTGGTGGCAGGTAGGTCGGGGTCGCCGAAGTAAAAAATACTTCAAAACCTGGTCCGCTTCCAGGCATATAAAAATTTTTGGTAAAATGCGAAATTTTTTTTTTCGGAAATTTTGTATGGAAATTTCCATAGTAGGAAGGGTAATTGAATAGCATCGGCAAAAGACGGCACCGCACCGCGCAACTTCGAGGGTTGACAGCCTCCCGGAGTCGAAAATATTTATTAACTTTTGAACTACCTACCGCACGAGCCAAGCGAGCGAAGCGAGCGAGTCACGGCAGCTGCCAGCATAAATATTCAAATAGGTAGCGAGGAGCGAAGCGACGAGCGTGTTAGGTTAACTTTTGAACTACTTACCGCACGAGCCAAGCGAGCGAAGCGAGCGAGTCGCGTCAACGGCCGGCCTAAATATTCAAATAGGTAGCGAGGAGCGAAGCGACGAGCGTGTTAGGTTAACTTATGAACTACCTACCGCACGAGCCAAGCGAGCGAGTTGCGGCAGCGGCCGGCCTAAATATTCAAATAGGTAGCGAGGAGCGAAGCGACGAGCGTGTTAGGTTAACTCTTGAACAGTTTATTATGAAAAGTCACTGCCCGCTATCGATAAGACGTTTCAAAAATTTTACCAATATTTGAATAAGTAATTTATAAGCAGTTTAGGTAGCGAGGAGCGAAGCGACGAGCGTATAAGGTTAACTTTTGAACTACCACACGAGCCATGTGAGCGAAGCGAGCGAGTCACGACAGCGGCCGGCCTAAATATTCAAATAGGTAGCGAGGAGCGAAGCGACGAGCGTGTTAGGTTAACTTTTGAACTACCTATCGCACGAGCCAAGCGAGCGAAGCGAGCGAGTCGCGGCAGCGGCCGGCCTAAATATTCAAATAGGTAGCGAGGAGCGAAGCGACGAGCGTGTTAGGTTAACTCTTGAACAGTTTATTATGAAGTCACTGCCCGCTATCGATAAGACGTTTCAAAAATTTTACCAATATTTGAATAAGTAATTTATAAGCAGTTTCGACTGACTGTAGAATCGCTGTAAGCAGATGTTACAAATGGAAAGGAAATTCGAATGCATTTACAAATAACTGAAGATTTCTGCCCTGGGATGAGCCGCGAGCTGCTTGCAGCTCGCGCACCATGCACCCTCGAAGGTGGACAGCCCCCCGGAATAGAAAATATTTGAATGGGGAATTTATAAGCATTACCGACTGACTGTAGAATCGCTGTTAGGAGATGTAACAAATGGATAGGAAATTCGAATGCATTTTCAAATGACTGAAAATTTCTACCCTGGGATGCTTCGCGGGCTGCTTGCAGCCCGCGCACTACGCTCCCTCGAAGGTGGACAGCCTCCCGGAGTGGAAAATACTTGAATGGGGAATTTATAAGCATTAACGACTGACTGTAGAATCGCTGTTAACAGATAAAAGCAAATTGACGGGGAATTTTAACGCATTTTCTAATGACTGAAGATTTTTGTCCCTGGGATGTACCGCGGGCTGCTTGCAGCCCGCGCACCACGCACCCTCGATGGTGGATAGCCCCCCGGAATAGAAAATATTTGAATGGGGAATTTATAAGCAGTTTCGACTGACTGTAGAATCGCTGTTAGCAGACGTTACAAATGGAAAGGAAATTCGAATGCATTTTCAAATGTCTGAAGATTTCTGTCCTGGGATGAGCCGCGAGCTGCTTGCAGCTCGCGCACCACGCACCCTCGAAGGTGAACCGCCCCCCGGAATAGAAAATACTTGAATGGGGAATTTATAAGCATTACCGACTGACTGTAGAATCGCTGTTAGCAGATGTAACAAATGGACAGAAAATTCGAATTTATTTTCAAATGACTGCCCTTTTGCTTCAACTCAGGGGCAAAAGAGGCTCGCGGGCTGCTTGCAGCCCGCGCACAACGCACCCTCGAAGTTCGCCAGCATTCCAGAATAGAAAATATTTTAATTGGGAATTTATAAGCACTTCCGATTGACTCTGGAATCGCTGTTAGCAGAAAATTACAAATGGACTGGGAATTCTAACACATTTTCTAATGACTGCCCTATTGCTTCCACCCAGGGGCAAAAGGGGCTCGCGGGCTGCTTGCAGCCCGCGCACAACGCACCAGCTAGTTATAATATATAAAGCTACACTACCACTGACTCACTGACTCACTGACATCGGTTTTCTCGGAAACTTCGTGGAAAGTGGGGGGGATAACGACGTGATCGTGTAGAGGTGCGCCGAGTGACCAGAGGAAAAATATAGCGATCTCGATCATCTTCGAAAACCAAGTGGACCCCTGGAGGTGCGCAAAAACGGTGATACCTGGAGGGGGGGTGTCTGAACAAAAAATGCTCAGAACTGGTGGCGATTACCAGGGGAGGTGGAAAAATGGGGATTTTCGCGAAAACAAGATGGCCGCCGTACTTTGCCAAAATCGCCGTTTATGAATCCTTACGTCTCAAATTTGGCACACGTGCTCTGTTCGAGCCGGCGAATCGATCGGTGCCCCGTTCGAGTGGCTCCGGGCCCCCGTTTCCAACTTCCATACAACGTAAAATCCAACGGCCCGCGGAAACGGTGTGAGATGGGTGGGGGGTCCCCGAACTAAAAATGATCACCACCCTGGGACGCTACCAGGGAGCCATAGTGGGACGCTCGATTTTGGAATTTTTCCATTTTTGGGGCAAACATAAAAACGTAAATTTAGACGAGGTGGTGCAATGGAGAAATACACTAATGACGCATTCGTACTCGCCCAGCTCCCAGGATATCCAGAAAAATCCGAAATCTTAAACTTTCCCTCATCTCTCGAAGACGGTCAACGGCCCGCGCAAACGGTAGCAGCTACATCTGGGGTGCTCAAACTAAACTTGTAGTAGACCTCGAGCAATTACCACAGATAGTGAAAAAAATTCAAAATGGCGGAAAAAATGGCCGCCGCCATACAAATTCTAAAACGGCTATCGCTGGTCCGATCGCGCTGAAACTTGGCACAGGGGCTTTAATCGAGTCGCGTATTAAGTTGGCATACTCATAATCGAGTTTCCATAGCTGGTTTCCGAGTTTCATACAACGCAAAATTCGACGGCTCTCTGAAACGGCGCGAGATAGGTGGGGGGTGTAGAACAAAAAAATGATCAGGAAGATGGGGTGCTACCAGGGCAATCGAGAAATTTCAAATTGGACGCAATTTTTTTTCAAAAAATGGCCAATTTTTCAAAGCAAGATGGTGGCGCCGGTTCCGTCACGATCGGTCTGAAAATTGACTTCTGTGCTTTGATTGGTCAGATTTACAAAACTGCATACTCAGAATTTCTCTCCGACCCCCGGTTTCCATTTTCCATACATCACGAAATTCAACGGCTCTCTGAACTGGTGGCACTTAGGTTGGGGTCACCAAGGTAAAAAATGTTTAAAAACTTGGTCCGCTTCCAGGCACATAAAAATTTTTGCTAAAAAGCGAAATTTTGTTTTTCGAAAATTTTGTATGGAAATTTCCATAGTAGGAAGGGTAATTGAATAGCATCGGCAAAAGACGGCACCGCGGGCTGCTTGCTGCCCGCGCACCGCGCAACTTCGAGGGTTGACAGCCTCCCGGAGTAGAAAATATTTATTAACTTTTGAACTACCGCACGAGCCAAGCGAGCGAAGCGAGCGAGTCACGGCAGCGGCCAGCGTAAATATTCAAATAGGTAGCGAGGAGCGAAGCGACGAGCGTGTTAGGTTAACTTTTGAACTACTTACCGCACAAGCTAAGCGAGCGAAGCGAGCGAGTCGCGTCAACGGCCGGCCTAAATATTCAAATGGGTAGCGAGGAGCGAAGCGACGAGCGTGTTAGGTTAACTTATGAACTACCTACCGCACGAGCCAAGCGAGCGAAGCGAGCGAGTTGAGGCAGCGGCCGGCCTAAATATTCAAATAGGTAGCGAGGAGCGAAGCGACGAGCGTGTTAGGTTAACTCTTGAACAGTTTATTATGAAAAGTCACTGCCCGCTATCGATAAGACGTTTCAAAAATTTTACCAATATTTGAATAAGTAATTTATAAGCAGTTTAGGTAGCGAGGAGCGAAGCGACGAGCGTGTAAGGTTAACTTTTGAACTACCACACGAGCCATGCGAGCGAAGCGAGCGAGTCACGATAGCGGCCGGCCTAAATATTCAAATAGGTAGCGAGGAGCGATGCGACGAGCGTGTTAGGTTAACTTTTGAACTACCTATCGCACGAGCCAAGCGAGCGAAGCGAGCGAGTCGCGGCAGCGGCCGGCCTAAATATTCAAATAGGTAGTGAGGAGCGAAGCGACGAGCGTGTTAGGTTAACTCTTGAACAGTTTATTATGAAAAGTCACTGCCCGCTATCGATAAGACGTTTCAAAAATTTAACAATAATTGAATAAGTAATTTATAAGCAGTTTCGACTGACTGTAGAATCGCTATTAGCAGATGTTACAAATGGAAAGGAAATTCGAATGCATTTACAAATAACTGAAGATTTCTGCCCTGGGATGAGCCGCGAGCTGCTTGCAGCTCGCGCACCATGCACCCTCGAAGGTGGACAGCCCCCCGGAATAGAAAATATTTGAATGGGGAATTTATAAGCATTACCGACTGACTGTAGAATCGCTGTTAGGAGATGTAACAAATGGATAGGAAATTCGAATGCATTTTCAAATGACTGAAAATTTCTGCCCTGGGATGCTTCGCGGGCTGCTTGCAGCCCGCGCACTACGCTCCCTCGAAGGTGGACAGCCTCCCGGAGTGGAAAATACTTGAATGGGGAATTTATAAGCATTAACGACTTACTGTAGAATCGCTGTTAACAGATAAAAGCAAATTGACGGGGAATTTTAACGCATTTTCTAATGACTGAAGATTTTTGTCCCTGGGATGTACCGCGGGCTGCTTGCAGCCCGCGCACCACGCACCCTCGATGGTGGATAGCCCCCCGGAATAGAAAATATTTGAATGGGGAATTTATAAGCAGTTTCGACTGACTGTAGAATCGCTGTTAGGAGATGTAACAAATGGATAGGAAATTCGAATGCATTTTCAAATGACTAAAGATTTCTGCCCTGGTATGCTTCGCGGGCTGCTTGCAGCCCGCGCACTACGCTCCCTCGAAGGTGGACAGCCTCCCGGAGTGGAAAATACTTGAATGGGGAATTTATAAGCATTAACGACTTACTGTAGAATCGCTGTTAGCAGATGTAACAAATGTACAGAAAATTTGAATATACTTTCAAATGACTGCCCTATTGCTTCAATCCAGGGGCAAAAAGGGCTCGCGGGCTGCTTGCAGCCCGCGCACAACGCACCAGCTAGTTATAATATATAAAGCTACACTACCACTCACTGACTCACTGACTGACATCGGTTTTCTCGGAAACTACGTGGAAAGTGGGGGGGATTTCGACGTGATCGTGTAGAGGTGCGCCGAGTGACCACCGGAAAAATATTGACATCTCCAACACCCTGGACAAGAGAGTGGACCCCTGGAGGTGCGCAAAAACGGTGATACCTGGAGGGGGGGTGTCTGAACAAAAAATGCTCGGAACTGGTGGCGATTACCAGGGGTGGTGGAAAAATGGGGATTTTCGCGAAAACAAGATGGCCGCCGTACTTTGCCAAAATCGCCGTTTATGAATCCTTACGTCCCAAATTTGGCACACGTGCTCTGTTCGAGCCGGCGAATCGATCGGTGCCCCGTTCGAGTGGCTCCGGGCCCCCGTTTCCAACTTCCATACAACGTAAACTCCAACGGCCCGCGGAAACGGTGCGAGTTGGGTGGGGGGTGCCGGAACTAAAAATGATCACCACCCTGGGACGCTACCAGGGAGCCATAGTGGGTCGCTCGATTTTGGATTTTTTCCATTTTTGGCGCAAACATAAAAACGTAAATTTAGACAAGGTGGCGCATCGCGGAAATACACTCACACCATGTTCGTACTCGCCCAGCTCCCAGGATATCCAGAAAAATCCGAAATCTTAAACTTTCCCTCATCTCTCAAAGACGGTCAACGGCCCGCGCAAACGGTAGCAGCTACATCTGGGGTGCTCGAACTAAACTTGGAGTAGACCTCGAGCAATTACCACAGAGTGCAAAAAAAATTCAAAATGGCGGAAAAAATGGCCGCCGCCATACAAATTCTAAAACGGCCATCGCTGGGCCGATCACGCTGAAACTTGGCGCAGGGGCTTTAATCGAGCCTCACATTGAGTTGGCATACTCATAATCGAGTTTCCATCGCTGGTTTCCGAGTTTCATACAACGCAAAATTCGACGGCTCTCTGAAACGGCGCAAGATAGGTGGGGGGTGTAGAACTAAAAAATGATCAGGAAGATGGGGTGCTACCAGGGCAATCGAGAAATTTCAAATCGGACGTAATTTTTTTTCAAAAAATGGCCAATTTTTCAAAGCAAGATGGTGGCGCCGGTTCCGTCACGATCGGTCTGAAAATTGACTTCTGTGCTCTGATTGGTCAGATTTACAAAACTGCATACTCAGAATTTCTCTCAGACCCCCGGTTTCCATTTTCCATACATCACGAAATTCAACGGCTCTCTGAACTGGTGGCACTTAGGTTGGGGTTACCAAGGTAAAAAATGTTTAAAAACTTGGTCCGCTTCCAGGCACATAAATTTTTTTACTAAAAAGCGAAATTTTTTTTTTCGAAAATTTTGTATGGAAATTTCCATAGTAGGAAGGGTAATTGAATAGCATCGGCAAAAGACGGCACCGCGGGCTGCTTGCTGCCCGCGCACCGCGCAACTTCGAGGGTTGGCAGCCTCCCGGAGTAGAAAATATTTATTAACTTTTGAACTACCGCACGAGCCAAGCGAGCGAAGCGAGCGAGTCACGGCAGCGGCCAGCGTAAATATTCAAATAGGTAGCGAGGAGCGAAGCGACGAGCGTGTTAGGTTAACTTTTGAACTACTTACCGCACGAGCCAAGCGAGCGAAGCGAGCGAGTCGCGTCAAAGGCCGGCCTAAATATTCTAATAGGTAGCGAGGAGCGAAGCGACGAGCGTGCTAGGTTAACTTATGAACTACCTACCGCACGAGCCAAGCGAGCGAAGCGATCAAGTTGCGGCAGCGGCCGGCCTATATATTCAAATAGGTAGCGAGGAGCGAAGCGACGAGCGTGTTAGGTTAACTCTTAAACAGTTTATTATGAAAATCACTGCCCGCTATCGATAAGACGTTTCAAAAATTTTACCAATATTTGAATTTATAAGCAGTTTAGGTAGCGAGGAGTTGGTAATTAGGTACCTACCAAAAGTCTTCACTCTTATTCATAACGATTTATTCTTTTGTTTTTTCTATGGATTTAATGAATTGATGATTGATTAAGTATTTTATTGAAAACAAGTGATGTTTGTTTAATGCTTTGTTTTTAAATATTCATGTATCGTTTTCAGTAACTTTTCGAGATTCTACGTGATCTCGTGCCCTCGACATGTTCCAAGCATCTTCTTGCAACAATGGCGGCAACGCAGCGGCAATGGCGTGTATCGCTACCGGTAAGCTTTATTCAATTTATTAGAACTAATTATTAACATAGGTACATATTTTCATAGGGCTCTATTAGGTAATCAATCAGGTTTATCTTTTTTGTGCAAATTGAAATGTTCTAAATAAGTATCTATTTCTTGTATATTATTCAAAGATTTTTTATGAAATTGGTAGGTACCTATCTAATGCTTATGATCCTAATACGTAATTGCCGTTGTCAAGTAGTGTTAAAAAACATTTTTCATTATGCAGTTGCGTATGTACCTAATCGATTACAGAATAAAGTAATTTTCTTTAACTACTAGGTATATTTTTTTCCTAATTCGTTGTAAAAAAATGCGCGGGCATCGTGGACCGGCAATGTCGCGCGATGAGCGGGCGCAGCCGCGGTTGTCGGCGTCGGTCGCCATTTTGTGTGTTAGGTATATTAATTGTGAAAATAAATTAAATATTAGGTAATTCCTTCAATATTATATTCAAAATAATTGTAAATATCCTTAAATAGTAAAAATAATGCTTATTATAATATATCATGATAATATTGTTTCTGACATTGTTATGTACTGTTCTGTATTAACTTACGTTATAGTGATACATACCTACCTATTTTCTTTTTATGGAATTGAACGTATTATATTTATTTTGTAATGTAATGCATAAATGTATAGATAAAATAGCTTTCCGCCCGCGGCTTCACCCGCGTTTTCAAAGAAACAGTACTATATTATTTTCCTAATTCGTTGTAAAAAAATTCGCGGGAATCGAGGACCGGCAATGTCGCGCAATGAGCGGGCGCAGCCGCGGTTGTCGGCGTCGGTCGCCATTTTGTGTTAGGTATATTAATTGTGAAAATAAATTAAATATGTATTAGGTAATTCCTTCAATATTATATTCAAAATTGTATATATCCTTAAATAGTAAAAATAATGGTTATTATAAGTAAATCATAATATTGTCTTAGACATGTTATGTACCTACTGTTCTGTATTAACTTGCGTTATAGTGATACATACCTACCTATTTTCTTTTTATGGAATATTTATTTTGTAATGTAATGCTTATAATTTATATGTATAGATAAAATAGCTTTCTGCCCGCGGCTTCGCCCGTGTTTTCAAAGAAAAACCCGCATAGTTCCCGTTCCCGTGGGATTTCCGGGATAAAACCTATCCTTTGTGTTAATCCAAGTTATGTGTGCTAAATTTCATTGTAATCGGTTCAGTAGTATTTGCGTGAAAAAGTAACAAACGCACACACATCCTCACAAACTTTCGCATTTATGATAGTAGTAGGATTATTGAAATTTTCGGTTAAATTTCAATTGTTGAATAAGAATTAAATAAAATCAAATTTCAATTCATTTTTCTCACTCTTCAAATTTTGTAGCGAAATTAATTTACACTTAGATTAATTATTGTAGAAGCAAGATTTATATGTTTTAGAATAGTATTGGAGGCGGAAGAACGACTTTAAGTTGTATCGTATAGTACCTATAACTACTAGAATTTGAATTGATAGGTAATAATTAAGAATTGATTTTGATTTCATACGGTTAATTATACCTATATTATGACTTAATAAAAGAATAGGTACACCATATTACGTAAGTACATAGTTTTAAAATTAACATGTCAAATAATTCTAGATATGTTTGATTATACGAGTATAATATTATATCATAGTACACTGCTGCGTCTCAGTATTGTTGCGAATATTTTTTTATAGATTGCGGGGTAAGTTAACCTACAATGACGCTACATCTTCTATTCGTATTTCGTAGCGAGTTACGTATATTTTTTAGAGTAGTTTCGACTCCTTGGACAATTTGGATCTCAACCGATATCTAATCGAAATTTTTGTGTTAAGAAGTTTAAGAAAGGTAATGGTAATTTCACCAGGGATACCTTCTTTAACATACCTATTTCATACTGATTTTTATTTTATAATCATACAATGCATTCTTTGTTTGGAACATTTCAATTTGCTTAACATAATATATATAATATGTTTCTATATTCATATAAATAGGTTTCTTCTGACCTGATAAAATGTCATTTTGTTTTTATTATTATTTTAATCGGTTAAATTATTATTAAAGGGTCAACGCATCAAGCCGATCCCCGGTTTAAGGGTAACAACGCACAATGTGTCGCGATGGCAACATGCGCGGCTGTATATTCTTCTATTCTAAATAGAGCCGTATTTTCTCGGGAAAATATAGACACTATTTTAGAATTCGGTGATATGTTATATATTCAAATAAGACCACTTGGGGTTGCGCACAATCATCCTCATTTATACCCTGAAGAATTGCCTTCTGATATACGTGTAGGGACCTATTTGGCTAAAATTAAACCGATGGCAGACAACGATAGTTGGATCGACAACGGGCTGTTTCCCACATGTGACGGCGACATAGCCACTTACACTTTACAATTAAAATTAATCCTAAAAAATAAAATATTTCACACTACACACAACGACTCCACACATAGCTACCTTTTCACCGGCGCTAATAATACGATATCTTTTTGGAGGTCAAATAATAAGTATTTTATTTTTAATAGCCATAACGTAGACGCGAATAATAAGTACGTACATAACCCGCATTCGGTAGGAGCCGCACGTCTCTTTCAGTGCAACAATTTAGATACTCTTGCAAAATTTTTGTTTTGGAATCCGTCGTTTGGTAGTCAATATCAAATTCATAAAATAATTTTAAATAATTTTCATAGTGTAAATATTATTAATGAATTAGTTAGTGTAGATGACCAATTAGTTAGTGTAGACAACCGATTAGTTAGTGTAGACTGCCAATTAGTTAGTTTAGACGACCAATTAGTTAGTGTAGACGAATTAGTTAGTGTAGACGACCCTAAATTATCTATTTTAAAGCCAGTAGTTTTAGTTACTAAAGGTATACCCCCAAAATATGACCCTAAATTAAATTCCCTAAAACCAAAAGTTTTAATTCAAAATATTCGCGACCCTAAATTATCTATTTTAAAGCCAGTAGTTTTAGTTAATAAAGGAATACCCCCAAAATATGACCCTAAATTAAATTCCCTAAAACCAAAAGTATTACTTAAAAATATTCGCGACCCTAAACTTACAACACTCACACCAGTTGTCTCCATCGCAAAATTACCCGATGTTAGGATTGTAGGTAAAAAACGCGGTAGACCGGTTAAATATAATAAATCTAAAGCACACAAACAAAACAATAATATAAACGCAGATTCGGATAGTTCATCAGTAAATTCAGTAGAAGTAGGACGTAAGAGGGGACGACCAGGTAGGCGATCTATAGATGCAGATTCTCATTTAAAAGCGGTCACAAAATATAATAAAAATCATCCCGAGGTTAATAGGCAGGCAGTTCAGAAGTACAGTCAGAATAATCCCGAAATCAATAAGCAAGCCGTTCAAAAATATACACAATCTAATCCGGAGGTTAATAGGCAAGCGGTAGATAAGTACAATAAAATTAATCGAAATCTAGACGTGGAATTACGGAATTCCAACAATTTAATAGGTACAAAGAGTGGCGACGGCTTAACTGTCGTCAAATTGTATAGTTTTAAAAACATTTCGTTATTAGATAGGGAAGCGTTTTTGTGTAGGCACTGTAATGCTAGATTGTTCTTTGAGGAAAAGAATCGTAACAAGTGGTGTTGTGGGGCTGGCGCTTATAACGTTCAAAATTTCCCGCCTTTAAATGAACCATTTTATAGCTTTCCTTCTTTTTTGCATAAACCTAGGGCTTATAATAATTTATTTGCTTTTAGTGCGTTAGGTGTTTCACACGGATTTCAACATCCAACCACGGGGGTATCATTTTTAAAAATTCAAGGGAGGGTTTATCACAGAGTTTTCGATCTTGCGTACTCAGAAACTACTAACCCGGCTGGACTTTATATTTATGATAACAGTGAGCGAGAGAGCGTCGCTTCAAATTTAAATCTAGATTTAACAGTCATTCGGTCCATCACAAATTTCTTGCATAGTCATAACCCTTATATAGAGTGCTTCAAGCGGCTGAGCCAAGAACCATCCGACCACGCACACCTCATTTTTGAACACACCACACGACGCACACATGGCAACATTCTCGGTGATATGCCTTTGGGCAACGAGATTGCTGCCATTATAAGCAATGAGCAGGAGCGCTATATTCCGCGCGCCATTGCCATCTGGAAAATTGGCGACAAAAAGCCTCACACAGTAGATATAATGCACCCCTTATATGAAACTTTTCAATATCCATTATTGTATCCGCACGGTAACCCTGGATGGTTTCCTAACAAAACGGACAATAATGGAGCAAAACTAACCCAAAACAAATATGTTAGATGTCTCCTTCTGAGCGAACCCCGTTTCAACGATTTTAATCGTTTGTCCGAAGAGTGGTTAGTTGATATGCAATGTAGAATTTTAGAAGAAAGACTTCGTTACCTGTATAACATCCAAAAAGGTAACACGGATAATGCTCTCCGTTCCGCTCCATTAAGAGAAGTAGAGTCAGTTTTACGACAGATCAGTGTAGATGAGACTATTCGAGGAGAGGGTGGGGTTGTGCCTGGTAGAGTTTATTTGCCGAGTAGTTACACGGGGGGGCCTAGATATATGAAGCAAAAGTATATGGATGCTATGGCAGTAGTTAACAGATTAGGATTGCCATCTTTTCTTTTAACTTTAACTTGCAATCCCAAATGGCCTGAAATACAAAATTCAACAACAGGTCATCATAATACGCCTTCAATTTGTGCTAGAGTTTTTAACATTAAATTACAACAACTTTTGAGGGATCTTCGCACAGGGGTTTGGTTTGGTAAAATTGTTTATATTTTATATGTAATAGAGTTCCAAAAACGGGGATTACCACACGCTCATATCTGTTTTGCAGTCGAGGGTGGTGGCCCCGTTCACGGTACTGATGTAGATAAATTCATTAGAGCAGATATTCCTGACGCTTCAGAAGTTGATGGAAAATTGAGGAAAGCCGTTTTAGATTATATGGTTCATGGTCCATGCGGTCCACCGCATAGGACAGATTTAAAATGTTGGGATAGTGAAAAAAAAAAAATGTACAAGCTATTTCCCAAAACCAGAGACAGAGGTCACGCATTGTAATGATAAAGGGTTTATAAATTTAAAGCGTAACAGTAAAAATACAGCCACCATTAAATACAGAGGGAGGGATGTAGAAATTAGTGATTTGTGGATAGTACCGTACAACGCTGCCCTTCTCCTTAGATACGATTGTCATTTAAATTTAGAATCAGTGTCCACTCGAACTGTAATTAAATATCTTTTCAAATATATGACCAAAGGTCCAGACGAGGCTCGAGTCGCCATTGTTCCAGATGAACACAAAAATAACGAAATAGAACAGTACGTCACAAAACGATACATCGGTTCTGGTGAGGCTGCTTGGAGAGTTTTTGAGTTTGACGTCACGGGACGTGAGCCCACTGTTAAGATGTTAGATGTTCATTTAGAAAATCACCAGTCAATTTTTTTTAAGGCGGGAAATGAAGAACGTGCAGTTCAAAATTCAGATTCGGATCTCATCACGTATTTTAATCGTCCCCTCGGTGAAGAATTTGATAGGTTAACATATTTAGATTTTTACGAGAGGTACATAGTTCACTCCAGCCGCCCCTCAACAAAAAATACAATCATTTACGAAATGAATAACGGAAAATTTTTGACAAAAAGACAGAGGGGAGAAATAGTGACGCGTTTATTTTGGGTCGCGCCCAACAGAGGTGAACAATTTTATTTAAGATTACTGTTAGCTTTACACCCCTGCCGTAGTTACAGGGATCTTTATAACTTGGGTGGTCCAAATTGTAACACATTCCAGGAAGCCGCTAAAGCCGTTGGGATCGCCAACGATGAAGCCGAATACGAGATAGCTATGCAGGAAGCTTCATGTTTTTTGACCGGACCACGCCTGCGTAACTTTTTCGTATTATTGGCTGTTAACGGGGTAGCAGTAGCGACACTGTGGGAAAAATTTAAAAATGAACTAGCTGAAGACATCCTTAACCGCGTAGATAACGATCCGGATAGAGCGTACACCCAGGCCTTGGTTCAAATTGACCGTCTATTGCGTAAACATGGTACGTGTTTGTTAGAGCAAGGTTTGCCTGACGCGTACGATGACACTACCGAATTAGGCCGTGAGAAGGCTCTACACGATGCAGACGGATTACGCGAATTTGTAGATATTTGGACGCCCAAGCTGTCTCATGACCAGCTGCAAGTGTTCGAATATGTGCAAAATTTGCTCATTGATGATAGTTTTCGAAATAGTAACGAAAGTGCTATTTATATAGACGGTCCGGCAGGCACTGGTAAAACGTTGCTTTTAAATACGATAGCAGCGTACGTGAGGGGCGTACTCAACGGTGTAGTTTTGTGCACTGCGAGTTCAGGTATTGCCGCGCAGAACTATGTAGGCGGGATGACCGCGCACAGTATGTTTAGGTATCCGTTGAGCGCTATTGACGATTTAGGGTATTGGTACGTAACAAACGGAACCCAGAGAGCTGAACTCATACTACACTCCGATTTAATTATTTACGACGAAGCACCGATGGTACACAAGTACCTCATTCATTTGTTAGATAGGTCTTTGCAAGACTTGACAAAGTCTAATAAAAGTTTCGGGGGAAAGGTTATCATCTTTGCCGGAGACTTTCGTCAGATTCCACCAGTAGTTACCAACGCCAAGTGTCATTCCGATATATTTAATGCTTCAGTCAAATCATCGCCCTTATGGCAGAGTTTAAAGACGTTTTCACTAACTACACCTCAGAGGTGTAGTGAAGATAGTGTATTTTCCGATTTTTTGCTTCAAATAGGTTCTAACAATTTGCCTTTACATTCGGTAAAGGTCGGCAGATCTTGTCAAAATTTAATAGACCTTTCACTTTTATCATTTACTACAGATTTAAATGAGTTAATTAATTTTGTTTTTTCGGATTTCCTTTTAGAACACGAGCCAGAAGTTTGCATAGGTAGAGCCATTCTTTCAACTCACAATTCTAATATTAGGGAAATAAATAGGACTGTATTAGACCGTTTGCCAGGCGATCTTTTACATTTCTATTCAGTAGATAAAACGGCCACGGATGACACTGACGAATTGTATTTAGGCGTGGACGTGTTGAATAGTATGCACCCTAAAGGTATACCAGAACACGATCTCACATTAAAAGTAGGATGCATTTGCATGATAATACGTAACCTTAGTTTTTCGGATCATTTAGTTAATGGTACGAAAGTTATAATCGTAGGGACTTCACCTCGATTGATAACAGTTCAGAAACCGGGAATAGCCGAATTGTTTTTTATACCGCGAATCATGTTCAAAGCCCCCATTGATCATAATAGACCGATAGAAATGTGTCGATTGCAATTTCCCCTTCAGGTGTGTTATGCAATGACCATTCACAAGAGTCAAGGCCAAACCATTAATAGGGTTGGCATTGATTTAAGATCGGATGTCTTCAGTCACGGACAGTTGTACGTGGCATTAGGTCGCGTACGGGATAGGAACGATTTAATGCTTCTTGTACATAGGGAAAAATTAATAGACGGTAAACCTTACGTTAATAACGTCGTCATTCCACAGTTACTTTAGGGATTTCCCACCACGCATTACACTATTCACTTTGCAATTAATTGGTAGATTGACGAGTTACACTTGCAAGCATTACACACTCGGCTTCCTGGAATGAAATTGTTCACCTCCGTTCTATATCAGAAAAATCAATTCTTAAAATCAAATCATGTTGCCAACGTTTACATTGTGCGTATTTTTTATGAACTCTTATCATCATGACACTTATATTAAAAAACGAATTGATTCTACGTTAAAGTTGAAACACTGTAACAAATTATTTGTATTAAAGTAAAATGCGAGAGCGAATGTGTAAGTTTGTTATTGGTTTAAAGGTTGTATGCGCATTGTCAAGTATTTATGTCAGTGGCGGTGACAGTAATTTATAAAATTGACTGAACTTTTCTTATGTCTATTAATAATGTCATGGATATGTAAGTCATAGCAGCTGCTTGGTTCATAGGAATTTAATTGGATTTGAATGGACCTTATCGGCTCGGTGACCGGTGGAAATGCGTGTCCACCTCGGGGGCCGCTTGCGCGCATTTCCGCTCGACACCGACCCGGTACCGTCCGCGGATCTCATACCTTCCGTTGGACTAAGTTTCTGCTATTGTCTTTCATGATCCATCGTTATTCTATGTTCGTTGGGCTGTATTTTCATTTTTATGAAATGCATCACGTCCGACGTATATTTACAGTACAACGGGCTACATCATTACTTCTAATATCACACTTACATTCGCTGAGCGCATTTTACAGTAATATTTAAATATTGTCTAACTATGCTTCAATTTTCTATGTACATTAATCAATTTTGTTTTTTAACATAAACTTACATGCACAACACAAACTATATTTTTTGTACATAAAATCAATTAAGTATAGTTTTATATAGACTATACTAGAGTAAACTAGAGTAAATTAATTTAGATCGTGTAAATTATTGATGTAGAATGTAGATATTTTATTCATACATTTTATTTACGTGTATACGTGTGTATTTTTGATAGAATCATATTTATATTTATTTTATTTTATTTTATTACACGCATAACGCTTTACTTAAACACGTGTCATTCATAACACACCTTACAAATTTTTTTTCTTTTATAGTTAAGTACAATAGTAGTAATTAGTGTATATCGAGTAGTTAGAAAGTAGTTAGGTAACTCCGCCTGTGTTTGAGGGTGAATAGAATAAATTTTATCAGATTATTTTATTCTACCTCATCGCAGCCAGTCCCAAGCCTGGATAAAGGAGGAGGTGGTAGTTTTGCATTAATACAGAAAGTTTCAGATCTCATTTGCTCAGCATGATGTGAAGCACCTCACTGCCAGTAAGAAAATTGAAAAGTGTTCCTTTTTACGGATATTTGTCATAGGTTTTTATATTATATCTTTTATAACCTTTTAATTAGCTTTCTAAAATTATGAAACAACTTGGTATATTATTTTATATTTTCCAGATTGCAGAGGACAACAATATGACGACATTCAATCACAAGTTAAGTATATTATGTGTATTTGTTGGCGTAATTCGTATTTGAGTAAAATGAAGAATTAAAAAAAACATCTTGAGTAAATTTGGACAAAACTATGGATGCAAAACTCTTAAAAAAAGTGTATAAGTAAAACGTTTTACGTTTAAATTGATTGCCAGTGATAAAAAATGAGAATAATCAAATATATTTTTGTTTTGTTTTCAGAAACGCCATTGATTACCAGGAGAAATAGGAAAATATAGAAGACCAGTTTCATCCATAGGAAGAAAGACGCTTATTTTACCAATAAAAGGACTTGAGGGCAAAATATTTTTACATATTAGGTATAGAAAAAGTCTTTAATTTTGATGAGAAAAAATAACAATGTTGAATTTGTAGTACATAATATATTTATTGGCCTAATTCCTGTTTGTGAAAAATTTAAATTGCATAAATATAATACATCATGATTAAATTTACATTTTAATCGATTTCGAAACAGGAGGTAGTTCTCAATTGGCTTTTCAGTGGGATAACTGATTTTCAGTTTCCTTTTTTATTTATTTGAAAGCTGCCTGCAATGTGGTCCCAATTATCAAATCTTAACGATTTAGTTTCAAATTGAAGGTTTTAATTAAATGTGTTTTTTTTTTTCAGAAATACTACAAATTGCTCGATAACATAAGGAAGTTTCATCAGGAGGAGGAAATGAATTCAATATATTTTCATATATAAAACAAGCTTTGATAGTATATATTCGTAAAAAATGGAATCACCAGTTAAGTATATTAATTATATTTTTGGCCCAATTTATGTGTATGAAACAATTAAACTACATAAAGTAAATAGTTTCTTCAATGTGACCTTATTTATTTCGCTTTGTTAAATTTGTATAATTAAATGTCTTGTATTTTGTCACAAATACAAATATATTATAAAACATACAAATATTTGTTACTATTAGAATCATAATTCTTTATTAATTAATTTATACATTTTATTTCTAACTATATTGGTCCTACATAAACAATGAGTTTTATAAACAAAAATATATAAATATTTTAAACAATTTCAGCCAGACGCGCAAGGCGGTCAAAGGTCAGCGTTACTAAGAAGAAACACGTGAAAGCACGAAACAGCAGACCACCAGCGTGCCCCGCAGCTACCCGCATTGCTACACTCCTATTGGTCTTAGAACGATGTTATAGCCTATATTATGTTGATCCGACCTGTTCATAATATTTATTCAAAATTTGGAAGTTAATCAATGCAGTACTATTTGCGTCTAGCTCGGGGTAGCATATTTTTTTTCGATTATTATTTTGTAGAAGACGCCTCAAGTGTTAAAAAAATGTTCAGTGTATATTCCTACGTTTTTTTATGTATAGATTTTATTTAAGTTGTATGTTATTCGTTTTTTGTTATTTTGATTTTGTATAAATTTATACCTATAGATTTTCTTTAAAAATGAAAAAATGTACCTATTACTTATGTACTGTTACCATTAGTTGAATAATATAGTCATGTTAATAAAATAATTTTAGTTTCAATTATTGTTGTTTTATTCGCAATTCAAAAATAATTATTTTAATACATATTGATTTTATGAAACTTTATTTTAATATAATTAATCTATTTGATTAGATAAATTGCCTACCATCTACTACACAAGATAATGTTTAGTACTTACCTACTTAAAATTAGCTTTTTCTTACGCTATTAACTTAATGATCTAAGTACCTATGCCATAGAAATGAACCTACTAAAATCATTGTTCACATGTTCGATTCAATAAACAGCGTATGAAGAACTTAACAAATTACAAAATTCTACTATGTACATAAGAGTAGTTTTTGTTCACCCTATAGCTGAAATGATAGCGATGTAGCATTATATTATATTGTCGCTATCTACATTGTATCGACGTATGCAATGATATTTACATTGCAAACCGACAGATGGAACTGAAAATAAACTATTTTTTTATAATAAACGTAGGTATAACTTCCTAACACCTAATTTAGTAGGTAGGTACATAAATTAAAAAAGGCACTCATATAAAATTAAAAATATAGATATTATTTGAAAGAGAATTATAAAAAAAAAAACAGCACTGATGAATGAATAAATGAAAATTAAACTAAAGATTTTAACTACATACCTAGGTACATAATTAGGGTTATTGTAAATTTGCCACAAAGTTAATTCGTCACCTAAAAAAGTATGTGTAAATTTGCCACACTTTTATTTTTTTAAAGTTAATTCGTCACGATTTAATATCAAGTATTGTAAATTCGTCACATCGATAATTTAAGTACAGATAGCAAAAAAATTAAACAATAAATTAATTTAAAATGTTTATTTCTTAATCAGTTTTAGATTTTCAACCTTACATGTAAAAAAATCACAGTCAAATTGGATGGCGATGGACTTTGTAAAAACATAAGGAAAAGCATAACAAAGTTAAATTTTGCTAAAAACCAAGGAACATCTATTTTGTATATGTTCTAAAAATTCACAGCAGTTATAAAGAGTATTACTTAAGAAATATCTAATATCTACATTATTCTACATAGGTAATGATAAAAAATCACAGTTCTCTCTATAAATATTTTTAAAATGTAATGAAATGAGAGCGGCTCTATAACTAATTAGACCGCCTCCTTCGTACAGTGGTTGACGCGTGAGCGTAAAACCGAGGGGTCCTGGGTTCGATTCCCGGTGGAGACGAAGAAAAAAAAAATGTCTCGGTCTGGCAGGACACAGAAGGCTGATCACCTACTTGTCCCTAAAGAAAATCGATCAGTGAAACAAATGTGTAATGCATCTGCCCCTTACCCCACTTGGGGACATGGGACTTCACTTCACTATAACTAATATTTATCACAATCGTATAAAAATAAGGATAAAATATTTTTCACCTATTTTGTATACAGGGTGTAAGGGACAGCCTCCCGAAAACTTTAACCATGGAATCATTCTGAGCAATTTTCTCAAAGAAAGCATATTGTGGAAATGAAAAAAAAAATTTCAACCTCCCATACAAAATTAGCATCTCACTCGAAAATTTTGTATGGGAAGCCGAATTTTTTTTTTCATTTCCGCAATATGGTTTCTTTGGGAAAGTTGCTCAGAAAGATGACCTGAGTCCATGATCAAAGTTTTCGAAAGACTGTCACTTACACCCTGAATGTTCTAAAAATATACAACAGTTATAAAAAATATAACTTAACATCTATATTATTCTACATAGGTAATCGTAAAAATCACAGTTCTCTTTATAAATATTTTTAAAATGCAATGAACTAAAAGCGGCTCTACAATATTTATAACAATCCTATAAAAATAAGGATAAAATATTATTCTTTTATTTTAACAAGTAAAGATATTGCTTACTTACTTACTTTACTTAAATCATATCCTATAATATTAGAAAAACACAAAGCATATAAAAATCAAAACTCAAACAGACTAGCGCGTTTCATGATCATGACAATTAATAAATCACAGTTAAAATCACATTAATTATTTTTATAAGTCAACTTTCGTTTTCCATAAAAATAAAAATTCTAATACATAAAAAATCATTTCAAACTTTTAAAAAGCGCAAATCAATTTGACTAAATAATGAATTTACCTTATGTTATTGATGAATTTACCTTATGTGAATGATGACTGTAATATTAAAATGTAAATCATTATATTGCTGGTTTCATCGCAGGCTGAAAGGTATAATTCACTTGCCTTGCTTGCTGGCGGTACTTTACTACTTGTGGCAAATTTACAATAACCCGAATATACCTGTGACGAACTTACACATACTTTTTAAGGCATGTGACGAATTTACTTTCAATGTATGGAGTTTTAAAAACGTGACGAATTAACTTTGTGGCAAATTTACAATAACCCATTATTATGTACTTATGAAAAAAAAAAATTAACATACACGTTACGTTGTCAACAGTTATTTTACAATAATTAAAGTTATAATATTGTAATTCGTATTGCAAAAATAAAAACTTTCTTCCTTACTTTTACTCTGCCTTCTCTTCTTCGAGAGAAACTTTATTGAATTAAAGTATCAGGCAACTCTTCTATTTTTTCGCTATACCTTCTTATGTAACTCGCCCTTTTCGTTTCGTGTTAATTAATTACACCACTGTGCCTATTCTTCTTTCTCTTCTTTATATCTTCTCTAAATTCTTCTTAATACGTTATAGTTTATACTATATGTAATTTAAAAAAAGTTAACGTTAACCTGTAATATTAAGAACTCATTGTATATAAAGTACATACTATCATTATGTAAAATACATTTTATCTTAATGTACCTAATGTTGGAATACAGCTGGTCGACTGGTTATTTATTTTGTAATTTGAAACATTTCATTGCTTGCTTGCTTGAAATAATTAAAGTGACTATGTAGTAAGTACGGTTATCGTACAAACTCCAAACCTAAATCGAGAACTGAAGAATTGTTATACTAACTACAATCAATTGCTTTTTTCACATGCATATATAATATATCTATAAAATATATTTTTTGTTTTTACTAGATACATAAGTAGAACATTTATGTTTACGTATCACCTATAAGTTTTTGTTATTTACAATATTTTAGTAAGACAATGTAAAATGTATGAAACACTCT
This sequence comes from Colias croceus, assembly GCF_905220415.1. Lineage (NCBI taxonomy): Eukaryota > Metazoa > Arthropoda > Insecta > Lepidoptera > Pieridae > Colias > Colias croceus. The sequence continues at coordinate 1,334,866 of NC_059567.1, forward strand.
AAGAGTTGAAAACATCTTTTGTTAGTATGATAACCATATTCTTGAATATTTTACAACGCAAAAAAAAACTACATTATCAAAAACAATTAATCAATATCATAATTACTTCGAAAATGCATAGTGTCTTATTGTGATTTTTTTACCAAGGATATCTTTGCCCGAAGATCAATTCATAAGTAAATTTTTAAATTGCAAAAATACCGCAACATTCAAAGTATTTGGTGTAAAATAGGTTCTATGTCTGACAACACTGCCGTATGTGTCGCTAACTTAAATTAGCAACTTGTTGTAACTCGTCGAATATCATGTGTGATTTCGCGGGCAAAAATGGTGAAAGTTCAAGTATATATAACTCATAATATGTTATTAAATAACGTTTGAAATATTATAACTACCACTGAAGGTTGTTTTAAACAAAAGTTACAATGGTGGGCAAAATTACCTAATAATGTAGCGATCTATATTTTACAACATTGCTCAGCATCAAAAGAAGCTTAGGGTTAGCACATTTTATATTACCACATAATTTGATAGTTAATAAATATTATTTCTATTCGGTTAATTTCGGAAAAATAAACCTAATTTGGTATCCCGGAAATAACCATGGTAAATAAAGTTAAATCACTGAATTTTAAGCACAACTTAAATGAAAAATATGATTATTTTTATTTAATTGTCAATGAACGATATTCTGTTTTGCTTTTTTTGTCTTTTTATTGCCTACAACATAATCCCACTACGAAATCTTTGCAGCAAAAGAAATCGAAAGAATGCTCATTTTACTGAGATGTACCAGCTTTTTGGAAAAATAAAATGCGATTTATATGAAAAAGAGAAAAAAAAAATGCCTGGGTAACATTTCCCAGCCTCTGAAGGTTCCCGACCTTTCATGATATTGCTTTGACTTTTAAAGTAAACGACATCTTTCGTTTTGTGAATATTTCACGGTATATTAATAAAATAATATTAATAATCATATCCATTTAAATTTTGTTTACATGATAGTGATAACATTCACTCAACATTTATCAAATTTGATAGTTAGAATAAATAACAATTATTTATAGGAACTTAAAATTGTTTTTATTTTGTGTATCCGTGATCTGTCCATTTTTTTTTCAAATACGCAAATATTTTGGTTAGGTTAGCATAATTATTATGACATATTATATGAGATGTAATATAAAATAATATTAATACATACTTATAACTTGAGAGAAACGCCCCGCATTATCAATCGTAATATTCTATTGTTTCGACACTGTCTACATCTAGCCACCACCATCACTGCAGGCGCGACGCAGCGCCAATGCAAAGCGACTTGGGGCACCGCACTCACCTCTGCGCCAGAGCCGCTCCTGCGCCCGCCGCGGCGCGCTGCCGGCCCGGCCACGTCTCGCCGCCGAGCGAGGCCGCTCGCGCGCAGCTCCGCCCGACACCGGCCCGGTACCGTCCGCGGATCCATTCCTTCCGTTGGACTAAAAGCGCCCGCTATCGTCTTTCATGATCCATCGTTATTCTATATTCGAAGGGCTATCATTTCATTTTTATAAATTGCATCACGTCCGACGTATATTTACAGTACAACGCGCTACATCATTACTTCTAATATCGTACTTTTACATTCGCTGAGCGCATTTTACAGTAATATTTAAATATTTTGTCTCGCTATGCTTCAATTTTCTATATAGATCAATCAATTTTGTTTTTTAACATAAACTTACATGCACAACACAAACTATATTTTTGTGTACATAAAATCAATTAAGTTTAGTTTATAGGTATATAGACTAGAGTAAACTAGAGTAAATTAATTTAGATCGTGTAAATTATTGATGTAGAATGTAGATATTTTATTCATACATTTTATTTACGTGTATACCTAAGTATGTATTTTTGATAGAATCATGGTTATATTTATTTAATTTTATTTTATTACACGCATAACGCTTTACTTAAACACGTGTCAATCATAACACACTTTACAATTTTTATTTCTTTTATAGTTAAGTATAATAGTAGTAATTAGTGTATATCGAGTTCTTAGACGGTAGTTAGGTAACTCCGCCTGTGTTTGAGGGTGAATAGAATAAATTTTATAAGATTATTTTATTCTACCTCATCGCAGCCAGTCCCAAGCCTGGATAAAGGAGGAGGTGGTAGTTTTGCATTAATACAGAAAGTTTCAGATATAATTTGCTCAGTATGATGTGAAACACCTCGCTGCCAGTCAAAAAAATTGAAAACAGTGTTACTTTTTGCGGATATTTGTCATAGGTTTATATTATCTTTTATAATCTTCTTATTATCTTTCTAAATTTATGATACAACTTATATATTTCATATTTTCCAGATCGCAGAAGACGGACAAACAACACAAAATAATAGGTTTAATATGACAACATTAAATCACAAGTTAAGTATATTATATTTGTTTGGCATAATTCCTGTTTGTCTAAAAAGGAGCATTAAAAAAACATTATATCCTGATTAAGTTTAGATAACAAAAGTATGGATGCAAAACTCTCAATAAATTTAAAAAAGTGTATTAAAACGTTTAAAATGATTGCCAGTGATAAAAAATGAGGATAATCAAATATTTTATAAATGTTTTTTTTTTCAGAAACGCCACAATTGATTCCCAGTAGAAATAGGAAAATATAAAAGACCAGTTTCATCCATAGGAAGAAAGATACTACTTATTTTACCAATAAAAGGACTTGAGGGCAAAATATTTTACATATTAGGTACATATAAAGTTTTGATGAAGAATTTTGATGAGAAAAAATATCAAGTTAAGTACATAATATTCTTATTACATACATTACATATATTCTTACATAATTATTGTTTCTCTAATCGTAACAATGTCTAGGGGCCACTGAAAACCAGCTCTGTGTGTGCATAATTGCAGCATAGATTATGCTGAGTTGGCTTCCCTTTTTCAAGGACACTGTTTTATAATTGATTTTCTTTATTTTTATTTTTTTTTTCTCATGTTCTTTTTTTTACTTTTTTTCTTGTGTGTAAATTTTATGTGATTTTATGTGATTTTCTTTTTTTTGTACCTATTGATGTTATTTATTGATGTCCTTGAATTAAATGTTTTTTCTTTCTTTTCTTATAATATATTTATTGACCTAATTCCTGTTTGTGAAACATTTAAACTGCATAAATATAATAAATAACACATCATGATTAAATTTACATTTTAATCGACTTCGAAATTGGACTTAATCTCTTTTTCGCTTTGTTAAATCATAATTTTTCACTGGGAAAACCGATTTTGAGAATTCTTTTTCTTTTTATTTGAAAGCTGCCTGCAATGTGGTGGTCCCAATTATTTGATTTAGTTTTGACAAATTGAAGGTTTTCATTAAATGTGGATTTTTTTTTTCAGAAATGCCACAAATTACTCTATAACATAAAGACAGTTTCATCAGGAGGAGGAATGACACAACCAATAAAAGGAATAATTGAAGTCAAAATAATTAAACATATATAAAACAGGCTTTGTATCAGTACAAAATGGAATCACCAGTTAAGTATATTAATTATATTTTTGGCCTAATTTTTGTTTATGAAACGATCAAACTACATAAAGTATTGATAAAAAATAGTTTCCTCAATGCGACCTTTGTTACTATTAGAACAAAATATAATTTTTTATAAATTTATGCTATATATTTGTAGTAAAATACATTAAAATTTTTAATTTCTAACTATAAAACTCTCGTCACAAACAATAAGTTTTATAATAAACATCACTGATAAAAACCAAAGTTGTGACTTGCAAGAATTCATATTAAGTATATCTATTCATAAATTGAATTTCAATCGACTATTCTTGACTACTATTCTTGATTTTTTATTGATACTCATACTTATGCATATAAAAAAGGATAGCAAAAATATTCATATTTTAAACAATTTCAGCCAGACGCGCCAGGTGCTCAAAGCAGCGTTACTAAGAAGAAACACGTGAAAGCACTAAACAGACCACCATCGTGCTCCGTGGCTTTATCCGCATTGCTAGGCTCCTATTGGTCTTAGCACGATGTTATCTAATATGTATGTTTAGCCTATAAGATGTTAATCCGACCGGTTAATATATTATATATTCAAAATTTTATGTTTATCTATGCACTATTGTTTGCGTCTAGCCCGGGGTGGGGTAGCATATTTTTTGCTTCGATTATTATTTTGTAAATTGCACCCAAAAAATATTCAAGTGTATTTTCCTACGTTTTTTTATGTATAGATTTTATTTAAGTTGTATGTTATTCGTTTTTTTGTTATTTTGATTTTGTATAAATTTATACCTATAGATTTTCTTTAAAAATGAAAAAATGTATTACTGTTACCATAAGTTGAATAATATAGTCATGTTAATAAAATCATTTTAGTTTAAATTATTGTTGTTTTATTCGCAATTCAAAAATAATTATTAACATTGATTTTATGAAACTTTATTTTGATAAATGTAATTAATCTATGTAGATAGCTGTTTTATTATTGAAATAATTAAAGTTTTGATTAGATAAATTGCCTACCATCTACTACACAAGACAATGTTTAGTACTTATTACCTACTTAAAATTAGCTTTTTCTTATGCCATTTACTTTATGATCTAAGTATGCCATAGAAACACATAGAAATGAACCTACTAAAATCATTTTTCACATGTTCGATTCAATAAACACAGTGTATGAAGAACTTAACAAATTAATCATTGCAAACCGACAGATGGAACTGATATTTATAACTACCTATATTTTTTTATAATAAACGTAGGTATAACTTCCTAACACTTAATTCAGTAGGTACATATAAATTAAAAAAAGGCACTATATGTACATACCTTATCATATAAAAATTAAAAATATATTATTTGAAAGAGGATTATAAAATGATAGAATTAAGAAAAACGCTGATGAATGCATATATGAAAATTTTAACTAATTAACTCCTAACTATTACATATTTAAATTGTTGGCTTGCAGCTAAATTACTAAAATACCTAAGAGACTATAAATATTGAGAAAACAACTTCAATAAAAAATCTTGTTGATTTTTTATTGAAGTTGTTTTCTCTTGTTCTTCTTGTTCTCTACTTGTTGTAGTCAATTTAATGTAACTAGATAAGAAAAAATAACGATAGGTAACAAACTAGATATTATTTCGAGGTTTTACATAACGAACTAACAACTTAACATTTAATTTTAATATCAGCTACACTCGACAGGGGGACTTGTTTATATAATTCAGTTTTTTGTTAGTTTATAAACAAGACAAGAGGTAACCATTATTATTCAAGTAGGTATATCTTAAGGTATATGAATATGTTCAATGAAATTAAAACACCATTATTTAGATATCTTATTTTGTATTGTAGGTATCTTTCAAAAACACGTTTTGCAAATTTCGAGATCATTTTTTCATTATATAATTTCAATCTTCTATTTTCATTATTGCTTCTGTTAAAAACAATCGCTTTCTATATTATCGAAGTCGTTCAAAACTGAAAGAGAAATCAGTGATATTTAAATTTTGTATTATTATTATAATGTATAATACTATATTTAAAGACAAGTAATTTATCGGCTGGGATCTTAGAGACTGGGCTGCTCGAAAACTGAGCATTGATTTATTTATTTTTTCATAAATTTCGCTCTTTTATACTTTTAATTAAATAAGAAGAATATATAGTTTAGGATTAATGAATATCGATCAAATTATGAAGTATGGTGGTGTAAGATTTTTGAACATAAATTTTTCAATTATTTATTCTTCAATATATAATACATATATATATCATAATAACAATATTATCTAGATTGATGTAACACAATATAAGTATACAGGTTATTATATTTATGTTAAAAAATGTGTCAGTTTGCTATTTTCTTTTTAGTTGGTACAACTATAGGTATGTACAACAAAAATACACAAATTACATCGCAAATTACATTCTGTTGTTGAAACATGGATTGATGATTATAATAGAAAAAAAAAAAACATACAATTTCAGTGTATTTTTTTTACATCAAAGATCTCTTCTTAGCGTATTTTGTCATAATATACCCTATATATTTTTTATGATTATGAAACGATTAATTGCGATCAAGTACTTGTATTGAGTAAGTGTTGTCTTGGACTTTTTTTTCTGACAAAATAAAAATTAATGATTTATTATTAGAAATTATACCTATTGCTATAGTCCAAGAGCTGATGATAGCTAGAAAAATTATAAATAAAAAAAAACAACATCGTTTGTTAAAACTCTTAGAGCACACGGAAGCTCGCGGGCTGCTTGCAGCCCGCGCACAACGCACCAGCTAGTTATAATATATAAAGCTACACTACCACTCACTGACTGACTGACATCGGGTTTCTCGGAAACTACGCGGAAAATTGGGGGGATTTTGACGTGACCGTGTAGAGGTGCGCCGAGTGACCACCGGAAAAATATTGACATCTCCAACACCCTGGACAAGAGAGTGGACCCCTGGAGGTGCGCAGAAACGGTGCCACCTGGAGGGGGGGTGTCTGAACAAAAAATGCTCGGAACTGGTGGCGATTACCAGGGGAGGTGGAAAAATGGGGATTTTCGCGAAAACAAGATGGCCGCCGTACTTTGCCAAAATCGCCGTTTATGAATCCTTACGTCTCAAATTTGGCACACGTGCTCTGTTCGAGCTGGCGAATCGATCGGTACCCCGTTCGAGTGGCTCCGGGCCCCAGTTTCCAACTTTCATACAACGTAAACTCCAACGGCCTGCGGAAACGGTGCGAGTTGGGTTGGGGGTCCCGGAACTAAAAATGATCACCACCCTGGGACGCTACCAGGGAGCCATAGTGGGACGCTCGATTTTGGAATTTTTCCATTTTTGGCGAAAACATATAAACGTAAATTTAGACGAGGTGGTGCAATGGAGAAATACACCAATGATGCATTCGTACTCGCCCAGCTCCCAGGATATCCAGAAAAATCCGAAATCTTAAACTTTCCCTCATCTCTCGAAGACGGTCAACGGCCCGCGCAAACGGTAGCAGCTACATCTGGGGTGCTCAAACTAAACTTGGAGTAGACCTCGAGCAATTACCACAGATAGTGAAAAAAATTCAAAATGGCGGAAAAAATGGCCGCCGCCATACAAATTCTAAAACGGCCATCGCTGGTCCGATTGCGCTGAAACTTGGCACAGGGGCTTTAATCGAGCCGCATATTAAGTTGGCATACTCATAATCGAGTTTCCATAGCTGGTTTCCGAGTTTCATACAACGCGAAATTCGACGGCTCTCCGAAACGGCGCAAGATAGGTGGGGGGTGTAGAACTAAAAAATGATCAGGAAGATGGGGTGCTACCAGGGCAATCGAGAAATTTCAAATTGGACGTAATTTTTTTTCAAAAAATGGCCAATTTTTCAAAGCAAGATGGTGGCGCCGGTTACTTTACGATGGGTCTAAAAATTGACTTTTGTGCTCATATCGGCCATATTCACAAAACTGCATACTCAGAATCTCTCTCCGACCCCTGGTTTCCATTTTCCATACATCACGAAATTCAACGGCTCTCTGAACCGGTGGCAGGTAGGTTGGTGTCGTCGAAGTAAAAAATGCTTCAAAACCTGGTCCGCTTCCAGACATGTAAAAATTTTTGGTAAAAAAGCGAATTTTTTTTTTTCGAAAATTTTGTATGGAAATTTCCATAGTAGGAAGGGTGATTGAAGAGCAACGGCAAAAGACGGCGCCGCGGGCTGCTTGCTGCCCGCGCACCGCGCTACTTCGAGGGTTGACAGCCTCCCGGAGTAGAAAATATTTATTAACTTTTGAACTACCGCACGAGCCAAGCGAGCGAAGCGAGCGAGTCACGGCAGCGGCCAGCGTAAATATTCAAATAGGTAGCGAGGAGCGAAGCGACGAGCGTGTTAGGTTAACTTTTGAACTACTTACCGCACGAGCCAAGCGAGCGAAGCGAGCGAGTCGCGTCAACGGCCGGCCTAAATATTCAAATAGGTAGCGAGGAGCGAAGCGACGAGCGTGTTAGGTTAACTTATGAACTACCTATCGCACGAGCCAAGCGAGCGAAGCGAGCGAGTTGCGGCAGCGGCCGGCCTAAATATTCAAATAGGTAGCGAGGAGCGAAGCGACGAGCGTGTTAGGTTAACTTATGAACTACCTATCGCACGAGCCAAGCGAGCGAAGCGAGCGAGTTGCGGCAGCGGCCGGCCTAAATATTCAAATAGGTAGCGAGGAGCGAAGCGACGAGCGTGTTAGGTTAACTCTTGAACAGTTTATTATGAAAAGTCACTGCCCGCTATCGATAAGACGTTTCAAAAATTTTACCAATATTTAAATAAGTAATTTATAAGCAGTTTAGGTAGCGAGGAGCGAAGCGACGAGCGTGTAAGGTTAACTTTTGAACTACCGCACGAGCCATGCGAGCGAAGCGAGCGAGTCACGGCAGCGGCCGGCCTAAATATTCAAATAGGTAGCGAGGAGCGAAGCGACGAGCGTGTTTGGTTAACTTTTGAACTACCTATCGCACGAGCCAAGCGAGCGAAGCGAGCGAGTCGCGGCAGCGGCCGGCCTAAATATTCAAATACATAGGTAGCGAGGAGCGAAGCGACGAGCGTGTTAGGTTAACTCTTGAACAGTTTATTATGAAAAGTCACTGCCCGCTATCGATAAGACGTTTCAAAAATTTAACAACATTTGATTAAGTAATTTATAAGCAGTTTCGACTGACTGTAGAATCGCTGTTAGCAGATGTGACAAATGGAAAGGAAAATATTTGAATGGGGAATGTATAAGCACTTCCGATTGACTGTGGAATCGCTGTTAGCAGATAAAAGCAAATTGACGGGGAATTTTAACGCATTTTCAAATGACTGAAGATTTCTGCCCTGGGATGCTTCGCGGGCTGCTTGCAGCCCGCGCACCACGCACCCTCGAAGGTGGACAGCCTCCCGGAGTGGAGAATACTTGAATGGGGAATTTATAAGCATTACCGACTGACTGCAGAATCGCTGTTAGCAGATGTAACAAATGGACAGGAAATTCGAATGCATTTTCAAATGACTGCCCTATTGCTTCAACTCAGGGGCAAAAGGGGCTCGCGGGCTGCTTGCAGCCCGCGCACAACGCACCAGCTTGCTGCCCGCGCACCGCGCTACTTCGAGGGTTGACAGCCTCCCGGAGTAGAAAATATTTATTAACTTTTGAACTACCGCACGAGCCAAGCGAGCGAAGCGAGCGAGTCACGGCAGCGGCCAGCGTAAATATTCAAATAGGTAGCGAGGAGCGAAGCGACGAGCGTGTTAGGTTAACTTTTGAACTACTTACCGCACGAGCCAAGCGAGCGAAGCGAGCGATTCGCGTCAACGGCCGGCCTAAATATTGAAATAGGTAGCGAGGAGCGAAGCGACGAGCGTGTTAGGTTAACTCTTGAACAGTTTATTATGAAAAGTCACTGCCCGCTATCGATAAGACGTTTCAAAAATTTTACCAATATTTGAATAATAAGTAATTTATAAGCAGTTTAGGTAGCGAGGAGCGAAGCGACGAGCGTGTAAGGTTAACTTTTGAACTACCACACGAGCCATGCGAGCGAAGCGAGCGAGTCACGACAGCGGCCGGCCTAAATATTCAAATAGGTAGCGAGGAGCGAAGCGACGAGCGTGTTAGGTTAACTTTTGAACTACCTACCGCACGAGCCAAGCGAGCGAAGCGAGCGAGTTGCGGCAGCGGCTGGCCTAAATATTCAAATAGGTAGCGAGGAGCGAAGCGACGAGCGTGTTAGGTTAACTCTTGAACAGTTTATTATGAAAAGTCACTGCCCGCTATCGATAAGACGTTTCAAAAATTTTACCAATATTTGAATAATAAGTAATTTATAAGCAGTTTAGGTAGCGAGGAGCGAAGCGACGAGCGTGTAAGGTTAACTTTTGAACTACCACACGAGCCATGCGAGCGAAGCGAGCGAGTCACGACAGCGGCCGGCCTAAATATTCAAATAGGTAGCGAGGAGAGAAGCGACGAGCATGTTAGGTTAACTTTTGAACTACCTATCGCACGAGCCAAGCGAGCGAAGCGAGCGAGTCGCGGCAGCGGCCGGCCTAAATATTCAAATAGGTAGCGAGGAGCGAAGCGACGAGCGTGTTAGGTTAACTCTTGAGTTTATTATGAAAAGTCACTGCCCGCTATCGATAAGACGTTTCAAAAATTTAACAATATTTGAATAAGTAATTTATAAGCAGTTTCGACTGACTGTAGAATCGCTGTTAGCAGATGTTACAAATGGAAAGGAAATTCGAATGCATTTTCAAATGACTGAAGATTTCTGCCCTGGGATGAGCCGCGAGCTGCTTGCAGCTCGCGCACCACGCACCCTCGAAGGTGAACCGCCCCCCGGAATAGAAAATATTTGAATTTGAAATTTATAAGTTCTTCCGATTGACTGTGGAATCGCTGTTAGCAGATAAAAGCAAATTGACAGGGAATTTCAACGCATTTTCAAATGACTGAAGATTTCTGCCCTGGGATGAGCCGCGAGCTGCTTGCAGCTCGCGAACCACGCACTCTCGAAGGTGGACAGCCCCCCAGAGTAGAAAATACTTGAATGGGGAATTTATAAGCATTTCCGACTGAGTGTACAATCGCTGTAAGCAGATAGTAACAAATGGACAGAAAATTCGAATGCATTTTCAAATGACTGCCCTATTGCTCCAACTCAGGGGCAAAAAGGGCTCGCGGGCTGCTTGCAGCCCGCGCTCAACGCACCCTCGAAGGTCGACAGCATTCCAGAATAGAAAATTTTTGAATTGGAAATTTATAAGCACTTCCGATTGACTGTGGAATCGCTGTTAGCAGAAAATTACAAATGGACTGGGAATTTTAACACATTTTCTAATGACTGCCCTATTGCTTCAACCCAGGGGCAAAAGGGGCTCGCGGGCTGCTTGCAGCCCGCGCACAACGCACCAGCTAGTTATTATAATATATAAAGCTACACTACCACTGACTCACTGACATCGGGTTTCTCGGAAACTACGTGGAAAGTGGGGGGGATTTCGACGTGATCGTGTAGAGGTGCGCCGAGTGACCACCGGAAAAATATTGACATCTCCAACACCCTGGGCAAGAGAGTGGACCCCTGGAGGTGCGCAAAAACGGTGCCACCTGGAGGGGGGGTGTCTAAACAAAAAATGCTCAGAACTGGTGGCGATTACCAGGGGTGGTGGGAAAATGGGGATTTTCGCGAAAACAAGATGGCCGCCGTACTTTGCCAAAATCGCCGTTTATGAATCCTTACGTCTCAAATTTGGCACACGTGCTCTATTCAAGCCGGCGAATCGATCGGTGCCCCGTTCGAGTGGCTCCGGGCCCCCGTTTCCAACTTCCATACAACGTAAACTCCAACGGCCCGCGGAAACGGTGCGAGTTGGGTGGGGGGTCCCGGAACTAAAAATGATCACCACCCTGGGACGCTACCAGGGAGCCATAGTGGGACGCTCGATTTTGGAATTTTTCCATTTTTGGCGCAAACATAAAAACGTAAATTTAGACGAGGTGGTGCAATGGAGAAATACAACAATGACGCATTCGTACTCGCCCAGCTCCCAGGATATCCAGAAAAATCCGAAATCTTAAACTTTCCCTCATCTCTCGAAGACGGTCAACGGCCCGCGCAAACGGTAGCAGCTACATCTGGGGTGCTCGAACTAAACTTGGAGTAGACCTCGAGCAATTACCACAGATAGTGAAAAAAATTCAAAATGGCGGAAAAAATGGCCGCCGCCATACAAATTCTAAAACGGCCATCGCTGGTGTGATCGCGCTGAAACTTGGCACAGGGGCTTTAATCGAGCCGCAAATTGAGGTGGCATACTCATAATCGAGTTTCCATCGCTGGTTTCCGAGTTTCATACAACGCGAAATTCGACGGCTCTCCGAAACGGCGCGAGATAGGTGGGGGGTGTAGAACTAAAAAAGGATCAGGAAGATGGGGCGCTACCAGGGCAATCGAGAAATTTCAAATTGGACGCAATTTTTTTTTTTAAAATGGCCAATTTTTCGAGGCAAGATGGTGGCGCCAGTTACTTTACGATCGGTCTGAAAATTGACTTTTGTGCTCTGATCGGCCAGATTTACAAAACTGCATACTCAGATTTTCTCTCCGACCCCCGGTTTCCATTTTCCATACATCACGTAATTCAACGGCTCTCTGAACCGGTGGCAGGTAGGTCGGGGTCGCCAAAGTAAAAAATACTTCAAAACCTGGTCCGCTTCCAGGCATATAATTTTTTTTGTTAAAAAAGCGAAATTTTTTTTTTCGAAAATTTTGTATGGAAATTTCCATAGTAGGAAGGGTGATTGAATAGCAACGGAAAAGGACGGCGCCGCGGGCTGCTTGCTCTCTCGCTCTCGAAGGTCGACAGCCTCCCGGAGTAATAAATATTTATTAACTTTTGAACTACCGCACGAGCCAAGCGAGCCAAGCGAGCGTAGCGAGCGAATCACGGCAGCGGCTGGCGTAAATATTTAAATAGGTAGCGAGGAGCGAAGCGACGAGCGTGTTAGGTTAACTTTTGAACTACTGCACTAGCCAAGCGAGCGAAGCGAGCAAGTCACGTCAGCGGCCGGCGTAAAAATTCAAAGAAGTAGCGAGGAGCGAAGCGACGAGCGAATTAGGTTAACTTTTGAACTACTGCACTAGCCAAGCGAGCGAAGCGAGCAAGTCACGTCAGCAGCCGGCGTAAATATTGAAAGAAAGAGCGAGGAGCGAAGCGACGAGCGAGTTAGGTTAACTTTTGAACTACTGCACTAGCCAAGCGAGCGAAGCGAGCAAGTCACGTCAGCGGCCGGCGTAAATATTCAAAGAAGTAGCGAGGAGCGAAGCGACGAGCGAGTTAGGTTAACTTTTGAACTACCGCACTAGCTAAGCGAGCGAAGCGAGCAAGTCACGTCAGCGGCCGGCGTAAATATTCAAAGAAGTAGCGAGGAGCGAAGCGACGAGCGAGTTAGGTTAACTTTTGAACTACTGCACTAGCCAAGCGAGCGAAGCGAGCAAGTCACGTCAGCGGCCGGCGTAAATATTCAAATAGGTAGCGAGGAGCGATTAAGCGTCGAGCGTGTTAAGTAAACTCTTGAACAGAAGCGACTTTAGGGCGATTCCCACTCAAACAAAAAAACTACGTAGGTTAAAAACTATTAAAACTACGTTAAAAAAACCGACTTCAAAAACGGAAAAGTAGGTTCTTATTTTTAGTGCCGAAAACATAATGATTTTGATTTTAAACGAAGCTACTAAAAAGACTGAAGTTTTCAATACGTAATAATATATTCATCTTCACACATTTATTGAGTGAATGAGCTAATCGTTCACGCTTTATAAGCGTAGGACTTACACCAAGAGTAGTGTAGTTTTTGTATCGAAAATAGCCAATATTTTGTATTGCGATTAATGTAATTGAATTGCAAGTAGGTAGTTCTTGTATCGAAATAATCGTAGTTCTTGTATCAAAAAATAGCGTAGTTTAATAAGTGCTTATGCTTGGCACCGACTTCAAACCTATATAGTGAATAACACAACTAAATAATATGTAGTAACTAATTAATTATTTTTTACTTTTCCGTTTTTGAAGTCGGTTTTTTTAAAGTAGTTATTTTTATAGTGTAACAATATCTTATTCGATACACCCTTTGACTTTAGTCCTATGGCTTTCACTTAGATATTTTTAGTGCCGAAAGCATAATGAATTTGATTTTAAACGACGCTACTAATGATGACTTGAAGTTTTCAATATGTTTTATACATCTTCACACATTTATTGTCTTGAACAGTTTATTATGAAAAGTCACCGCTATTGATTAGACACATCAAAAAAATAAAATTCGGGATCACGTTTCAAAAATTTAACCAATATTTGAATAAGTAATTTATAAGCAGTTTCGACTGACTGTAGAATCGCTGTTAGCAGATGTAACAAATGGACAGGAAATTCGAATGCATTTTCAAATGACTGAAGATTTCTGCTCTGGGATGAGCCGCGAGCTGCTTGCAGCTCGCGCACCGCGCGTCCTCGAAGGTGGACAGCCCCCCGGAATAGAAAATATTTGAATGGGGAATTTATAAGCACTTCGATTGACTGTGGAATCGCTGTTAGCAGATAATAACAAATTGACTGGGAATTTTATTGCATTTTCAAATGACTGAAGATTTCTGCCCTGGGATGCTTCGCGGGCTGCTTGCAGCCCGCGCACTACGCTCCCTCGAAGGTGGACAGCCTCCCGGAGTGGAAAATACTTGAATGGGGAATTTATAAGCATTAACGACTGACTGTAGAATCGCTGTTAGCAGATGTAACAAATGGACAGAAAATTCGAATATATTTTCAAATGACTACCCTATTGCTTCAACCCAGGGGCAAAAGGGGCTCGCGGGCTGCTTGCAGCCCGCGCACAACGCACCAGCTAGTTTATATATATTCTTATAAACACATAGCATAGAATATAATATTATCTTGCAAATCAATATGTTGAACGATAGCACATCTAGTAATGTTAATTATCTGTCTTTCTCCTCTGAAGATCTTGGTAGTGAGGACAGCTTCCACAGTACTTCCTCCTTTACTCCTCTAAACAATCTCCTATCAAACAGTTTCTCTAATGATTCCAAAATATTTAATGCGGTTCATATCAATGCGCAAAGTGTCCCAGCACATTTTCCTGACTTGTTAGCAACTTTTGATTCCGTCAACATGCACGCTTTACTTATATCCGAGTCTTGGCTCAAACCCTGTCTTCCTTCTTCCTGCTATTCCCTTCCTGGTTATAACCTGATACGAAATGATCGGATCGGCAAGGCTGGTGGCGGTGTCGCGATTTATTTAAGGTCCCATCTCACTTACAAAATTATAAGCCTCTCCCCCCAGCCTCCACCCCCCGATGCTGCCGAACATCTTATCATTGAAGTTACCTTACGCCACACCAAGCTCCTGCTTGGTGTGTTCTATAGCCCCTCCCTTTCCGTTAACTACTTTCACTCATTTGAATCTATCCTTGATCAACTAATTCCTATTTATGAACACTCCCTATTTATGGGTAATTTCAACACCTGCATCGTCAAAAACGATTCCCGAGCCAAGACTCTTAAAACTATTATTGAGTCAGCACATTTACACCTTCTTCCTCTTAATCCAACTCATACTTTACCTAACTGCACTCCTTCACTTCTTGACCTCATTATTGTCTCCTCTCCTAACCTTGTCCTTCAGCATGGTCAATATGCTGCCAATGCATTTTCCCATCATGACCTCATCTATATCTTCTATAATATCCGTCCTCCTAAACACAAACCCAAGATCTCCTTGCGACGCAACTTTGCCGGAGTGGATGTTGATCGCTTGTGTCGTGATGCTCAAGATATCGACTGGTCTATCATTTATTCTCAGGACAATATTGATACTATGGCTGAACTATTCTCATCACTTGTTACCGATCTGTACGACAAGCATGCGCCACTTAGGCCGGTAAAACTAAAACACCTTCCAGCGCCTTGGTTAACGGATGATCTGAAATCACTTTTGCAACAGAAGTCTAGAGCCAAAACCAAACTCAAACTAAAATGTAACGACGCGAACAGGGAGAAGTACACTAAGATTCGGAATCGTTGTAATACTTGTTGTAGAGATGCACAAAGACGCCACATTCACTCGTCGGTCGAGAACGGCGACCCTGCTAAAGTTTGGAAGTTCTTAAAAACCTTAGGAGTTGGCTGTAAAGATCCCAAAGCTGATTTCAAAAATTTTAATATTGAATTACTCAACCAATTTTTTGCTGGAACTCCTCATTTTGATAACACTATTAAAGTTATGACTATTAACACGCTTTCTTCTATTCCAACTCCTAATTTTCCTCCGTTCTGTCTGAATCAATTTACTAGCTGTGATGTTAAGAAGAATATCATGTCTTTGTCATCTAATGCTGTTGGGAGTGATTGTATTGGTCGTAGCATGATCCTACCTATCCTCGACATAGTCGTTCCTGTCATTACCCACATTTTAAACCATTCCATTTCCACGGGTACCTTCCCCACGGCCTGGAAAAGGGCTAATATTATTCCTCTCCCAAAAAAACCTAATCCTTCTTCTTTTTCCGATTTCCGACCTATCTCAGACCTATGTGCAAAATTTGCTCACTGATCACGGTTTTCGCAATAGTAACGAAAGTGCTATTTATATAGACGGTCCGGCAGGCACTGGTAAAACGTTGCTATTAAATACGATAGCAGCGTACGTGAGGGGCGTACTCAACGGTGTAGTTTTGTGCACAGCGAGTTCAGGTATTGCCGCGCAGAACTATGACGGCGGTATGACTGCGCACAGTATGTTTAAGTATCCGTTAAGCGCTATTGACGATTTAGGCTATTGGTATGTAACAAACGGAACCCAGAGAGCTGAACTTATACTACACTCCGATTTAATTATTTACGACGAAGCGCCGATGGTACACAAGTACCTCATTCATTTGTTAGATAGGTCTTTGCAAGACTTGACAAAGTCTAATAAAAGTTTTGGGGGAAAGGTTATCATTTTTGCTGGAGATTTTCGTCAGATTCCGCCCGTAGTTACATGAAAGGTCGGGAACCTTCAGAGGCTGGGAAATGTTACCCAGGCATTTTTTTCTCTTTTTCATATAAATCGCATTTTACTTTTCCAAAAAGTTGGTACATCTCAGTAAAATGAGGATTCTTTCGAATTCTTTTGCTGCAAAGATTTCGTAGTGGGATTATGTTGTAGGCAATAAAAAGACAAAAAAAGCAAAACAGAATATTGTTCATTGACAATTAAATAAAAATAATCATATTTTTACATTTAAGTTGTGCTTAATTCAGTGATTTAACAATTTTTGACTTGCCTTGTTTAGAATACTTGCGCTTCCAGAGAGAAAGTAGTAGCCGCGTATGGAGTTTGTAATTGGTGATTACGGATACAGGGATCGCTGCCCGCTGTTAGGAGTGCACTGAAATATGAACATTTAATAACTTTACATATAAAATGACTTTTTTTTTTGCAAACATGACCGCGGTCAGCATCACTAATAATTTTAGTTAAACGTTACTATCGCGTCTGCGTCACATCGAAATTTGTATGGGGAATCAAAGCTTCCCCATACGTCCGCTAGGGGCGCTGTTCGATTTCCCATACTAATTCGGCTGTGACGCAAACGCGATAGTAACGTTTCGTACTCGATGAAAACTCGCACTAGGCACACTGACAGAGGTCGATACAAATCACTTGATGTTAGTAATAACTTAGTTTATTTCTAACATCAAGACGTGTTAGTAATAACTTAGGTTATTACTAACATCAAGTGATTGCGTGTACATTAGGTAATGTACACGCACATTTTCGTCAAACAATAATAATATAATTAAAACTGTCGCCGCGGCCGCACAACGAACGGCTGATGCGACGTTGCCGCTCCGTTCTTATTGTTTCTACGCAAGATGTACGCATTCATGATTGCAAGACGTGACGTGACGATGACGTGTGTATTACGTGCACAATTAATTATTATAGGTCTAATGCCCGTTTTCACCAACAACCTGTAAAATTTAAGTGTCACCTAAGTCAATTTAGGGGATACTTAACGTAAAATTTGCTTTCACCGACAGATAAGTGTCACCTAAATCGTTAGGTTTGGTAGTGATTTGAACTACCACACCCTTAAACTAAGGTCGAACCCTTACTTAGGAGACTGTTTAGGGGTTATTGGTGAAATCGGGCATAAATACTCTAAAGCATTAAAGAAATTATAAAAACACGCAACGATCTTTCTTCTTAATATATGGTACAGTTATCACGGTTGTAACATTATCTAATTTGAAACTTCTATAGACTATAACATACATTATAAACAGTACAACAAGGTCTATTTACAAACAGAATAACTATATACCATTGTATTGTATGTTCATATTAAAAAATATATAATATACTCACGTAACCATTTCAGGTTTGGCAGCTATAGCCGCTTTATGTAGCGCGGTGTTACCATCGTTCGGGTCTTGAATATTGCACGCCTCTTCCAAATCCCCCTCCCACGCTTCTAGAATCGTCTCTAGGGAGCTTTGCTCGTTGCCAGATATCACTTTCCACATCTGTAACAATTTTTAGAGAAGTTATAATATGTAATAGGGCAACACTGGAACAAAAGAAATTTAATGTGTTGTGTATGTAAGCACTATCTTGATAGTTCGGAAGAGATGTTTAGTCACTTCAGAAAAATTGTATAATATAATATTCAGTATTCACAGTTGAGTACTAAATGTATATAAGGTATTTTCCCAAGTTTTGGGCGACACAAAACACAATTGAGTTTCTCTGTAAATAAAGTTTTATTGTAATTAATTTACATAGTTCACATTTAGTATTCATTAGTTGAATTTCACATTTAGTATTAACACAAGATCGTACCTGTAAATAAAGAAACAACATTTAATGTTTATAATTGTGTCGTTTCTTAATTAAATCACAATAAAGGATCAATAGTAATTGTATCCACAATGACGAGCGCTTTTTGTGAGATCCATAGATTACCTTCAAGTTTTCTTTACCACAGATTAGACTCAAACATAGAATTATAAATTACTGTTTTGATGTTTCGGTCAGATTGCGCGGGAATTCAAATTAATGAAAAATATATTTTTCATTACATCTCCCTCCCAAAGAGAAAATAATGAGCTTAACATACATACTCTTCAAGTGCAGCCAGGGGCTGGCGTTAGTTTCGAGATGTGGAAAAAAATTTGACTCTGACTTCCTATGATCCGTGTTTATCCTGTAAATTGACTTTGATATTTTTTCTAAAATTTTGTAGGGCCCAAGTTTAAATACATCAAGCTTCTTCCTATTAAGTCTGTTTCCATTCTCCACAAAAACGGTATCACCAATTTTGAAGTCTATATGTCTGCGATTTTTATCATAAATTGTCTTGTTGTAATCATGTGATCTGATTGTATTTTCAAGAGCTTTTTTCCTAGCCTGGAACAAATTGTATTCTGTCTTCTCCTGCTTCAGCTCATTTGGTAAAATTTTCACATCTGTGCCATAGAGTAGGTATTTTGGAGCATACCCTGTAACAGTGTGTTCTGTTTCGTTGTAATTTTTTACACAGTTGTGGGCTATAGTTGACCAAGCTATTTTTGTTTCACGTTCATTTATCCGGCACCTGATTCTATTGACTAGCGTTTGGTTTAGTCTTTCATTTATGCCATTTGAGAAAGGAGAGTTCACTGCAGTAAAAATTAATAAAATATTCTTTTCGTCCAAAAAATTCTTGAACTCCTTTGAATTGATACCTGGGTACTGGTCTGAGAGTATCAATTCAATCTCATCTGTTTCTGCACAGTTTCTTATCAGTTTGATGAAATCATTTGCGTTTTGAGTGCTTGATGTTAAAATATATGCATACCTAGTAAAGTGGTCTGATAGCAGGTGTAAGTATCTCTTTGTTGATCTAGAACCTCCAAAACCTCCAATGGTATCAATAGAGCATATCTGAAAAGGTTTTGTAGCAGGACCCAAGTGGGACATCAATCCATATTTATTTTGTCCTCTTGATTTATTTTTTAAACATACTATACAATTTTCACAGATACTTTTTATATTTTTTGACATGTTTTCTGCTGTATACACTGAGCTAATCATTCTTTGCATCTGTTTAATTCCTATGTGACCAAGATCTGTATGGACATTTTTCATAAATTCTAAGCTGAATTTCTCCGATATAATTATTTTCTCTTTTTTGTTTACTTTCTTGTAGTAAATATTGTTCCTTATTTGTAACTTATCTTTTCTGCACTGTATATATTCATTTTTTATTTGATCTTTTAAGATGTCTTCTAGTGTTATTGTGTTAACTATTTTTAACTGTTCATCTTGGTTTTCATGGGGTTCGAGGACTGGATTCCTACTCAGGCAATCAGCTTCAGTGTTGTATTTTCCAGGAGAATATTTAATTTGGAAATCATATTGTGATAAATAGTATGACAGATCACCTAATTCTTCGTCTGTTCTTGACCTTATGTTCATATTCTCCAGTGGCTTGTGATCGGAAAAGACAATAAATTTCCTACCTATCAATAGATGTTGCCAATATTTTACACATTCTTTAATTGCAAGACATTCCAGATAAACAGCTTTCTTTCTTTTTTGTACTTGATTCAATTTCTTTGAGAAGTATGCTACTGGTTTCTCTTCGCTGTTTTCTTGTGGTTGTTTTAGGACAGCTCCCACTCCTAGTATACTGGCATCTGTGTATATGTGAATAGGTAAGTTTGGGTCAAAGATTGTTAATATTGGTTGAGAACACAATATTTGTTTCATTTCTTCAAATGTTTTTTGGCACGATTTCGTCCAGTTAAAAGGTTGTCCTTTTCTCAAAAGGTTATGTAATGGTTCTAATTTTATTGCTATATTTGGCACATACTTATGGTAGAAATTTATTTTCCCCAAGAATTGCCTCACATTTTTTTTAGTTTTTGGGGTTGGAAAATCTTTTATTGATACTAAGTTATCTTTCAGTGGCCTGACTGAGTTATTCTGTATTACATGACCCAAGTATTTAACTGAGTCTGTTGCAAACGGGCATTTAGAGAAGTTTAGTTTTAAACCTTCACTTTTAATTGCTTGAAATAGTTGTTTTAGGTGCCTGACATGATCCGAGAAAGATTTTGAGAATAGCAAACTATCATCAATGAAACATACCGTAAACTCTGTGAGCTTGTGCTTCCGTATTATATTACACATTATCCTCTGGAAGATGGCTGGAGAAGTTTTCAATCCGAATGGTAAGCAGGTCCATTGATAGTGACCTTCTTGTGTCACAAATGCAGTTTTGTGTCTATCTGAAACACGCAAAGGTATAGACCAAAATGCTGAATGAAAGTCAAGAGTTGAAAAATAATTGCAATCTCTTGTTTTTATTATGAGGTCCTCAATAAGAGGAAATGGCTGTGATTGAGGTACCACTATTTTATTTAAGTCACGAAAATCTATGCACAATCTTGATCGTTTGTTTTCATCTCTTTTAAATGCTAATGTGACTGGTGCTGCGAATGGGCTATATGATTCTTCTATAATATTTTTTTCTAATAATTTTGCTACCTGGTTCTCAATTTCTTTTTTGTCTTCCATTGTGCAACGGTATGGCCTTTTACTGCAATATTTTTCTACTAGCAGATCAATGTGTGCTTCATAATCAGTTACCTTTCCTATGTCATATTTGTCCTTTGCGAACACTGTTTTATTTTTGGATATTAATTCATCAATCAAAGCCTTTTCCAGATAGTCCAGATGGTTAATACAAATTTTGAAGTTTTCTTCACTGAAGTCTTCGTTGAAGTTTACTAAATTTTCGGATTTTATTTTCTTAAAATCCGTATTTCTTTTATTTGATTCCTTAGAAACAATTTCATTTCTTTGTATTGGTATTTTCTGGCTAATTTCCAAGTTTTCATTTTGAACTAGATAAAATTCCTTTATGCAGTCTAGTCCCACTAAAAAATCATAATCAAAATTTTCTTTGTCTATTACAAAAACATTCATTTTTTTTTTCAAATCAAATATGCCAACATCAAGAGTAATTATTCCATTTGCCTTCTTAACGCCATTAATCGTTTTTAAATTTGTCTTGTTGGAGAGACCGGTATCCTCATTCTTTATCTTTAATAATTTTGAGTTTATCAATGAGACATTAGACCCCGAGTCATAGATTCCGAATACTTCAATATTTTCATTGAGTACTAATTTTATTTTGATCAATGGCGGCACTATTAGTTTTTTTGGTCTTCACACTGTAATTCACATTCTAATTCTGAATTGTTTATAAGTTTTATTTGCTTTTTATCCTTTTCAATATTTGTCTTTTGTTTAAACCAACAGGAATCTTCTGAATGAAAGCGTATGCCTTTTTTTAATTTTTCACATATACTGCATTTTTCTTTAATTGGCTTTAAATCTTCTTTTTTCTTGAAGATATTTTTTTTCTTTGTGACCAGATGTTCTAATTTGCCTAGTTCATTGAATAAATTGCTTGTATGTAAAATTTCTTCTTTGTTAATTTTATCTGTTATAAAATCTGGTAAGCCTGCAGCAATTATATCAATTAGGGTGCCTTCATCCATTGTTTTCCTTATCTCGAGTAAAAGTTTTTCCTTTTTCACTGCATACTCTAGTAAAGATCCTGATTGATACTTGAACGATAAAGCATACTTGCTAGATGTCCAACCTTTATTGGCATAAGTTTGCAAGAAACTTGATTTCCATTTTGACCATTCGGAGTGTAGACTTAACTTTATCATCATGGAAGAATACCAATCAGTGCATGATTTTTCTAAAAATAGTCGGAAGATTTCAATTTTTTCTTCATCTTTTATTATGTCAAACCTTGTACATTCTTTTTCAAATACATTCATCCACTCATATGCACTTGAGTTTCTTCCGTCAAACTTTTCAATAACAAATCTCTCGGCTAACTTTTTTACACTTTGTTTTTCTTTGTTTTGTTGATCTTCAACTAATTTTTCTAAAATTTTTATTACAGGATCTTCAGAATACTTTTTACTCTCAAAAGATAATTGTTCTTGGGTACTTTCCTCTAGAAATTGGTCCTGGAAAATCATGTTACCGTCCTCATCAACATATGTTTTTAAAATATCCTCTGTAGTTTTTATCCAAACATTTCTGGTTTGATATCGTTTTTTTAATGTATTTTTCACAGTGGTGAAGCTTTTCGAGGCTAAGATATGTTTATGAAACGATATTGTTTGATATTCTTCAGGGATTAAGTAGACTTTGTCATCTTGCGTGGCAATTAAGGTTATGGCAATAAAGTTTGACTTTCCATCTGTTGTTGGTTTTACTTGGAACATAAATTTTAATTTTTCCATCTTCTTACAATAAATGTTGTTTTATAAGGTATTTTCCCAAGTTTTGGGCGACACAAAACACAATTGAGTTTCTCTGTAAATAAAGTTTTATTGTAATTAGTTTACATAGTTCACATTTAGTATTCATTAGTTGAATTTCACATTTAGTATTAACACAAGATCGTACCTGTAAATAAAGAAACAACATTTAATGTTTATAATTGTGTCGTTTCTTAATTAAATCACAATAAAGGATCAATAGTAATTTTATCCACAATGACGAGCGCTTTTTGTGAGATCCATAGATTACCTTCAAGTTTTCTTTACCACAGATTAGACTCAAACATAGAATTATAAATTACTGTTTTGATGTTTCGGTCAGATTGCGCGGGAATTCAAATTAATGAAAAATATATTTTTCATTACATGTATATTATTTTCAATTATTATTCTTTTATAACAACTCCCAATTGAGTATTTGAATAAAAAAAAATATTGATTTTTTTATGTATTTTAAAACCTTATTATTAATAATATTGATATTTAATGCAAAAAACACCAAAAAAAATTTTTTTCAATTAAATAAAAGCAATTAAAAATTGATGAAATTTAAATTAAAATCACGTGACTATAAACGCGCCACGACTGGTCACCATAGATGTGACGTCAAAATGTTTTAGTTGTATACGTTTTTGTATCAACTGCAATGTGTGAAAACTAACATTATGACGTCACACGCGTCCGGGTGACGCTTCGGGAGTTGTCGGTGTGTTTTCGGTACTGAATTCAAAGACTAATTTTTATTTGGAAATAACTTTTGAATTATTGCAAATAAAAATTTAAAAAAATAGTTTTGCTATAAAACTAATATATATGTATAATCTTTCCATTTAGCACAAAAAAATTTTTTATTCAAATACTCAATTATATCTGTAACTTAAAACTATTTAAATCTTTTAACCTATTTTGATGGTCTATCGTCAAAAAAGATCCAATTCAGAAAGGAAATGCTAGTTGAATAATGTGCTTTATTACCAATTCTATAGTGTCTAAATTTCAGTATTATCTACTAATAATAACTAAATCTACACACCTTTTTAACATTAGCCGGTATCTTCTGCATCACCACCAGCTTCTTCACCGGCTTCTCTTCTTTCTTCTTTTTTTTCTTCTTAACTCTCTTCTCTTGTACAATCTCTTGTTCGCTGCAAGAACTATGGGCGCTTGCTGAATGGTCGTTAAGAAGGTCCTTCCTTGAGTTTGTTATGACTCCCTTCGAACTCTGTTCGGAAAGAGTTTTTATCCAGCCTGTGAAAATAAAATGTTAGAATCATGTTTCGATTTTAAGAAATTACTCCAACAAATTGTTTAAAATTATTAATTAACTTTGGAAATGTACAATAATATGTTACGTTGACATTGTTTTTAAGCTATTGCATAGCTTCTATCGCGGGCCTTGAGCGCGGGGACCGAATCGAGAAATTCCGTAACGAAAAAACCTCACGCTACCCACTCCTTGGGGCGGAGGTGTGGCTTGAAGGCATAGCATGCAATAGCTTTACCGCGGCAGTCCCTGAATGCCACACGTCTTTTTTTTAGATTTGTATGTATACTGTATATTATGATGTTAAACATTTGTTTCAGCTTGCTCAAATATCTGTGAATAAGTGAAAGTTACTACGGAAAATCAGCGACATATTGCTCTCTATGGCTGCCCTGATTATACTTCTCAGATATGATGACATAACTCATTACTACATTATTATGGAACAGTAAAGTTTAGCAGTGCCAAATATTCAATTAAGCAAAAATGATCACGATTTTTTTCAAAACAATTTACATACCTACAGGAGTTTCAGAGTCTATAAAGCATGGACCCTCATCTTCACTCGACAGCATTTGAGTTGGCAACTCGCGTGGAGTACGTTCCCTTTAAAAAATAATTTTGTGACCTAAAATTGTCTTATTAAAAACTGAAGCATTATTTATTGACAAACTATAAATAAATTTCTCATCACAATATTTATATAAGAAGTTAGATTAATGTTTGTTAACTGTATTATTAACTACGAGTAATGTATACGAGTAACAAGTACATTTAATATAGAATTAAAATAAAATATCAACCATTATTGATTACTAGTCGTAGTTACTATTTTACAATATAAGACAATACTAAATATGCAATGAACTTAATACTGATGAATAAAATATTACCTTGACTTTGCTCTATCGATAGGTTTTCCAGGGCTCTTCTGTGTTTTCTTTTTTTCAGCATTAGGGTCCGCCGCTTTGCCGTCTTTCACAGTCGATGCGATAAGAGCTTTTTGGAATAATTCCATTGTTTCTGCAAATATATTTATTTATGACATAAAATGTACCCAATATTGGATTTTTATTCGATATATTGACTGACTCTCGAATAATTTTACTACACTACTTTTTCGATTGTATTTATACTCAAGCACATACAAACGTCTAATGGGATCGGGATACAAAATTTAATATACAATTTTTCATACAATTTATTTAGTACTAAAATTAATATACAGTATGTTATATACTACTACTTTTTTAACCGACTTCGTTCACTACTAAAATAAACAATAAACTTCAAAATTTCAATTGCTAGCCAATCCAGTTATGATTAAGCATGAGACTACAAAAAACAAAAATTCAGAAATCATCAATTAAAAAAACCATTTATTTCCCGTATAAGCTTATCGTTGCATGACACAATAATTAGTAAATTAAAGAAATAGTACTAGTTATAATTTATACACACAGCCACAAATAGAGATAGATGGAAAAGCCTAGGGGAGGCCTATGCCAAAAGGCAAACTGATAATTAAGTTACCGATGTATGACCGATGTAAAATGAATCTAATTTATATTTATATAATTCAATTAAATATTGTTATTAATGATTAAAAGTGCATGTAATCTTATCATAATTGAAATTAAAAATGAAATTGCTAAATGTGCATGAAACTGATTGTATTAAAATAAATATGAAAGGCATTGTAATATATTGAAAATTATTTATTACAAGAGAGATAGAATAATGTATTGTAATGTAATGATGTTATCAGTAATAAAGGCTATTTTGATTTGATTTTGATTTGACTAGTTATAATTTAGACTTACCATAAACCTCTATGCTAGCCAATGTATCATGCACCCGTTTCACTTCCTTATACGTAGGTTTTCTCGTAGGGAATGGTAAAGCTCTAACTCTAAAGTCATCTCTATTGAGCGGAGAGTTCTTGCCAAATAACGCCGCCTGATTGGTCGAGCCGACCGCGCGGTATAGCACTAGTGAACAGCCAATCAGGTCTTCCGACCAAGCGGATATTATTTCTTGCACATGCTAAAATAAATGTGTATTTGTATAAAGTTTGTTAACTACTGCACAGTGATCATATGTATTAATACATAACGTAATCATAATAGCTATTGCCATATCGGAAAAAAAGTTTACGTATCTGTATTAATTTATTAATAATTCAGGCCCCGGAACCACAGATATATATATATAGAATAATTTTTGGTCATAGTCATCTATCAAAATTTATTCAAGCATTAGCTCCCGTATCATCATATTATTAAAAACTTTATTATTTTGTGTTCAATTATAATAACAAAGTAAACATACAAAACAACAACCCGGGTCATGTATGTGTGGTGCGGCTTGTCCACTATCTTACCACCAACCACCAACTTTTAGAAGCCTCTTTTCCACCCCCCCCCTGCCCCTTCTTACCACCCCCCCCCCTTACCTCCAAGAAAGCCGCTTGATTGTATCTTCTCAAGCTAGCGCCAGCAGATCGCGGCATGTTGCCGTGCTGGTCCCGCGCGCTCTGCGCCTGGCCCTGCCCGCGCCGCGTCACGTACGAGTGGTGCGTTTTGTGCACTACCGGTACTGCACCCGAGAATATGGCACCAGCGAAATGGCCGCCAGATACCTATGTGTTTGGTGAAATTTTTCATCATTCATTATTTGCACAAACATAGTGATAAGTGTAAAAAAAATGTGTGCGTGTACTAGTGTACACACGTAGAAGTGAAACTTCTTTATGCCTCTATTTTTCAAAAAATAACTTACTATATGCAACTTTACGGAAATACGTCGAATCACGCGTGGTAGGGATAAGAAAAACATGGCGCGTAACGGAAAAATGTCACGCGTAACGAAAAAATGTTACACTAAATTTTTTTCCAACCCCGATAAAGAAGTTTCACTTCAATAATTATTAACACTCAATAAACAACTCACACACAACATTTATCCGAAGCAAAACTCTGCCTGTATACTGTGTATGAGGCAGAGTTTTCTAATTACCGGTTCAATAGACTTTGAACACTACTGCAACGAAATAAGGTGCTAATTTCAACTGTTTTACAAGTTAAACAAAGTATCGAGGTATTTTTAAAACTACTGGTTATATTTTATTTCTTACCATCAATACTGCCCACCGTTGATAGCCTGGTATAGTTAGACGTTGACAGCGCTCCACCCATGCGTAACCTTCGCCATCGGAAGATAATTCTTCCTGAAATCATTATATTTAATTACTATTACTTAAGTCCAATATTGTTCAAAATTGTATTTTTGAGTATGTTATAATTATTGTGGTTTTCTTGTTCGTATTGAATTTTAGTAATAAGAAAAATAAATTAATAATAATTAATTTTTAGTGTAGCTGTGTGTAGGGAGATGAAATTAAAGATAGCGGCCAATTAAATTTTATATTTCTTCTAAATTACACAAAAGTATATTATTTATATTCACTAACTACAAAACGTGGGTCGGTGGCGCGAGCTATGGGACAACTGAGGGGCGACGCTATGTGACTGTGCGACGCGGCCGAAAATCCTGCGTCAGCACAGCACCTACAATGTTCCCCCCTTTTCAAAAAAAAAATGTGGAACATTTTTAAACAAAATCAAATTAAATTATCTTTATTTAGATTACTAACTCGCACAACGAACCCTAACAATTCTGCTGACAGACAAAAAAATAACAATGTGAAACATAATACAAGATTAGTTCAGGAGTCGGTGAAACATTTTTATAAACACACGAACATTTATTTTAAAAAAGATACTTAACATATAAAAATTACTAGTCTGCAGCCATGGTGTTTGATATAACGTTATGATGTCCTCTCTTGGCATCATTGCGGCCATTTGCCAACAATACAATCCAATAAAGTCCTACGATCGAACAACATAACATTACATATTACACACAAACATTATAATGTAAAGTAACATTATTAATAATAAAAAAAATACGCAATGTATAATATTAAGGTATCATGTACCTAGTACATTAACATGCAAATAAAATCATTCACAATTAATACGAAAATATAATTAAAATTGTTCCCGTCTCTTACACTATGACGATAGATACAATAACAATGCAATATAATTATGAAACGTCATGACATTAAAATTTTAATAACACACAAAGAAATTTTAATAACTTACACGTTTGTTAATACACAACTTTATTTACTTCTCGTGTTCTTTCCACCTTGATTTCAGGAACAGATAAGCTAGTAGTACTCATAACTTCTTTTTTAGTGTGCGTTACCCAGGCAAAATGTTTTGCTTTAGAGAGATGAGACTTAAACAAATAATTAGTGTATCATGAGGAGCAATTTGTTTACTAATAGCAAAATTTGTTTGAATTGTAGTTTTTAAGTTATTTAAGAAAAACAAATTTTGCTGGAGTAACGTTTGAAACGTTACCCAGGCAAAATCGTCTTTCAAAAATTAGTTTCAGCACGGAACCAAATACATGAATAGATAGCTTTTGTTGAGTAGTAAATGTTTATAAATAGCAAAATTTGTGTGTGGTATAGTTCTTTAGTTATTTAAGATTTTGCTGCGGTAACGTTTTGGGATTTCCCAGATCTCGAAAACGGCTCAACGCAGAAGTTTGAAAAAAATACCAATAAAAGACCTTAATTTGTTTAAATTTGTTTAATCATTAGTTTTTGATTTGGTTGACGTAAACCAATGTAATTAAATGGTTTCAAAAATCAGAAGAAGCGGGTTTACATGTAAACCAATACACTTATAACCAAATAAACAGCTGTAAAAAATACCCGTGGTTCGACGCTTGTTTACAGCAGACATTTTAGATTTCATACTTTACACGTTAAGAAGATAAAAACAAATTTGATTTATTTTAGACTGGTCGTACTTTAGCGATCGAATACGCAGTTCCCATAACATTAAGAAACATGGCATACTTTAAACAAATTAAAATGATTCATGAAAATTCTTTCCTGTTAATTTCAGCCTTGAATTACGGCTCTAATGAAAGTTATCTCAAAAACAAGAATATGTCAGCAATTCTCTAATAAGCCGACCAAATTGAAAAGGTCACGTAAAAGCGACTGCACCGTACGTACGGGTAATCTTCGCAAATTAGCAGCATGTTAACCGATGTTTTGTACAGTTAGTAACTCAGGCCCCGGAACCACAGACACAATAGAAAATCTATTGTGTCGTGGCCCGATCGGGCCGCTCGGGGCTCAATGGGTTAAGCAGAAAAACGTTATTCGTGAAGCCGATTTTTTAATATTTTTTAAGTGCAGTACCATATTACACAATTTTTACTAGTTAATAAAAGTGTAATATCATAGTGTATAATTTAGAGTGTGATTTAAAACAATACAAACATATATACATGTAGCTATATTTTTAGTACTTAATTTGTTGTTTCTGTTAAACCAAATGTTTTGTGATTTGATGTGATGTGATGTGATGTGATTAAAAGTTTTGTGATTATATACATTTTTTATAGAATATGCTCGAAACCGTCCCTCATAAGGGCAAGAAATATAGGCAAGCCGATAATACATATTTTGTAAAAAAAAACATTAAATGTGCTTTGCACATTACACACACAACGCCGACTCAATTCCAACTCAAGTCACACTGTGGTATTGAAATATGAGCTTTATGTCGTGTTACTTAGAGTGGATATTTCAACATTAAGTTAAAAGAAGGTTACGACGCTTTGACAATGATTGGTTCACGGGTTATCCACCTGTGGCAGTCACATGTAATGTTAAAATATTCACTCTAAGTAACACGTAACAAAACTCAAAAATGTTGATGCTAAGGCAAAGCAATACATATAATTTGTATGAGACTGATTTTTTAAATAAAAATTATGAATCTTAACCATTTTATTATTTTAACTAACCTGACCAGAAAACTTTTGTATTCAACTGTACTAACAAAACATCTATATTATCCTGTTCATTTCAGATGGTTGCGCTTATGTATGGTGCGGTCGCTTTTATGTGACCTTTTCAATTTGGTCGGCTCATTAGAGAATTGCTGACATAATCTTGTTTTTGAGATAACTTTCATTAGAGCCGTAATTCAAAGCTGCAATTAACAGGAAGGAATTTTCAGGAATCATTTTAATTTGTTTAAAGTATGCCATGTTTCTTAATGTTATGGGAACTGCGTATTTGATCGCTAAAGTACGACCAGTCTAAAATAAATCAAATTTGTTTTTATCTTCTTAATGTGTAAAGTATGAAATCTAATATTTCTGATGTAAACAAGCGTCGAGCCACGGGTATTTTTTACAGCTGTTTATTTGGTTATAGGGGAGAGGGGGGCATAATGGGGACGTTAAGGAAAATACACAGTAACATGATCAACGCAATGTATTTATTAATTAAAATGAATCACAACACTTTGGTTACTTATTAAACTATCATTTGGCATAGAATTTGGTGATGTAAATAATCATATCACGTTATAATTTTTATTTTTTGAAACTATTATGAAAACCCCATCGTGCCCCAGGGTAGGGGCAGAATGGGGTACGTATTTATTTTGCGTCACAATACAAGCACATGTGGATTTCTTCTGTATTGTCGTCATCTACACCAGCACAAGATATATGAGCCCACCGTCCACATAATTGACAAGCCACCCAACCTTCCGAAGACCTTAAATAGTGTGGTTCCCGTCAAGGCAGTACATGCACATGGTATCCTCGTCGGTATTCTCTTCAGAAGAGTCTTTTTGGGTCTTCTGTTTCTTAGAGTTCTTCTTTAACTTGGGGTCATTTGGATTAGAACATTTCTTCGTTCTCTTAAATTGTTCTCGTTTTTTCTAACATAACGGGATACCCCATCGTACCCCGTAGCCATGTCCCCGTTATGCCCCAATTCTCACATTATTTTAAATAAAAAATCAAATAAAATGAGTGAGGGTTAGAGTATTTTTGTTCAAAACATATCAATAAATAACTTATCTGCAATAACAAAGTAAATACATGATAGTAGCAACATAAACACTTACCATTTTATAAGCGTATTCATAGTCACTCAAAATTACATGAAATTACGTTGAAAATCGTTTTTCCTATTAAAAATCAAACGTGCGCAGCCTTTCGCCGGTCACTTTCAGACTTAAGAGAGATACAAATTGGCTACCTATTAGCGAAAACAAAACACATCTAGACCGTATAGTTTTCTGTAAGTGTGGATGGCCCCGTCGTGCCCCGCGTCCCCGTAATGCCCCCCTCTCCCCTAAGTGTATTGGTTTACATGTAAACCCGCTTCTTCTGATTTTTGAAACCATTTAATTACATTGGTTTACGTCAACCAAATCAAAAACTAATGATTAAACAAATTTAAACAAATTGAGGTCTTTTATTGGTATTTTTTTCAAACTTCTGCGTTGAGCCGTTTTCGAGATCTGGGAAATCCCAAAACGTTACCGCAGCAAAATCTTAAATAACTAAAGAACTATACCACACACAAATTTTGCTATTTATAAACATTTACTACGCAACAAAAGCTATCTATTCATGTATTTGGTTCCGTGCTGAAACTAATTTTTGAAAGACGATTTTGCCTGGGTAACGTTTCAAACGTTACTCCAGCAAAATTTGTTTTTCTTAAATAACTTAAAAACTACAATTCAAACAAATTTTGCTATTAGTAAACAAATTGCTCCTCATGATACACTAATTATTTGTTTAAGTCTCATCTCTCTAAAGCAAAACATTTTGCCTGGGTAACGCACACTCTTTTTTAAACCAATTACTAGCAACTTTAATACACTGTTGTTTCAAAACAGAACAAACAAAAATAGTTAATATAACTGCGATGAAAATTATTATGATTCCAAATATATTAATTTTATTTTCCAGCTTTGAAACATTGGAAATACTTTCGTTAATGACAACTCTTTCCTTGGTTTGATTTAATCCCATAGTAAAATTGTAAAATATTGTATATAGAAAAATAATTGTATAAAATGTATATATTTAGTTGTATATAGTTTGAAAATAAAAATGTTGAATAAAATATTTAAATATAACCATTCTTTAAATTCAAAAAATTACGTGACCTAAAACAACAACATACAATTTGCAACTTTGCATGGTTGCAATAACAATGGCTATGTACATGATTAAAACATAAATTTACTTGGCGTTTTTCGTATTCGCCCTGATCGTGTAACATAATTTTTACAGCTGGATTTGTCTGTCTCAAACGTTACCTTTTTAATTACCTTTTTTGTATGTAGCGAATCATTAATTTTACTATCACTCATATTAACAGATTTACCTGTGAACTTAGTCACAATATTATTATCATCAGGTAAAACGTATGCAGGTTTTAATCTATCTACTGAAACGTTAAGTTGTCTGTCCATTAATTGAATTTTAAAAGTTTTATCCTTTCTACTAATGACACGATATGGCCCATCATACGGCGGTTGTAATGGTTTCCGTACGGTGTCATTTCTTAAAAATACATATTCGCAATCAATTAAATCTTTATGAATGAACATTTTACACGGTAATTTATTAATTCTAGGTACCGGTTTCATACTGTGTATAATCGACCTTAATTTATCAACATAACTATGTTCGTCACACGGTTTTATATTACTTGTGTCATAAAAATCACCAGGCAGCCTTATATTACTGCCATAAATCATTTGAGCTGCAGTTACGCCTGTGTCTAATTTAACAGTTGTGCGTAACCCTAACAATACTGTTGCTAGTTCATCAACCCATGAATTACAATTTAAACGAGCCATAAGCGCTGCTTTTAAAGATCTATGCCAACGCTCTACTGCACCGTTGCTCTGTGGATGATATGGGGTGGTCCGCAACTTTTGTATTCCCATTAATAACATAAGCTGCTTAAATAAATTACTTTCGAATTGTCGACCTTGGTCACTTGTAAGCCTAAGGGGACAACCGAACCTACAAATCCAACCCTCATACAACACCTTTGCCACAGTCTCCGCAGTAATTTCTTTTAAAGGAAAAGCCTCGGGCCACTTGGTGTACCTATCTATGATTGTTAGACAATATCTAAACCCTTCTGATGAAATTGGCAATGGCCCTACAAGATCAATATGTATATGCTCAAAACGGCTCGAGCCTTGAAAACTTCCTAAATCGGATACAGTATGTTTTGAGACTTTAGCTCTTTGGCACTTAATACATGTTTTAGACCAAATTCCTATATCCTTATTCATTTCTGGCCAAAAATATCTATCTGTTACTAATTTTTTTGTGGCTCTAATACCCGGGTGACTTAAATTATGCACAGCATCAAAAGCTAAACGTCGAAATTGTTTAGGTAAATATGGTCGAATTCTATCTGTGGATGTTTCACAATAAATTTGTTTATTACAATCGAACATTGCAACACGCTTAAGTGTAAATTGACTGTTAACGTTTGACCGGTGTCGCATTTCTGCAAGTTGTTCATCCGTTTCCTGCGCTCGGGCGAGTTCTGCGAAATCTAACACGGTGGGACATGTTATTGTTTCAATTCTCGATAACGTGTCAGCGACTATATTTTCCCTACCTGTTACATGACGAATATCTGTACAAAACTCACTGATAAACATAATTTGCCTAGTTCTTCGAGCAGTTTCCCTATTTGTACCTATTTTACTAAATGCAAAACAAAGTGGTTTATGATCTGTATAAACTATTAATTCGCGCCCTTCAACCATATTGCGAAAATGAATAATTGATAAATATATCGCTAACAATTCTCTATCATAGGTACTATATTTACGCTGAGCTTCCGTAAGTTTACGTGAAAAATATCCTAAAGGTTGCCAAATATTGTTAATTTTTTGTTGTAAAACTGCACCTATACACGTATCTGAAGCGTCAGTCATAAGAGACAATGGAGAATCTAAGGAAGGATATGTCAACAAAACTGCATTTTTCAAATCGATCTTACATTGTTCAAAATTTTGCTCTGCTAATTTATTCCAATTAATTTTACTTTTGTCTTTCCGTTTCGCACTACCAAGATATTTATTTAACTCTGACTGATGTTCAGCCGAGTGAGGAATATGAGATCTATAAAAATTTAACATGCCTAAAAATCTTCTAAGTTCTTCTATAGTACTAGGCTTAGGAAAATCTAAAATTGCTTTAACCTTGTCTTCGAGCGGCTTAATGCCCTCGGTAGAAACTTCATAACCTAAAAACTCTAATTTTTGCTGACCAAAACTACATTTTGAAAAATTGATAGTTATACCGAATTGATTAAAACGATCAAAAACTTGCTCTAAATGTTCTCTATGCTGACTTTCTGATTCTGAACTGATAATGACGTCATCGATATAAATAAATAAGAAATCTAAACCTTTTAAAACTGTTTCTTGCATGAAACGTTGGAAAGTTTGCGCAGCATTTCGCAAACCAAATGGCATACGCATAAATTCAAATAAACCAAAAGGTGTAATCACTGCTGTCTTTTTTATGTCATTTTCTGCAACAGGCACAGAATTATAGGCTCTATTAATATCTAATTTAGAGAAAATTTTCTTATTACCCAAAATATATGTAAAATCATGTAAACGTGGTACTGGATAACGATCTGGTTTCGTAATTGCATTTAAACGTCTATAATCACCGCAAGGCCTAATATTACCATCTTTTTTGGGAACTATATGTAGTGGACTTGCCCAAGGACTACTACTCGGTCTACAAATCCCTAACTCTTGCATAACAATAAATTCATTTTTAGCCTTTACGTACCTGTCAGGAGGAAGCTGCCTCGCTCTCGCATGCACCGGCGGTCCTGTCGTCTCGATATAGTGACAAACATCGTGTTTTGGCGTCTCTTTGTAAGAAATAGGTTTAGTTAAATCAGGGAATTTATTCAATAAATCGGAATATGGACATTCCATAATTGTTTTTAAAGTGGGCACAGTAGAATTTGAGATATTTCCCTTAGTACTCAAATTAGTTACTTGATCAATCAATCTACGTCCGTTTAAATCAATTAATAATTTATGATTAGCTAAGAAATCCGCACCAATAATTGGTTGCTTTACATCCGCTAATATAAAAATCCAACGGAACGGTCGTCTCAGACCCAAATCTAGAGACAAAAAATGAATACCATATGTTTTAATTTCCGTTCCATTAGCAGCAAATAATTTATATTTATTACCTTCTGCATAAACCTTACCATACACCACACTACGCGGGATGACGGACACATTTGCACCACTATCAACTAAAAAGTTTAGTCCTGAATTTCTGTCCAAAACACTGAGACGGTTATTTCTGTAGACTCGGTCGCAGGCACCCGTCGCTGGCTGCACCGATGCTAGTTTTCCGCTGGTTTCTCACGCTGACTAGGTTTCCAGTTGCACGGTTTCACACATTTCGTCGCTTTGTTTTTATATTTGTAATGGTATTTACAAAGCCAATTGGGATTATGCCTTTGATTACGTTGAAATCTACCTCTTGACCTGGATCGTGACCTCGTTCTAAAATTTGATGTATTATTTCTTGTTTCCAATCTTCTCAGTCGATTATTTAATTTTTCTATCTCACCAATCAAATTATTTTCTGGACTGTTGCTTAAACTGGACTGTTGAACTGCTGATACCGAGTTTAAGGGTGTCATGCTCTCCATAACTTTATCTGCTATTGATGCCAAAATATCTTCACTTTTACTCTCGGATACGGCTAACACAGCTCTTATTGCCGGCGGTAATAAATTTTGCCATAAAACTAGAAGTGTTTCTGTTGTTACTCGTCCACGCGCCAAATCTTGCATTTTCCTCATTAATTGTGACGGTTTTTGATCGCCCAATTCCATTTCGCCAATTAATTTTTTATTAGTCGATCTTCCGATTCTTCAAAAATTTGTAATAATCTTCTTTTTAATTTTTCATATTTTCCTGTCTCCGGCGGGCTAATTAAAATGTCCGTGACTTGCTCGATGACTTCTGGCGTTAATTTAGAAATTACTATTTGATATTTCGCCTCATCTGACATTTTCTGTGGCGATAAAACTGCTTCCGTTTGTATAAACCATATTTTCGGCGATTTCTTCCAAAAATCTGGGATGCGGGACGTAATGGAGATTGACGATAAACTTGCA
Source organism: Colias croceus (assembly GCF_905220415.1). Taxonomy (NCBI): domain Eukaryota; kingdom Metazoa; phylum Arthropoda; class Insecta; order Lepidoptera; family Pieridae; genus Colias; species Colias croceus. The sequence goes on from NC_059567.1 coordinate 1,371,243, forward strand.
AATTCTTCTTTAACCGGTTCCATGGTGATATTTAATTTTTATATGTACTTTTATGTGTTATTAAATTTTATTTAGTTATTTAAATTTTACCGCTGCCACCGCCCTGTAGTTTCTTCTTGAGTTGTCCGTATATATAATAATATATTTATATATTAAATTTGAATATTTATTCTCCCTACTACACACTCACGTCGATATATCACGCCGGTCGAGATCACGTCGGTCGAGATCACGTCGGGGTCACCAATTTAGTGTAGCTGTGTGTAGGGAGATGAAATTAAAGATAGCGGCCAATTAAATTTTATATTTCTTCTAAATTACACAAAAGTATATTATTTATATTCACTAACTACAAAACGTGGGTCGGTGGCGCGAGCTATGGGACAACTGAGGGGCGACGCTATGTGACTGTGCGACGCGGCCGAAAATCCTGCGTCAGCACAGCACCTACAAATTAAAGAGAAATAATTAAGAGATAATAATAAATAATAATAATAAAGGCGTAGGGATGTGACGACCCCATCGCCCCCGGTTGGCATATCTACAATAGATATCCCAACCGTGCAGTCAGTCACCCCGCAGGGCACCTTGTGGCGAGGTGTCGGGGAGTAGCGACCCCGCGGGAACCGAGCGCTCCCGGGGGAGGTCCCTGTCCTCACCTCTGGGCTGTCCCGGTGGCAGTTCGGAGTGAACAATGACGAGGTTCAGGATCCCCTACCTCTGGCTTGCCTTTGTTGGCCGTCCAGAGTGGAGCCGCTAGAGCTAAATGCTCGGGGGTGGAAGTGTCTAATGGCGTAATAGCGGGGAAACCCGCTCCGGGCCCGCGGGCCCGCGATGGTGAAACCGGTGCCGCACCTCTCTACACCCCCAGCCGTTCAGGTGATGTTGCTCCCTTGTTGCCATTATCGGTAACCTTTTTGGGAGCCCATCGACCGAACTGGCGAGTCACCGTCTGCCATAATTTTCAATTTTTAATATTGAAAAGGCAGACGTCCATAGTCCCCATAGACCCAATATACCAGTCCATCTAACACCCCCTTCCATAACCCAGTTTTATTCATTTCCATTTTTCTGCAATAGTCCTACATTGGCCGCGGACTGCCCAGGGCTGTATCTCTATAGTGAAGCCATGGGCAGGCTGCGGCTGGTGTCCCACAACACATTAAATTCTCTAAAGGGCCTCTGCGTGTTGGACCTGTGTCCCCACGTAAGCCTTCCAAAGGACCGGGTATCATCCTTACGACGATACCCGTGTATTATGGAGAGAGACATAATAATAATGGAGGAGGTAGGCGGCAAACGAAGATACAACCTACGGTCGCTACCCGGAGGGCGCCGGGGTGCATCTGGAGCCAGCGCTGGATGCTACAGCATGCGAACCGTTGGCGAAGAGGAACTGAACAGGCGGGTTCCCCTCGAAAAATTGACGACAGCCGAACAATCATTATCACCTTCATGTTTATCTTCATCATCTAATCAGTCCCCTATCTCTAATATAACGACAACTACAGCTTACAGTCCCACTAAATCGCCAATTTCATTACAAGAAACATCACCTTCATCAATATGTTCATCTAATACCAATGCTTCATCAACTTTCTCATATAAGTTACGTAATCGGCCCAAAGTAAGGCAACTCAATATTATTCATAAAACTACCACCAGCAGACAGAATTTAATCACCCCAAATTCATTATCAAATCCTTCATTATCACTCGTGGATGTTGCACAGACAGCAGATAGCGCTGGTATTACTGTGCCCACCTCAAATGAAATAACAACGCGCAGAAAATGGTCAACAGAAATGAATGAATTCATTCTGCGCACCTACCTAGAAATTACAGCATTAGGAACAGACAATAGAACATACTTAGAGCCACTTTACAATAAATTTATTAACAGATATCCTCACATTCAAGTAAGCCGTCAACGTATAGGAGACCAAAGACGAGCCATAGTCCGAAATAAATTATTGTCAGATGAACGAATAGCCGAAATAACTAAAGAGGTACAACAACAAAATAGTCTAACACAAAACTCCAATAATAATCAATACTCAAAGCCTACTGAACCAACTACACACGAACAATCACAACGAATGAGATGGACACAAGAATATAACGAAGCCATAATTCGCAGCTATTTTAGGGTTACCCATTTAGAAACCAATAAAACATCATACAGGAAACAAATGCATCAAGATTTTATTTCAAAATTCCCACACCTGGAGCATATATCAGAACAGAGAGTAGCTGACCAGAGAAGGATTACCATCAACAATAGATACTTAACTAAAGAAAAAATTGCAGGTATTAAGAAAGAAGTTGCAGCGGAACTAGGAATAACTAATTATAACGAAAATAGTTTTGAAAATACCAATATATTAACTTTACAGACAAATGTATTGAACGAGGACAACCGCGTGTCACACGACCGATTTATAAACAGCCAGCCTACTACTACCAACGAAACAGAAGCTACACATAATATAACATCACAATTACTAGAAACAAGATCAACCAACACTGTAGAATTACTGAACGAACAAAATAATTTACCATTTATCTATAGTATTTTGAATGATGAACCCACAGGTCAAACGCAAGAACAACAACAAAATAACCCGGAATCAATTGAAGAAATAGATACCATATTTAACGAAAACCTCAGCATTTATTTACAAACAAGTCCTACAGAGCGTGCATATATACCGAAACAAAAAGTTACTAAAAAATTAAACACAGCTGTGCAATATCTAAACCAAGTTATCCTGCCCAAACATATAGACTGCAACACCGATTTTATTTCATTACAAACAATAATTTATTGTAGTGCACTAACAGCGGCTAAGTATAATGGATCTAAAATACACACACCGTCTATAGATAGTTCACAAGTTAGAAATAAAACCCACAAACCAGCATGGCAAAGGAGATTACAAAAGAAGATAGAAGATTTGAGAATTAAAATAGGCAGATTGACGCAGTACATAGATAATAATCGAAGTAGAAAGGTAATGAAACATGTAAATAAAATACTAGAAGACTATAAAACACACGCAACTTATGAACCAGAAAATAATAAACCAGTACACGTATTAGATACACTCAAACAAAAATTATCAGTAGCGTCACAGAGATTAAAAAGATATACAACCTGTACCCTCCGTAAGACACAAAATATTCAATTTTCTAATAATGAAAAACTATTTTATCGGAATTTACATAATCAACAAGCCAATCATCACCATAACAGATACCCGACGACTGATGACCTTCGAAACTTCTGGGCTAATTTATGGGAACAACCACTCGAACATAATGATAGAGCCGAATGGATTACCGATGAAGAAAATAGATATTTAAATTTAGAAACAATGCAATTTGAAAATATAGACTCTGAAATTTTTGTAAACACACTATCGAAGCTAAAGAATTGGAAATCGCCAGGTTCAGATAATGTTCATAGTTTCTGGTACAAAAAATTTACGTATATTCATCCCTTTTTACTAGATCATATTAATAACTTTATTCTCCATCCTGAAACAATTCCTCCATACATAACAGAAGGCATAACACATATGATACCAAAAGATTCTACAGACCCACTGAACCCAGCGAAATACAGACCTATTACTTGCCTACAAATAATTTATAAGATAATTACTTCTTGCATAGCAGAAACTATAAATAAACATGTTTCGAATAATAATCTAATAAGCGAAGAACAGAAAGGATGTAGAAAATTCAGTCAAGGGTGTAAAGAGCAGTTGATAATTGATTCCGTTATACTTAAACAAGTGCTTAAAGAAAAAAAAGATTTGTTCACAATGTACGTAGATTATAAGAAAGCATATGACTCTGTCCCACATTCATGGCTATTTAAAGTTTTAAATATATATAAAGTTAACCCAATTTTAATAGATTTTCTTTCAGCTGCGTCAAAACAATGGTCAACCCGCTTAAAGATTAACACTTGCAATGGACATCAACTAACAGATAGCATTAAAATACAACGTGGCATTTTCCAGGGGGATTCTCTCAGCCCCCTTTGGTTCTGCCTCGCCCTCAACCCACTCTCAAACATTTTAAATTTCTACGACTTAGGTTTTCCTCTCATATGTAATCCTCATGTAAATACAGAAATATGTTCAAATAGAAATAACAACACCTTAAAAATTACGCATCTACTTTACATGGATGACATAAAACTATACGCATCTTCCCAAAATCATATGAATGAGCTTGCACAATTGACAGAAAATTTTTCAAAAGACATTTGTATGGAATTTGGAATTGATAAGTGCAAAGTAAATTCTGTCAAAGCCGGTCGCAATCATGAACATTTTTACCTTTTAAGTACAGGAGAGAAAATAGATCCACTGGACCAAAACAGTACTTATAGATATTTAGGATATAATCAGTCAAAACAGATTTTGAACAAAGAAACTAAAATAGAACTAACGAACCAATTTAAGAACAGACTGAATATACTTCTAAAATCCATGTTAAACGCTAGAAATTTAGTAAAAGCAATTAATACATACGCAATACCTATCCTCACATATTCTTTTGGAATTATAAATTGGTCAAAATCAGAATTAAAAAACATCCAACGCATTATTAACGTAAATATGAGCAAAAATAGAAAACATCACCCCAGATCATGCATTCAGCGCTTAACTTTACCAAGAATTGATGGAGGCAGAGGATTTATAGATATTGTCAACCTACACAATAAGCAAATAACTACTCTCAGAAAGTTTTTCCATACTAAAGCACCCACAGTAATGTTACATAATGCCATTGTTCAAAATGATATAAAATTAACTCCGCTTAATTTAGCAGACAATACAACCCAACGAAATGAGACCTTAATTAGTAAATGTGATAAACTAGCAGCATGGACCCAAAAGTCTCTGCACGGAAGGCATATACAACACCTTAATCTGCCTCATGTAGATAAGGCAGCATCAAATGCATGGCTTAAGAGAGGGGAGCTTTTTCCTGAGACTGAAGGTTTCATGCTAGCTATACAGGACCAAGTTATTGAGACACGTAATTATCAGAAGTATATTATTAAAAATTTACCATCAGATATTTGTAGAAAATGCAATAGTGCTCCAGAGACCATTCAACACATAACAGGAGCTTGCAAAGCAATAACCCAATCCGATTACAAACACCGGCACGATCAGATAGCTAACATTATCCATCAAAAATTAGCACAAAAATACAAACTTATTTCGTACGATAAAACACCATATTATAAATACATACCAGAAACAATTTTAGAAAACAACTCATATAAATTATACTATGATAGAACTATTTTAACAGACAAAACCATACATTACAACAGACCTGATATTACACTCATTGATAAACATAAAAAAAATGCACTAATAATAGATATAGCTGTACCCAATACTCACAACCTCCCAAATACCATAACCGAAAAACTTACTAAATACACAGAACTTAAACAAGAAATTACAAAAATGTGGAAACTGCAAAATGTTATCATAGTGCCCATAGTACTCTCCACTACAGGTGTTATACCCACTCAACTTCACAAATACATAGAATTATTACATTTACCAAAACATACATACATGCAATTACAAAAAGCTGCAATATTAAATACATGTAGAATAGTACGCAAGTTTCTTCAGACAGAGAATGAATGACACACAACCAGTTTAAAAATATTTTTATATAGCTTACACTTGGTTTACACCCGTGTATTCTATTACTACCAGCTGATCATAAGCTGTGAATGCAAAGCATTAAAAAAATAATAATAATAAATCTTTATTAGCAAGCAGGCCAATTACATTAAAAATTAACAATCTATGTACTTACAAACTAATTAATAAAACCTACTAGCTAAAAGGAATGCCGCTCAGCATTTTACAGTGAAAGCATAGACTTTCACTGCAGAGCTGATTTTCAGCGACACCTTATTTATATACTTATGTCTAATTACCTACTTATAAAAAGATTTACTTAATGTTAATATTCAATATAGGTAATAAATAAATAATTAATATAAATATAATAAAAAAATAAATTAAAAAAAAAACATAATAAATAAAATCATAAATAGTAGTACTTATAAATAAACAATGTATATTTTGTTAAGTGAATAAATACAATACATTACATACAATTATATACATTACAATACAAGCCAAAACCAGACAAGTGCGTAGGATTACAAACGAGCAATGAAATGTTTAAACATGTTTCTGTTTGATTAAAAGGTACGCTGTTAAATGTTTATTAAATGAGAATTTTGATTTCTTATCCCTAATAGGAGGAGGTAAATCATTCCAACAATGGGTTGCTGCCCATTTGTAACTACCTCGAAAAGCGCTTGTACGATACTTAGGAACTATAAGTGGATTCGTTGTTGTTCTTGTAGGATACATATTTGATTGCTCTCTCCATTCAATCTTATCATAAAGATATTTCGGTGATTCCTTTTTGATTATTGAAAATATCATATTAGCCAGATGCAATCTCCTTCTTGCAGCCATTTTTAAAATATTATTTTTATTGAGATAAGGAGTGATGTGACTTCTTTTAGGTATTCCAAAGCAGTATCGTGCACATGCGTTTTGAACTCTCTGAATCATTCGCTCCGTTCTGACCAACAAGCATGGACCATAAACTACATCACAATAATTTAGTTTGGAGAGGATTAAGCTATCAACTAATTTTTTACGGAGTGATATGGATATGAAATTTCGAAACGAATATAATATTTTTAGTCTATAGAAACAGTTTCTCACAACATTATTTAAATGAAATTCGAACCGGAGCTGTGGGTCAATTGTAAGACCTAAGTTGCATGCGACTTTGACACTTTCAATTACACTATTGTTAATAATAATTTGAGGTTTAGCGTTATTGATTGATTTTACTTGTTTCCTACTTCCAAGAATAATATATTTAGACTTCTGAGGGTTCAACATAAGAGAATTTTCCTCAGACCATTCTACAATCCTCTGTAACTCTTCGTTTATTTTTTCTACTGCTAACGATGTGCAACTTGGTTTACAAGATATATAAAGCTGGATATCATCCGCGTACATATGATATCGACAGTAACGGAAACACTTGGTTATGTCAGCACTATAGAGGATGTAAAGCAGGGGTCCTAAAATGGATCCCTGTGGCACACCTCTAAAAATAGCTCGCGGGGAGGATTTTAGCAATGATCCATTTTCAGTACGTATCTCAACAATCTGTGATCTCATAGATAAATAACTTTTGAACCACTTGTGAGAGTTACCCGAAAAGCCATAGTACCCCAATTTTGATAAGAGCAAGTTTATGTTAAGTGCATCAAACGCACGCGTATAATCTAGTAGAACAAGCATCGTACCTTCCCCCTCATCACGGGCTTCCAATATGTTACCTACTACATCACTCAGAGCAGTAGCCGTTCCATGCCCCTTTCGAAAACCCGATTGAAATTCTGGAAGGATACAATGATTATTTATGAACTCGAGTGCTTGTGTGTATATTACTCGTTCCAAAACCTTTGAGAGACACGGTAAGATACTGATGGGTCTCAAATCCTTTGAGCTTGTTGGATTAGATGATTTGGGAATAGGTCGAACTACCGCACGACGCCATAGCTCAGGGAATATACCAGAAGTTATTGAAGTATTCACTATATCAGTAATGGCTTTGAGTGAATTTGGTAAAGTTAGTTTAATCATGTCTATATTTATGTTATCTATTCCTTGAGCGTTTGTTTTAATATTGTTGATAATTTTAATTACTGTATCCTCACTTACTGGTTTTATTTTAAATTCAGCTACACTATATTTATTTTCCTTATAGAATTTCAATTGTGAAGCACAAGCACTATCGTCAATGGAGCCTGGTACTTTTAAAAAATCTTCATTTAATTTATCTGGGTTATCAAAACAATCTGGGATACAGCTACTAGTATGAGAGGGTAATACTTGGGATTTCAGGTTTCTCCACAAAGACTTAGCATTATTTATGTTATCATTTATATGTTTCTGAAAGTATGCCGTTTTATCGTTTTGCAATACAACATTAGCTTGATGTTTTAAATCCAAATAATATTTCTTGTCAATATCAGATTTAGATTTGCGGAATTTCTTTTTAGCGTTATTTCTTAATCTGAATAACAATTTTACGTTATCAGTAATCCAAGGTGTTGGGGGTGATTTAAATTTTTTAACCTTCAGGGGGGCGTGAACATCAAAAAGCGTTGTAATGTATGTTTCTAGTAAATGAACTTTTGCATCAACATCAGAGCAATTATTAATTATCTTATACCACGGAATCAGTTCAAGGTCCTTTGAGAAGGAGTCAAATGATATATTTTTAATGGGTCGAAAAGTGATTGTTTTAGGGTTTATCTTTTGTTTTTTAAATACAGTTTCAAATGTAATAAAGGAATGATGGCCAAGTTCTGAAATATGATCAACAGTTACGTTTTTACAATCAACATCCGTACAAATTACATCTATTAAGGAACTACTGTCGCCTTTAAAATGGGTAGGTGAACAAACAATTTGATTTAAAGTAAAATTATTGAGAAAGTCCATAAGCTTTTTTGTATTAATGTTCTCTTCGTTCAACATATTAACATTAAAATCGCCAAGTAGAATAATTTTATCATAGGGTGCTAAAGAGGTAATGCTATCTGGTAAACCATCAATAAAAACGTCCAAATTTAACCAAGGTGGTCTATAGGCGGTACCAATTATCGTTTTAGTGCTGTTAAGGTTAAGTGACAACCATAATTGTTCAACATCTCGGTGTGCAGGATGAGCAAGAACTCGCACATTAACACCGCATTTCACATAAAAAGCAACACCTCCCCCTCTTCCGCCACGGATATGAAGTGGGCGAGGCACATGTTTCAATTTATATCCGGGGACTGTAGGCGCACGACCATCCTCTCCTGGCCGTAGCCACGTTTCATTAATGGCCATGATGTCAACCGAATATTGAGCCATAGCTACTAAGAATTCATCCTGGTTAGAGCCGAGAGAGCAAGCATTCAGTAATCCAAATTTAATGTGTCTATTACCTATCATTTATTACCAACAAAAAAAATAATAATAATAAGAAAAATAAATAAATAAATAAAAAACAAATATATATAGATAAACCAAAAACCACTATTATAATATGTAAGGAACCAAAATATTGTATAAACTATAATATTAATGAAGTATCCACAACACTTGTTAGCGCTTGAACATAAAAATATTGTCTCAATAAAACCAATTTCAGTAACATAACAAAATGATCGCCTCTTTTTAACATAAACAATTCTTATGGCTCTAAAATAGGATAAACTAAGATCAAAATACAAGGCGCGAAATATTTGGCGAATAACAAAATATGCATAATATAATGTTTCAAAAGTACGATTCGCAAATACAATAACATAGATGGGTTTTACATACATTTCAAGCCATGGCCAATTTATTTAAATATCGTTCAATCCTTAAATTACAAGTTAAGAAAAAGTCTTTATTATTCCTTAGCATAAAATTATAACGGAAGCAGTTTTGCTTATAACGCCTACTAGAAAACAATCTTAGAAACAGCAGTGACTTAACGTTAGAAAAATAAATAATATGAGGAATTCTAATGTCTTTATCTTTGTTAGAAATAATAAATTTACCAATACATAACATTTTTATACATAACGGTAATACTAAATATAACTTAAGTTTGTGTCGACACGAAACTTGTACATACAATTCATAAGAGGAAATAGTGATAAACAAAAAAATATATAAACTTAAACATCTAAAAAACATTGATCTAAGTGGGAAATAATGGAATGATAAAATTGGACGGTCACTTATCAGAACTAACTTCTTGTGAACCAAAAACACTCATAATATCTGACTCTTCGCGAATAATAAAGGCTGTTTTATTACTTTCTTGTCTAACAAAAATCTTGCCCTCTTTTGTCCAAGAATATTTCCACCTTAAGCGCATACATGTCTGACGCGCGTTGTAGAATAATTGCTTGTTATATTTCGTAAGGCGTTCATTTATATAAAACTTTTTCGGTTCGCCCACTAAATTCATGTCCTCCGTTGTCAATCCACGACGAATCCTAGCGTTTTTAAGAAATTCGTCTCGTATCTTTTTTCGAGAAAAGCGTACAACTATCGGACGAGGACGTTGAGGAGTGCCCTCGGTGACATTCCCGTTGCGTGATCCAACTCGATAAGCATGAACTACATCCTGTTCATCATACTTCATTGAAATTTTCGCGGCAACTAACGCAACAGTGTGATAGACATTCTCATTATTATGCTCTGGAATATTGCTGATCTCTATGTCGTTGAGTAATAGACCTTGATCCCGTGAGCGAAGGTCCGACTGCAAAACCGCGATGGTATTTTCTAGTTTACTAATAGATTCGACGTTTCTTTGCTTCTTAACTATATTTAAGTCATCTTCCAAAGTACTCACTCTGTTCTCTAAGACATCCATACGTTGCTCAAATAATGATATTGACGAAACGACGCTCTGCATTTCCTGACGAAAATCCCGCAACTCAGATCTAATAGTGCGCATTTCATCTCGACATAGCCGTATTTCTCGAGCTAAATCTATCTGCCCGTCTTCTACAGTTGACTGAAACGAAGTGTTTCGATCTTCATCTGATTCATTTCCCGGCAAATTAACTGATAAGACATTGGGGCGTGCACCTATAACCGGTGTAGTCTTAGGATGTTTTTTCCTGCAATCTGAGCACTTCCAAGTTTGTGGTATGTTTGTTTTTGAATTTATACCCAGACAACTCCGGTGATACACTAAAGCGCATCCCATACATTTAACGCCCTCTATCTGTGACAAGAATTTACCACAAGAATCGCATTTAACCATTTTGATTGGAGTTCAGCGTAACCACACTAGATGGCAGTAGTAAATGGGTTGATGTCTAAGTTAAAAGATCTATATTTGCGTTATCTGTGCTTTGATTATAAAGTTAATCAGAATGAGGGTATGGCACCATTAATATTTTGGGTAGATTAAAATATAATGTATAGTGAACAGTTTCATTAAGCACTTATAACTTTGTTTACATTCACGATAGAACTTAAAAAGTCACTTTCGAACATTTGATAAACTTCACTTAACAATTCTGTGCACTTTATTCTTCAAACAGGTAAGTATAACTGTACTTAAGGATTTTAAATTAATATTTCGCATTAGATGTATGCACTGCGCTTGACATCCGCGACGTCACCCAGAAACAAAATCACGTCAGACGTCAGATAAGA